>NC_067495.1:89177290-89523602 GCF_947179515.1 Apodemus sylvaticus
TGTGTATTCCCTCACTACGTATCTTTTTATACTTAGTGTGTTCATGTGCAGTATATGAATGTGTGTTTACATAAAAATGTGTAATAACATTAAATGTAGAAAAAATTCATTCTAAAATTATCACGGTTTTACCTTTTCTCTCTTGGGTCATAGCTTCCTGCATATTCTCTAAAAGATTCTTCTGAGCCAAGGAAATCCTAGGTCTTTGCATTGAGGGACAATGTTATAAAAGAATTAGTTTTAGAGAAAACCATTACTAGATCTATGTCTGTGAACAATTAATGCCAGGCTGGCTGACTAGGAAAGACATATCTGTTATTATGAAATTTTACATAAAATTATTTGTAGTCTGTCAAAAGCAAGGTTCCCAAAATTGGTATAAATGTTTGAGGATATTTATCAGTCAAAGGCAAGTACACAGTTGTATACCCACATTGAAATCTTCAAACAATGTCTTTGGCATTAAAAGAAGAATTCTGTCTAGTTCCAAGAACATACACAGAAATAGAAGAAACAGTCTAGTTCCAAGAACATACACAGAAATAGAAGAAATTAATACAATATCGAGTATCCTGTAATTTTATTTCTTAAGTTATTGAAATATAGGTCTGGTAACACTCATCATACCACCTGTTTATGTATTCCAGGATTATAATTTGTATATAGATCAAAATACTTTCTTTTGTAGTGTTCAAAAATGATTATAGATAGATTTTTTAAAGCATCCAGTCTTCATACTGATAAGAATAAAAATCAAAGAATATATCATTTTAATTATGACTTTGAACAAGCTACATATATTTATATCTTTTCCTATCAATATTGAAATGGAATGTTTCATAGATACTGTTTATATTACCAGAGTAGGTTCAAGATGGGAACAATGAACTCTAATTTTTTTAGTGACTTTAAAAAGACCTTTATACCTTATAATTAATTGGCCAACTAGGGAAAACTGCTGTAGAAATAAATGCATTTCAAATAGTATTCCATAGTAGATGGCATTTGTTCAAAACCCTTTTTTCCTGAAGTCTATTAAAACATGCATGAGAAACTACCAATTACTTAGCCCAGAGAGAATTCTGAACAGAAAACGCTGGGGGAATTATCATACAATAATAATAAAGACACTGAATGTGTTACCTAGGGCCTGAGATCATATACTCATGGTGACTTCAGTGACAGGGTTTTATAACTAATTAGGTCGGTCTATGTGCTTCGGCATCAGTTTAAACAGTGGACTCCTACTTCTTGAAAAATTAAAATTTATTTACGTGAAATGTGCAGAAAACTGCCAGTCTTAAAGTGACATTAGATAGCCTACTCCTTAGAATACTTTTCACCGCTATATACCATTTGCGATGATTGTCTGGAAGCACAACATTAGGTGATAAGGTATTAGTCTTCACATTTTCCTAAGGACTCTAACATCCTGAATTTAATGCAGAAGAAAATGTGTGCAACATAAGATGCAGATGAAATTATATTTTTCTCTCCTTTTGAACTGAACTGAAACTTACTTGCTCATCACAGACTTATTTATCACAAACCAGCCATTTGAATGAGATCATTTTGCAAGTTAGGAATATATACATGAAATGTGTTTCATTTTTTTTCCTCTCATTTGACCATCATGTTATTCACATTAATTCCATTTGGAAAACTGAAATTTGACTGTATTAGGTAGATAATGTTTGATCTTACAGTCTCTGCCACCATGTTTCTCTTAACACAACTGCTGGTTTAAAGCAGAAAATTTATAATTCATTTTCATTTAGTATAGCATATTTTTAAACTCCTTATCTGTTCATTATTTGTCATAGAAAAAAAGCTTGAAGAACTATTAGAAAATTATTCACCTCTCATCTTGCCTTAAGTTGAGTGAACACCAGCCCAAATGTGAGTGGGGAGTTGCCCTCAGTCATTATTCATATTAGTGATGATATTGGCAAGATAGATGGTGATAAATCTTTGTCAGGAAAATAGATTGCAAAAGGAATAATAAAACTTATACTGGGAAAACAAAACGAGAACACTTTCATAATACAAACACCTTTTCTGCACTATACCATAATAAACATGAGAGTATGAGTCAACAAAACTTTGATATTGTAGAATAAGTTCCAGTTAAATTTGAGATTGAACAGTTTGACAATGTGGTTAAAATAACTATTAGCATTGTTCCCAAACATGTTCACCTGAAATCTAAATTTCACTGGGCCTAGTGGTATAAACCTACAATCTCAGCACATGGGACAAGGACATATCAGGCTTAGGACTTCAAGTTTACTCTTTTTTATACAGCAACTCTGAGCTCAGCCCAGGGCTATAGGGATCCTTGTCTCTAAAAAAGAAAAAAAAAACCCTCAAAACAAGACCTTAAAACAGTCCTAAATTTCAACTATGTTATATGCTGATAACACTCTGAGGACCCTGTTTGAAAGAAATCAATATCCAGGCTTACTTAATACATTGAAAACTGTTACCCGAAACTACACAGTTCTTATTAAAGTCTGTTTCATATGAACAAATAAGAAATAATTGCATAAAATTATGAAATTTTAATGTGTATTAAATTATGACAAACATCTTTCTTTTCATCTTCCTAAGGTATATATTTACTGTATCTGAAACAGGGTTATAAAAAGACATTTTTATCCAAATATTATAACGTACCTTGACTGTGTAACCCCATTTTCTCATCTTCTCCTTTCACCCCACTCCTTAATTTCTCTTTACCCTTAGATAAGACCATTTCATATTGCTTGTACATAATATGACAGTTAAGTTACCTAAGAAGGAATACTATTAACACAATATTTATCCAGTGGTGGGGATGACTTTTTGAAAATTCATCAAATAATCAAGATACAATTCACAGACTATATGAAGTTCAAGAAGAAGGAAGACCAAAATATGGATGCTTCAGTCCTCCTTATATGGCAGAAAACAAAACACTCACAGGACATAAAGTGTGGGAAAGACATAGGAGGAAGCAAGGAGGGGAAGGGGGAGAATGGGAGGGCAGGATCAGGTATGAGAGGATGCAAGAATGATATACAGAAGGTCAAGAATTTGCACAGAGGTGTGGAGCAATGGGGATGGGGAACTGGGGGTAGCCACCAGCAAGTCCCAGATGCCAGGAAAACAAGAGGCTCCCAG
Organism: Apodemus sylvaticus; assembly: GCF_947179515.1. Lineage (NCBI taxonomy): Eukaryota > Metazoa > Chordata > Mammalia > Rodentia > Muridae > Apodemus > Apodemus sylvaticus. The sequence goes on from NC_067495.1 coordinate 89,180,453, forward strand.
GATCCAAAGGGGATGAGATTAGCTTCAATGCCCAAAAATGGGAGAGAGAATCTGTAGGGATCACATCCAGAGGTTAGGCAAGGCTCCCAGTTGGGGCATGTGGCCGCCCACTAATCTCCAATTTTTTAACCCAGAATTTCTCCTGTCTAAAGGACGTACAGGGACAAAGTGTGGAGCAGAGAATGAAGGAAAGGCCATCCAGAGACTGCCCCATCTGGAGATCTATCTCAAATACAGACAAACCCAGACACTATTGCCGATGCCAAGAAGTGCTTGCTGATAGGAACCTGTTATAGCTGTCTCCTGAGAAGCTCTACCAGAGCCTAACAAATACAGAGGCAGATGCTCACAGCCAACCATTGGACTTAGCATGGGTTCCCCAATGGAGGAGTTAGAGAAAGGACTAAAGGAGCTGAAGGGGTTTGAAACCCCATAGGAAGAACAACAACATCAATCAACCAGTACCCCCAGAGCTCCCAGGGAGTAAACAAGCAACCAAAGAGTACACATGGAGCGACCCATGGCTCCAGATACATATGTAGCAGAGGATGGCATTGTCTGGCATCAGTAGGAGGAGAAGCCCTTGGCCTTGTAAAGGCTTGATTCCCAGTGTAAGGGAATGCCAGGGCAGTGAGGTCAGAGTGGGTGGGTAGGATGGGGAACATCCTCATAGAAGAAGGGAGAGGGGGCATGGCAGAGGGGGGTTCTGTGTAGGAAACCAGGAAAATGGGATAACATTTGAAATGTAAATAAATAAAATATCCAATAAAAAAAGAAAAAGAAAAACCAGATCATTGTTGCTGAGTTTTACAATGATTCATTTCTGTGCACCAATGTTGTCTGAACTAATAGGAAAATGTTTGGGAGCCATTCCTTTTAAATGGTTAATAAGAATGATTTTTTTGGTAGTACATTCTAAAGTACATGCAAAGTTAAGAAACTGATAGACATGGAAAAGAGGAAAAGACACAAAGAATAACTATCCCCTTAAGTGTGTCCCAAAGCAATTATCTTTCAGACTCATGATTGATGTCTATGCTTCTAACCTTACAGTCATATTTTAAAATCCCTGACAAACCCAGTGTTTTTTCCTAGTTTAGTGATGGCTGCATGTGCACCAGTCCTGATAAAGTCAGAAGAATTCCCATATGTGCAACTTAACTACTCCAGGGTTAAAATATCCTGTATGTCTATGTGAGTCTAACAGAATCCTAGTGGTAAATGAAATCATTGAGTTGATCTGGAACAGCAAAATGGACACAATTAGATTGGCTGTGAAATCCCAGACACGAAATGTTGCTAGTTCAAGATGAAGTTCCTCGCAGTGCCAAAATATCTTGTTTTTGATAACTGACTTACATTTAAAATATTTCTTAGAGTGTTTGCAGCTGAAATGTTATCAGCACTGAAAGCTCAAATGTCCTTTCCCTGAATTTTGATGAAGTTCAAAAACAGAAGCTATTAGCATTTACTGTTTTACTTTGAAATATCTTTTGACTTCCCAGGTACCTAAGGAGCTGGAATTGAGTTTAATGTTTTTCTTAACTCTGATTCAAAAATGAAATTGGATGATATCAGTAGTACTCTAATTTTGTAGTCTAACAATATATGGTAAAACAACACTGCCATTTGCAACATTGAATTAGGTATTACTTGTGTATTGAGGGAGAAAACACTTAAAACCCATATGGAAAGTTCAAGAGGAGGTTAGAAAAAAATTCCAGAAAGAGTAAAGTATTATTGAAAAAAAATTAAGAAATGGGGCTGGATCAGAGTTATACTTGGTAGACTCTGTTATTGAAATGCAAACAATATACTGTTATTTGATACCAGAGTTACTTTTCCCATTTTCCTTCTTGATTTATAACTCCAATTTTATATTCAGTTGTTAACAATCATACAAAGTCTGTTCAAATCTACAGAGATAATGAAAAATAAATGATGCTATAAAACCTAGTCAAAATTAACACTGGGCTATTAAGATGTCAAGTTACAAAGGGTTAGTTTCATCAGGTATACCATTTTGTAGTACAGTATTGGGCCACTACAGGGGAAATAAATTATTCAGCCTCTTCTTGTTTTTGAATTCTAGGAGCAACTTGTGCAAGCAGATTCTGTCTCTTGCTCTGACAGAGCATGGAAAATAATTCAGGCTTTATTCTTGTAGAATCTGAATGGGAGTCTGTGATGATTTTAACGTCTCTCTTTGAAAATTCCAGTGTATTTTAATGATACAGTGAATCATCAGTGTTGGTGAAAGGTTTCATTACTCATTGTATCAAGTTGAAATGCTCCATTACTCATTATACCAGGTTCAAATAAGATATAACTCCTTTGTAACATAATGCTTATTTATTAAAATGTATTTATCTTGTCTGGTACATTAATATGTGTTTTTCATAAGAGATGTAATTTTGGTAACAATTTCCAACAAAATTAGAACAGTTATCTGAAACCTTTGAGACAATTTAGTAGAATATTAATCTTACAAAATTACTATGCTAATAATGTTCTTCTATGTAAACACAGTGAAGCTTCATTGTAGCATTCCTGAAGTGATTTGTAATCCATCACTTGCCGTCTGCAAGTGGAGAAAAACATTTTTTAATACCAATGTTACCTTGACATCTATAATTCTGACCATACCACAGTTTTCTTCATTTTCTGATGAAATTAATTGCAAATACTTTTTGATGAAGTAGTCATAAATGAAGGGACATATTCTGTACCATAGCAACCAAATATATTTGCTGTTAGCTGTATCTGCCCATGGAACTTGAATGCAAGTAATTAGTACATTTTATCATCATGATCTTTTACTTTTATTTCTTAAAAGAACAAAATGTTGTATTGACAGGTTGTGGCCTCAAAGACATGTAAGGTCAAATGAAAATGCTATATATATATATATCTTACTATTAAGGGGTAGAGTATAAAAAGTGCTTTGCTGGAAATCTATTGAGTATTTTATTTGTTTACATTTTAAAGTTATCCCCTCCTTTCCTGGTTTCCCCTCCAGAAACCCCCTATCCCATCCTCCCTCCACTGCTTCAATGAGGGTGTTCCCCTACCTACCCACTCCTGCCTCACCACCCTGGCATTCCCCTATACTGAGGCATCGAGACTGCACAGAAACAAGGTCCTCTCCTCTCATTGATGTCTGGCCAGGCCACCCTCTGCTACATATGCAGCTGGAGCCATGGGTCCTTCCAAGCGTACTCATTGGTTGGTGTCTTAGTCCACCGGAGCTCTGGGGACTCTGGTTGGTTGATCATGTTGTTCATCCTATGGGGCTGCAAACCCCTTCTGCTCCTTCAGTTCTTTCTCTAACTCCTCCATTTGGGATGCCATGCTCAGTCCAATGGTTGGCTGCAATCATCAGCCTCTGTATTTGGAAGACGGGCAAGCTAAATATAAGGATATCTATTTTGGAGAAGTGAAATAACTAACAGTAAAATGTATAGTTTTCATGTATATAAAGCAAATGAAATGGAAATGAGAAAACTGCCTACTTCCTGTTTAATGGGCCTAAATTGTACATGTTGATTGACTTGAAATGCCAGATTGAGAAGTCAAAATGGAATATAAAAGAGAACAGCTTAAGATACTTTCCAAATGCTGGTAATGCACATTTTGGGGGTGCTTATGATACTGATGGATATCATTTTGTTTGCAAGCTTTATTTTTAAGGTTTACTTGTAAAACCTTACATTTCAAATGACAAAAACACCATTTTTTTAATCAACACAGAGTCATGAAAGGAATTATTATTTTCATTTTATGGAAGAAGCTGAGTTTCAAAACAAGTCGCATAATTTATTGAATATTATATTGGTAGTAAGAAGAATTCCAACATGGATATCTGGTTCTTTGCTCTGCAAAAAAAGCATTCATCTGGGTATGTGGAACGGAGCTATGGAGAGCTTCAAAGAGAATTATATCCTCCAGTAGAAAAATAAATATATAAATGTCAAAAATAATATGTTTACATGGTACTGTGCATATAATTTCCATTGTTTCATTCCCATTTTTAATCAGTTGCTCAGCATCATGCACACAATATCATATTTCCTTGGAGAGTAGTCAGATTGCTACAAGGATATTGACAGTTTGTCAAAAAATGAAAGAAGAAAATTTATCCTTAAAGAGCATGGATATGGAAGCTTGAGAGATGTCTCAGTTGTTGAAAGCTTGATTCCCAACACCCATGTCAGATGGTTCACATCTACTTGTAACTCCAGCTGCATGGAATCCCACATATTCTTTTAGAATCCAAGGGCATTTACACTTTCAAACACAACACAAACATACATGTATACATGATAAAAAATAAATCAAAATATAAAGGCATCAGTATGCCATTCAAATACCATAAAGAAATCTTTTACATCCAAAAGCATTATGCAAGACACTTACTGTGGAGGCAATGTAGGTAGTAAAGCCTTGCTTTTGTGTAGTACAATGTGTGCTTGTATACCCATATCATCTTACTCTCTTTTCTCTAATCATAAGAACTCTGGTACCACAGATTGCTCAAGAAAGAAAGACAGAAAGAAAAACCTTCTAAACAGAACAAATTTTTAAAGAAAACTATATATTATGTATTCATTGAAAATATTATTTTGACTGAGTCTGGGGCCCTAGCTTCTATACCCACTTCACTGTCTACCTGAAATTTCAGCCAATACTTCAGAGAAGGACCAAGATAGTGAACCATGGACTGGTAGGAGCTCAAGCTTGGGATATTAAATAAATTATGTCAGCCCCAAAGATAGACAGTTCTGTCTGTTACTTCTATCACTCCTTAAGAAAAAAATACACTTATATATATATATATATATATATATATATATATATATATATATATATATATATATATATATATATATACCCTGCCATGCAGTGGTGACACACACCTTTTATCCAAGCACTTGGGAGGCAGAGGCAGGTGGATTTCTGGGTTGGAGGCCAGCCTGGTCTACAAAGTGAGTTCCAGGACATCCAGGGCTACACAGAGAAACCCTGTCTCAAACAAACAAACAAACAAACAAACAAAACCCCTATATTTCTTGAAGAAAATATTTTCATTGCATAGCATTTCATGGTTACCAGCTATTTAAACTTACCCAGAGCCCCAAGGAACTTGTAGAAAATCTGCTAAAAATTTTTAGACAATCACCACTTTTGCTAGAAAACACATTCCAAATTTCATTTTTCTTCCAAAAACAAATGAGTAAAAAGAAAACATTTATTTTAATGCCAAATTTTGAGGAGAAGATAATAGGATGCCCAAATGACAGCAAAATTATTTCTGAAAATCTTTATTGAGAAAAACCCCATTAGGATGGTAAAATTTTGTAGTTTCACAGCTGATGCTATGATAGAAAACAGTATTCATCTACATTCCCAGCATCATAAATAGATAGCACTGAGATTTTCTGGAAATATTAGCAAAAGTGAAATGAGAATTTATACCATTTCATTGCACAAGGGTTCTTTATTTTTTCAAGAACAAAGAGTAATTTCTAATTGTATTGTTGAAATTGTGAAAGTACATAAAGCATACTAGAGACACAGGGACTATTCATGACTTTCCTTCTAACTTCAATCAACTCCATCCACATGTCTAAAATTTCAGACTAGTAATGAGATCCATTCCTTAAAAACTGAAACATGAGCAAAATTAGTAGATGAGTGCCTCATTTGTCTTGAGAGGCTATTGCTACTCCACTCCACATTTCATGCAAAAATACTATTAAAGACTTCTAGTTACAAAGAATAGTGAACAGATAGATTAATTTGTTTATAAGTACGATGGTAGATAGGAACTCAGATTTGTCTAATCTCTAAAATACTGCACACAACTGCACTCATATCCTCAAAGCATTTGTTTTTAATATGAAAGATTCATAGGAAAGCATCAAGGAAAGAAAGGGGAAGAATGAGTAAAAACAAGAGAGTCTAAGATAGTCCTTGTCATATAACGTCTGAAAGCATATCTGTACCAGTTTGTGTACACAGTTTTCCTTACTGAGCTATCTGCTATGAACTATGTATAGCTATATAAGGAGTAAGATAGAGGCCAATGGACAAAATAATTCACATGGTGCCCTTACATGTCCTCCAGAAGTACAGGCTACTATATTGCTACAAATAAAAGAGTGTATTATGAAAATCTAACTTCTGAGCCTAAAGCTCCTCTTTCAGCCACACTCTTCTGATGAGGTTGCTGCCCATACTTTTCACTTATTTAGGAATTTTAGCCTATGTAGCTCCTGTGACAATGTTTCTCAGAAGAATCTTACAAGACAAGAGGGGGAAAAATAAATACACAGATGATCCATTATCCAATGTACAGAAAATTTTTCAATTAACTAAAGACCAAATGCAATTATGTCATGAAGATAAGTGACTAGAGAGCACATAACTGTGTAGCTTGCCAGCTTAATATTTCTTAAGTTAAGGCTCCATGATTGTTTAAACTCCAAGTTAGACTATATGGGGAAAAGATCATCTCTGTTCTACTATGAACATATGAAAGGAATAACCACAATGGTTAATGAGTATTGACCATCCCTGACATTACTGAATCTAATAGATATTCTCATGTAATTATTAATAATTATCCACAGAGAGTATTTTTATTTAGCTTTTGTGGAAAACTACTAAATTTGACTCTGTTCTTAATATTTGGTCTAGCTTTACTACACAGTGCCAACAAAAGTATCCTTCAGAATAACAACTCTAGATTATCAAAATAGCTTCTGTGGGCATGTATGAGGTGGACCACGAGGGATTGCTAGCATTGCTACATGGAGAGACTGATAGAAAGGTAGGGTAGAGAGAAGTATCGCTTAGATCCTTTTCCTAAAGTTTATCCCAGTTTTGTAGACACAAATCCCAGAAGTTCTAATGTGGTTTGCAATTATTGGAAACTGCATGATAGAGACTAGAATTGATCCTTGGCTGGTAGGTAATGGGCAGGTGCTAAAATTTTTGAGCATGGCAGGAACTTGATCCGGATGTGGTGGAGTAAAGAGGGATAAATGGTGAGAGAACAATTAGAAAGCTATAAAAGTAGCCCAGGATGAAAGGTAATGAGAGCATTAACCAGAGCGTTGACAGTGGAAAGAGAATGAAAGGTACAGATGTAAGAGATAGCAAGCAAGTAGGATCAAGAGCTCTTAGAAACTGATTGTGTATGAAGGGCCAGATAGAGAGAGGAGTCTAGAGTGACTTGAGTGCTCCAGTCTGAGTGACAGGGAGAGAAGATTTTACTATTAATAGAAAAAAAGAGTGGACAATGTTTGTTGCAAGGACAAGTGGGATATTCAGTTGGAGATGTGAATCACTCCTATGGAAACATGTGGAATAGATATGCAAAGGAGGTTGCAAAAAGTGAAACCAGAAGGCTCTGGGTTGGGTAAAATAAAGTGTAAAGTCATACAAATAGTGAGAATGTAAGGGACAAGATGCAATATTGCAGTAATTATGAACTTGAGCACAGTGAAAAGTAGTGAAGGAAACAAAACCACTTAGGAGAATGACAAAGTAATTCTAATCCTCACTAGACACCAAAAAAAGTGTAGCTTTTGTTAAAGCTCCTCCAGGCTGGGTAGAAGAAGGTAGGGACTTGTATTTCAGAGAAGGAAAAAAATGGCATTATATCTCTAAATACAACACAATTTCAGGCTTAGAACCTATAAAGCCTTTGAAGTCATAGATATTTATGACTAACAGGTAGTGTCTGCTATGCATTATATATTAGGCAATAGACTCGTGTGAAGTTACAGCAGGTTAGCCTTAAACTGAACTTGAATAATCAATGGATCAAGGTTTTGACATATGTTCCGTTTACTTTAATTCAAAGCATCATTAAATCAAATATGGGATGCATTTTTACTGTCCTTTGATCTGTGTCTTCTGGGTATTTTAAATAACATTTCCTAGTCAGTCAAAGCTGCATTTAAATTGTATATTAAGGGTCTGACTTAACTTCATAAAAACAAGGACATTCAGAGTTAATGTTGAAAACATTGACCTTAACTTACCCCATCAAACCTCTAAAAAAAATGTTGCCTCGTTTTTCCTTGTGTTTTCATACTTTTAGATAAAATGCAAATGCAAAAAAGAATGTGTGAACTTGACAACCTAATGAAGGTGGTCCAAAAGAAAGGACAGATGGAGAGAGTGGGTGAACCAAATCAAACACAGGGAAATTGCTGCATAGTTTTTACACATTGCCCTAAGACAGTTTTTGGTATATTCAGATTAACACTATGACATTTTAAAACTAGAAGTAAATAATTATGGACTTAGCTCTTGTTTCTTATTCTGGGAGTCAAGAAGCTGAATAACATCCTTAAATTGATGAGGATTCCTTCCATGTCCTTGCTTTCACTAATCTGTAGCTCCCATCTTTCTCTCCAGCTGTCACAGCTTGTCCCATAGCTTGCATGGTTTCCAAGTTTGATGCTTAACCAATCCTTTAAAAGTCTAATGCTTATGCCTCATTTTCACCTTCTGAAAGTCTCTAGTCTCCACTTAACAGAAGAATAGCAAGACACACAGAAAAGTGAATAGGAGCTAAAGTATTACTGATCTTGATTATATTCTCAAGAGTGCCTTAGCTTGTTCTCCAGCCCCTAGTAGAATCAGATTCTATGATAGACCGTCCTCAGGGAATAATGTAGAGAGTAATCCAACAGAACAGGTGATGCCTTGCTATGACACATATAAAAAGTACACAAGTCACAAGTGGATATCTGCACTCACATTTGTGTGTGTGTGTGTGTGTGTGTATACAAATTCATGCATATAAAAGATAACATGTATATACATACAGATAAAATAAAATAAAATAAAATGATGTATTTAAATATAATTCTTTTGGGCAGAAAATGTAGTTAAGTGGAAGAAGAAACTGCCACCAAGTGTGCAAATTTAAATTTAATTTAAATTAAATTAAAGCGAGAACTGTGGAAGGCGAGAACTATACCTGTAGTTTGTCCTCTTCTACATTCCCTCCCCTTCATCACACACATTAAAGATAGAGCTTTCATAATCTAAGTTACAGATATCTGAATAAAAATGTGTTTTAGGCCAGCCAGAATGGGAGGCTTCTTCATGATGGTCTTTCCCTCTGTGTTTTTATAAAACATGTTGGATTGCTGCTGAATTTGTATTCATATAAGAGTGCCCCTAAAATGAAACTACACATTTGGTTTTGTAGAACTTCAGCAACAACAGCAATATAAACAAGTTATAAATAATTAGCTATATATTTATTAATAGGAAATATTTTAAAGGGAAACATAACACTTAAATAGATCTTTAACAATGTGCTTATTTTGATTCCTTTGGTCACCATCTGCATCACTGTATTTTCTTTGGTCCACTGTGAGTATGTGGAGTTAACTCAAGGACTGCTCATTAGCAAAATGCATTTGTGACTAAAAAATACCTGAAGCACCATAAAATCAGTAGATTTTGTAATATAGGCCCAAATGAGAACTAATATTTCCAAACATTTTATTTAATACATTAAAAAAGTATTGGATATTTTATTTATTTACATTTCAAATATTATCTACCTTCCAGGTTTCCCCTCTGAAAATCCCCTATCCCCTCTTCCCTCTCCCTGCTTCTCTGAGGGTGTTCCCCCCACCTACCCACCCACTCCTGCCTTCCAGCCCTCACATTCCCCTACACAGTGGCATTGAGCCTTCACAGGACCAAGGGTCTTCTCGCTCATTGATTCCAGATAAGGCCATCCTCTGCTACATATGCAGCTGGAGCCATGGGTTCCTCCATGTGTATGTACTCTTTGATTGGTGATTTAGTCCCAGGGAGCTCTGGGGTGTCTGGTTGTTTGTAATTGTTGTCCTTCCTATGGGTGCAAACCCCTTCAGCTCCTTCAGTCCTTCCCATAACTCCTCCTTTGGGGTTCCTATGCTCAGTCCAATCATTGGTTGCAAGCATCTGCATCTGTATTGGTACAGCTCTGTCACAACCTCTCAGGAGACATCCATATCAGGTTCCTATCAGCATGCACTTCTTGATACCATTAATAGGGACTGGGTTTGTTGGTTGTATATAACATGGATCCCCAGATGGGGCAGTTTCTGGATGGCCTTTACTTCAGTCTCTGCTCTACTCTTTGTCTTTGTATATCCTTTAGACAGGAGTAATTCTGGGTTAAAAATTTGAGAAGGGTAGGTAACCCCATTGCTCAACCAGGAGCTGTGCCTAACTTCTGGATATAGTCTCTACAGGTTCTCTCTGCTCTTTGTGAGTTATTTCAGCTAATATCATCCCCATTGCATCCTGGGATCCTCTTACTTTGTGGCATTAGAGTCTTTTACAAACTGCACATCACAATTTTTTTTTTTTTTGGCCAATCTCATATAGGGTATGATTGATTTCAGATTGCTATTACAACCAAGAATAAGCACACCATCTACTCATTACCCTTTATGATTCATACGCATTTAGCAAATGTTTCTACCTCTTCTTTTGGTGAAGTGTTAGAGTGGTCTGCTTTGCATAACTCTTTAAGTTGCTGATACAATTAGAATCCAGAATCCCATCATAAATTCTTTCTCCAGTAAATAAAGACTATTAACAGATATGATATGTTTTAGCTCCATTTTTATCAGTTATTCAATTGTAACAGTTATATTGCTATTTATGACAGGAGAAATAGGATTTTTAGATTATTAGAATTGTTAACTTGTTTGGACTTTACCTACAAATTCATTCTTGATTGACTCTTTCAAGTAGAAAACATCCTTTATGATTTTTACCTAAAAGAATACCTGGAAATGTTTAGTGCTTAAAGTGGTAGTTGGTAGGAAGTGAAACCACATGAAAAATGAAAAATTGTTGATTTTTATATAGATGTATGTAGACCCCCTTGACTATAGCATGCAAAAATTTTAGGAGCTATCAGTAGACTCTTTGTAAATCAACAATATGGAAGTAGCAAATGCAAAAACTCAACTCAAAAGTTTAAGAGTTCACATTTTCACAAACATTCCTGAGATTTGCTATGATGCTGTCTCAATTCAGTGTTCATGCATGACTCTTACTTTATATGTAGTTGTGATTTATATACTAGCTTGAAGTCATTATTTGACTTGCATCTCTATCACATTTTTCATATTAATATAGCATCCTTTAGAGAATCATATGTTATGAGAAACATTATATATATCAAATATTTCAATATTCCCAAACAATTAATTTGGACCCTTGGCTTTTGAAGGTAAGAGTACATACACATTATAGTTCAATATGTTCCTCACTTAATATAGCATAGGATTAGTTTAGATAAGATTTCAGACTACAGAGACATCTAGAAAATTCAGTAGAGGTGAGGCACAAATATGCTAGTGAGAAAGTAGAACATAAAATTTTGTAAGGTAAAAGAAAATGTAGAATGTCAGTAATTGAAATAACAAAAACCTTTGTCATCTGTATGACTAGCAGAATTAATATCTAGAATAAAATAATCTAAAAACCTAAACATTAAGAACACAAAACATTCCACCAAAAATGGATTTTGGATCTGAATAAAGAGTTCACAAATGAAATACAAATAACTATCAAACACTTTAAAAATTAACCAACATCATTGCCAACCAGTTAAACATAAATAAAAACTGCCTTGAGATTCCATTTCTCTGCAGGTCGAATAGCTACTATCAAGAAAATAAATGACAACAAATGTTAGTGAAGATGCAAGGACAGAGGAATGTTTATTTACTAATAATGGGTGTGTGAACTGGTATTCTTACTATGAAATTCAGTGTGGAAATTATAAAAAAAGAATGAAAAGCAAGAAAGAAAGAAAGAAAGAAAGAAAGAAAGAAAGAAAGAAAGAAAGAAAGAAAGAAAGAAAGAAAGAAAGAAAGAAGGAAGGAAGGAAGGAAGGAAGGAAGGAAGGAAGGAAGGAAGGAAGGAAGGGAGGGAGGGAGGGAGGGAGGAAGAAAGGAAGGAAGGAAGGAAGAAAGGAAAGAAGGAAGGAAGGAAGGAAGGAAGGAAGGAAGGAAGGAAGGAAGGAAGGAAGGAAGGAAAAAAGGAGATATACCAAAAGTGGTTATACCAATTTTAGTTTAGACCAAAGGATGGTATGTTCTACAACAGAGGTATTTTCACATCCATGTTCATTGCTACTCTACTCACGATAACTAGGAAATTGAATCAGCCAAGATTGTTTCTACTGATGAATAGTTATTGGGTTTTTTTGTTTTTTTGATTCTTTTGACCAGTCTGGTATTATTCATGACCTACTCTAGACTATAACCAATTAATTAGAATTTTTGAAAATTTTGTTAATTTAATTTATCCTATGTTCTATGTAATAATTTAAAGATATGATAATGTGAAATGTAACTGAACACTATAGTTCTGTACTCTTCAAAAGTATTTTTCATGCTAGAATATTTGCATTCTTATATATATTCTAGAAAATATAATATTCAACTAATTTTTTAATTTTATTTAATATTTTTTTTAAATCTAGATTTTATTTTCCTCCCAGTCTACCCTCTGACTGTTCCACATCCCAAACCTCTTGCCCACTGCCCCTGTCTCCATGAGGATATCCCCACCTCACCACACTAGAGCTCCCCACACCCTGGGGTCTCCAGTCTCTTGAGGGTTAGGTGCATCTTCTCTGACTGAACACAGACCCAGCAGTCCTCTACTGTATATGTGTTGGGGGCTTCATATCAGCTGGTGTATGCTTCCTGTTTGGTGGGCCGGTGTCTGAGAGATCTCTGTGGTCCAGATTAATTGAGACTGCTGGTCCTCCCACAGGATTGCCCTTCTCCTGAGCTTCTTCTAGTCTTTCCCTAACTCAACCACAGTGGTCAGCAGTTTCTGTCCATTGGTTGGGTACAAATATCTGCATCTGACACTTTGAGCTGCTTGTTGGGACTTTTGGAGGGCAGTCATGATATTCCTTCACCATATTCAACTAAATTTAAAGAAATAAAACATTTTTCACTATGTTTTTCTCCCTGTTGTTGTATTTATTTATCTGTTTCATCTGTTTTATTTTGAGTCTATAGTCTACTTCCATTGTGCACATATATAGCTTTTAATTGTGAAGTTCATGATTTATAATTTTATGATCTTTGATTTAAATTTTGTTATGAAAATTTCCCACTTGATTAATTGTTTTATTTCAGTATAGTACTTAATGGTCTTTTGCTTCTTTAGCAGGGACTTACCATATTTACTTAGTGAATATTGTTCGGTAATTTGTTATCTTTTTAAATTTTACAAATAACATTTCAAAGTATGCTTGCAAAACCACTTGTTGACTATATATATAATTCCTTTAGGATAAGTATATTTAAGCTGGCACAGGTTAGTAATGAATATAAACATATTTTCTTCAAGAGAGAATATTAATTCCTGTTTCTCAAATTATGAATATCAATGTATGTTTCTATAACTTTAGTGGTAGCAAATATAACTTCCTGAAACACTTTGTATTATGATATATTAAAATTTTATTGAAATGCATTTTTTTGAATAGCCTCTAAATTGTGTGTTTTTGCTCGTGTGTCTATATGTGTGTGTGCATGGTTGTGTGTTTTTATATATGTGCTTACATACACATATGAATGACTTGTATATGAAGAGCAGAGGATACCTTCCAATGTTATTCTTCTCTCCCTGAACCTGTAGCTTACTTATCCAATTGACATAGGATTCTATGCCGGGCGGTGGTGGCATACACCTGTAATCCCAGCACTCTGGGAAGCAGAGGCAGGCAGATTTCTGAGTTTGAGGCCAGATTGGTCTACAGAGTGAGTTCCAGGACAGCCAGTGCTATACAGAGAAACCCTGTGTTGAAAAAAACAAATCCAAAACAAAACAAAACAAAACAAATAAACAAAAAGCCCAAACAAACAAAAAAGAAATAGGATCTTTCTTTCTCTACCTCTCCAGAGTTAGTGTTACAAGTAGGAACCAAATTTGGGTCCTCATGTTTACATTTCAAACATTTTACTACTCAGACCATCTCTCTGACCCATAGCCTTTGACATTTAATTCTTACTAGTTTATGAACCATTTAATTGTTGTTTGATAAAGTGTCTCACCCTGTATTCTAGGTTGAGATGTACTCATTATTGGCCATTTAATTTTCTTGGCAGTTGCATTGTCTTTTCTGTCAACAATTTTTTGGGCTGTTCATCTGTTATTGAAACCTAAAAGCTCTTTTCGCATTAAGGATTCTGACAATAAACTAGAAAGCATTCTACATGCAGGTTAGAAATCCAAGGACTGAGCTGAGCACGGGGTCCTCAATGGAAGAGTTGGAGAAAGGACTGAAGAAGCTCAAAATTTTTCAATCCTATAAGAAGAACAACAATATCAGCCAGTCAGACTACCCAGAACTCCCAGGGACCAACCAACCAAAGAGTACACATGGAGGCAACCATGACTCCAGAGGCATATGTAGCAGAGGATGGCCTTGTCAGGAATCAACGGGAGGAGAGGGCCTTGAACCTGTGAACGCTCAATGCCTCAGTGAAGGGGGATGCCAGGTTGGGGAGACAGGAGTGGATCTTGGGGTGGGTAACACCCTCACAGAAGCAGGAAGAGGGAGGATGGGATAGGGGACTTCCTGATGGGAAACCAGGAAAGGAGATAACATTTGTGACGTAAATAAATAAAATATTCAATAAAAAAGAAATCCAATCCAAAAATATTGCACATTTATTTGCTTTGGTTTATGACTTGTTTTGCAATTTTGTAAACTGAGTTACAAATCTCTATTTCCATGTCACATTTTGAGGATTTTAGCTATACATTTTTATGTGCTGTGCACACTTACTCATAGACAAAGATCAGAGACAAGATCTCAAAGTATATTTGTACATACATATGCATTGTTGTTATGTTTTATGTATGTTTTATTACAATATTTATTCATATCAATGAAGACTTCAAAACTAATCTTTGCCAGTATGAGTTTTTGTTAGAAGACATTGCAATTCGGTAAAGTAGTTTCATATAAAGCAAAGGATCAGCAGATGTACTATGCGGAAATAAAACTAGAGCACTGATAAGTAGATGCATATTGTACTTTGCTATGATTTCCTGAAAAACCTTATATCAAATTCATGACTGGAGCTGAACTACATGTTGTGTCCATTGTCAGACATTATTTTCCAAAAAGGATATCTAATAACTTTATGGCCATGTGTGCAGAAGAATAATTGCAGGCCTTTGGGGGCTTCCTCCCCCTAGACTTTTCAATATTGAGTGTCTTGCTTTGAGATTGTAAATCTGCCCATGCAACTTGCATTTTTGGAGGGTGCAAGTGAACTGAGAAGCAATGGGAAGGATTAGTGGACTGCTCTCTCTTCCTGTGCGATAATGGGATGTAAGTTCTATCCACAGACTCCTGAAGAATAATGATCTTACAAGATGAAAAGAAAGTACATCATAAGGGTTTGCATACATACACCCATTCATGAATGCAAACATAAATATTAATAACAAACTTGTGCTACTACCCTCATTCTCAAATGATTTGAAAAGGTCAAACCATGTTTAAATGTGGTATAAAATCAAGTTGTTTTAAGTTGCAAAAAAATTACATAATGTAACTATCATGACTGAAAATTCCTAAGTGATTTGTATGTTATCATATTCTCAGTCATAATCTGTTCACAATCACCAATTCTATCAGGCAAAGAAGTCTGGGAGAAGAAATTAATAGGAGTGTACAGCTTAAGGTATAGCATAGTAGTAAGATTTAAGAAGGATCCTTACATCATTCTCCTGCCTCAGATTATCTGTAAAATCCTCTATGATTAGGAATAATTCAGTATGGGTGAACAATAATACTATATGTGCTATATGACATTAAATTCCATTATGGGATGAGGAATGACCCATAAAAAGACATGACAGTACCAGAAAAACTTTATTACAGACTTAACAATATTTTAGAGACCAGATAGATGTATATTTAACTCTTTAGACAATATAAATATCTAGGTAGCATAAGTGATACGACCAGGGGTTTGGAGGAATCAGTTCTTCTTATCTTTGCTTTCTGTTATAAAATGATAGTTACATAACTAAAAACCTAACAGCAACCAATTTAACTCAAAGTGATGAGTCATTCATGCAGTTCATGAGCTCTTAGTTACAGCATTTTCTTTCTTAAATCATGTGTGAAAGCCTCAAAATGGAAGAGATTTTATGTTTACAGGAGAGTAAACTGAGCCCCAAAGGAACCATGACTTATAAAAAGCCAATTTTGCGGTATAGTAAGGTGGCTTGAACTCTGAATTTCTAAAACCCAAGCCACTGATTTCCTACCTACCACCATGTTTCCCATCAGTATGCTAGATGTTTTAGAGCTGGTTAACATTTAATATCAGAACATGTCAAAATTGTCAGAAGTCACATATCCAAGGTTTCTTGTTTCTTATTTCTTATGAATTCTTTGTTTATATTTTTAATACATGTTTTTTTATAAATTATTTATTTCTCTTATTCTGTTATCTTTTCAAATTTCACACACAACACACACACACACACAGTGGGTGGGGCACAATAGAGGGAAGAAGAGGAGACTGAGAGAGGGAGAATTTTAGATGAACTACACGAATTAATTCTGTAGATGGTAAATTAAGATTTCTTTGTAACCATGGTTGAATTTTCTGGAAGCTAATAATTGTCTAGACCAGTTTACTTTCAACTAAGATTAAGAAGGTGATTTTCCAGAAGCACACAGCTGGATGATCATTGTATTCCCAGTTATAAATTGCCAGGTTATGAATTAAAGGCCAGGTGATTCCTACAACGTAATGAGTAGTGTAAGCACTTCTACCCCAATGTTTTTGGTCCCCACTGCATGTTAGGGCTTCAGTTCCCTACTTGACGATGTTTTTATCTTGCCAAGGATATTATTTTCTTGTACTTTATTTGTTTGGATGGGAAAGAAGAGAAACTATTAAGTCAAATTCAGTTCCTTCTCCCATAGTGCACAAATTGAGGTCGAATATGTTATTTTTAAGTTTTATTAATTTTAATGTGAATTTATGAGTTCCTGCCTTGCAATTTTTCCTTTGCAAGTACCACATGAGTGTTTGGTACACAAGAGGACCGGATGAAAGCTTCAGATCCTCTGAAACTGGGGTTTCAAACTCTAGTAAGCAACCCTGTGCGTGTTGGGAACTGAATGTGGGACCTCTTCACTCTTCATCATGGGACCATCTCTCCAGTTTTCCCTATCAATTCATTTACTTTTAAAGTTTATATATATAAAATAAAGTTTATATATATATATAAACTTTAAAATATATGGATATATGTTTATGTGTACAATAAAAAAATATGTGCATCATGTGCTGATGAAAGACAGAAAGAGGCATAGAATACCTGTAACTATAGTCAGAGGTGAATGAGAGTTGGGATCTTGGAACTGAGAAGCAACTTCATTTTCCACAAGAGCAGTAAGTGTTCTAAACCACCAAAGACTCTCTCTAATACAAAACAATTTGAAAGAACCATGTTACGTTCTCTTTAGGAATTCTTATATAAAATGTACTATGTCAGCAGCTGGTGAGATGACTGAGCAGATAGATACTCTTGCCACAGAAGCCTAGAGCCCAGATTTTGATTCTTAGAAGACAAAGTAGAAGGCATTAACTCCAGAAAGCTGTATACTTGTGTGCCATGGAATATACAAACTTCCACCAACACACACCATACTCTTTAATAATAATAATAATAATAATAATAATACCAATATTATTAATAATAATAGATTTTTAAAATATTATTTCAGGATAGTCTTCAAAATATCAACATTAATATCAAAAGAAAATAAGCAAGTTCAAAAGATGGGCTCAGACACCATAATGGAATATGTATTGTTCTTTTATCAGTTCACATAAAGAGTATTATCAGTTATGTTGATTTTAATAAAAATATCACTGAAGTTAATAAAAAGATTTTTCTTGCTTGAAATCACGAGTTGACCATAATATTCAGTGTAAGATTGTTAGAATAGTCAGGTAAAACAATTGTGACAGTAATAAAGGTGAGATCCAAGTGTCTGGATTTAATAAAAGAACAAAAAAATTTCTATTTGTGAATTTCTCTAAAGATGTAGAAGAAATTATAAAATTATTAATCATATTCAAGTATCCTGGTAGCCATGTGAGAGAGGCTAGAAAAATTTTTGTAGGCAATGTACATACCTTCATTTTACAATATGGCTAAAATCCAGTAACATTAAATAATTTCATAGTAAGTATGGTAGAATTTAAGTCCTCTGGATTTATAGAATCATTGTATTTTAATTAAATAATTGCCAGAATCAATAGTTGTCAAATTTTAATCAGGCATCATGGTACATGTCTAATTCTAGTGTTCTATAGGAAGAGGCAGGAGGGCTTTGAGTTCAAAGAAAACCTGAGGCACATAATATTTCAAAATGAAATTTTCATGTTCTAATTGCCAAATCATTCTCAAACTTAAATCACAGTGCTTTGTGTAGGATTTCTGTTTAACAAAATTTATAACTTCAGCAGTAAGCTATGATATATGATTATAATGTTTGTATATTTGGTCCCAAGTGGGTGGAACTGCTTGGGAAGCATTAGGAGATGTGGTCTCCTAAGGAGAGGTGTGTCACTGTGTGTGCCTCTCTTTCTCTACTTCACAGTTGTGGATCAAGATGCATGTTCTTGGTTGTTCTTTTGTTCTGCTATCATGGATTCTAACCCTTTGAAACTAGTATTTGTATTAAACACTGTATCTTATAAGTTGCTCTGGCAGTGTGTTTTCTCACAGGACTAGAAAATTACCTAAAGTTGTGATACAAATAGAGAAAACTAGAAAGTATAAATGAAGAGGGAAGGGTGGGAAAAATTGAAGGAGCAAGTAAAGAAAGAAATGATAAATGACTTTACCCAAAACAATTTTAATGATTTATTTATTATGTGCCATGTTTTGCCTACATGTATGTTTCTGTGGGAGTGTTGTATTCCCTAGCGCTGGAGTTATAGAAAGCTGTAAGCTCCTATGTAGGTTTTGGGACTTGAATCAAAGTCCCTTGGAAGAGCAGCCAGTGCTCTTAATCAATGAACTATCTATACACCCTTGATTTCTTTCCTTTTAAGAATAAGTCTCAGACAAAAATTACTTCAAACTCATTATAACATTGAGAATAATCTAATACCTTTAAGTTTGTTATATTTTATTAATTTATATTGTTGACAACTTCCTACATATATATGACACATTCTAGCTCAACTTAGCCCTTCAACCTCTCTTATTTATCAAACTTCTGTTGTCATGAACAATCGCCTCTTCTTCCTACCAATTCATTGATTCATTTTTTATATTTTTGCTGGTTTTCTGTTTTGATTTGTGATCCACTGAGTTTCATTGGGAATTTCCCTGCTTGTAAAGTCCAAGTGCTGGAATAACCAACATTTGTATCTTAGTTTTGTTATTTCAAATTTTACTTATATAGATTACACATCAGAAATATAGTTTGACATGTACATATTTGTGAATATACGCTATGCATCAGTCAAGTGATTAGTGGTGTCATTTTAATACTACAACAAAATGTATCTAAATATTTATATATTGTGATAGAAAGTATGCATGCAATATAATTTTCCTGAAATCACTTGTGTCAAGTGCTTTCTTTTAATATTTTAATATTTATTCCAAGAATATGACATATGTTTTTAAGCATTCTATTAAGCATTCAAAGCATTCCAAAATATTAAGCAAGTTCTCTTTTTTATTTGGAAAATTTCTGGGATTAGAAAGGTTTCTCTTAGAAGAAACAATGTTTGCACATAATTATTTGGCTTCCTCTAGTGCTTCAAAATGCCCTGATGACTATGGATATTATCCAATCTACACCTTAGATGTTAGAAATCTTGAAGAGTTTGTTTTCAGTTATCAAGTTATTCTAAATTTTTTACTTTGGGAATGAAAACTACTTGTATATATGAAATATGAATATTTATTTAAAAGCAGTATCTGAAATAAATAGCCACTTATATGAAATTTTAGCAGCACTAAGCCAGTCTAAGAAATTGAATGACTATCTTTCTATATCTTTCCTCAAAGGGAAGCATTGATTTGATTCCCATGGAGGTAACCTGAAAAAATGGAAAATTGATCGCTTTTCTTCTCTTATGATTAAAATTAAAATTTGCTCATTTGTAGAAGCTAATTCATGTATCTTATAGTATAAATATTAATATTAAAATTTATACTTTATTAAGTTTTTAAATCAAACTTTTTATAAAGACACGGATCCTCTGGGGTTTTTTTTTTGTTTGTTTGTTTGTTTTTCTTCAGTCTCTGCTCCACACTTTTTTAAATTTTTTTTAATATTTTTATTTTCTATATTCTTTGTTTACATTCCAAATGATTTCCCCTTTCCCAGATCCCCCGTCCCCATATGTCCCATAAACCTTCTTCTCTCCATCCCTTCTCCAATCACTTCCCTCCTTTTTCTCTGTCCTTATATTCCCTTACAATGCTAGATCGGTCCTTTCCAGGATCAGGACCCTCTCTATACTTCTTCATGGGAGTCATTTGTTATACAATTTGTGCCTTGTGTATTCAGGGCTTCTGGGCTAATTAATATCCACTTATCAGAGATTGCATTCCATGTGTATTCTTTTGTGATTGGGTTATCTCACTTAGGATGGTATTTTCCAGATGAAACCATTTGCCTAAAAATTTAGTGAATTCATTGTTTCTAATTGCTGAGCAGTATTCCATTGTGTAAATTTACCACATTTTCTGAATCCATTCCTCCTTTGAGGGACATCTGGCTTCTTTCCAGCTTCTGGCTATTATAAATAAGGCTGCTATGAACATAATGGAGCATGTGTCTTTATTGCATGCCGGGGAATCCTTTGGGTATATGCCCAGGAGAGGTATAGCAGGGTCCTCTGGAAGTCTCATGTCCAGTTTTCTGAGGAACCTCCAGACTGATTTCCAAAGTGGTTGTACCATCTTACAGCCCCACCAGCAGTGGTGGAGTGTTCCTCTTTCTCCACATCCTTGCCAACACCTGCTGTCTCCTGAGTTTTTGACCTTAGCCATTCTGACTGGTGTAAGGTGAAATCTCAGGGTTGTTTTGATCTGCATTTCCCTAATGACTAATGATGTTGAGCACTTCTTAAGGTGCCTTTCGGCCATCCGAATTTCTTCAGGTGAAAATTCTTTGTTAAGATCTGTACCCCATTTTTTAATAGGGTTATTTGGTTACATGGGGTCTAACTTCTTGAGTTCTTTGTATATATTGGATATTAGCCCTCTATCAGATGTGGGGTTGGTGAATATCTTTCCCAATTTAATGTTTGCCATTTTGTCTGTTTAACAGTGTCCTTTGCCTTACAGAAACTTTGTAGTTTTATGAGGTCCCATTTGTCAATTCTTGATCTTAAAGCATAAGCTATTGGTGATCTGTTCAGGAACGTTTCCCCTGTGCCCATGTCCTCAAGGGTCTTCCCCAGTTTCTTTTCTATTAGTTTTAGTGTGTCTGGTTTTACATGGAGGTCCTTGATCCACTTGGAGTGAAGTTTAGTACATGGAGATAAGAATGGATCAATTCGCATTCTTCTGCATGCTGACATCCAATTGATCCAGCACCATTTGTTGAAAAGGCTATCTTTTTTCCACTGGATGTTCTTGGCTCCTTTGTCGAAGATCAAGTGACCATATTTGTGTGGAAAACCATGCAGTTTTTTAACACTATTGCTCTGTAGTATTGCTTGAAGTCAGGGATACTGATTCCCCCAGAATTTCTTTTGTTGTTGAGAATAGTTCTAGCTATCCTGGGTTTCTTGTTATTCCAGATGAATTTGAGAATTGCTTTTTCTAACTCTGTGAAGAACTGAGTTGGGATTTTGATGGGAATTGCATTGAATCTGTAGATCGCTTTTGGCAAGATGGCCATTTTAACTATATTAATCCTGCCAACCCATGAGCGTGGCAGATTTTTCCATTTTCTGAGTTCTTCTTCGATTTCCTTCTTCAGAGACCTGAAGTTCTTGTCATATAGATCTTTCACTTGTTTGGTTAGAGTCACACCAAGATACTTTATATTGTTTGTGGCTATTTTGAAGGGTGTCATTTCCCTAACTTCTCTCTCAGCCTGCTTATCCTTTGAGTATAGGAAGGCAACTGATTTGCTTGAATTGATTTTATAACCAGCCACTTTGCTGAAGTTGTTTATCATGTAGGAGTTCTCTGGTGGAGGTTTTCGGGCCACTTAAGTAGACTATCATGTCATCTGCAAATAGTGATAATTTGACTTCTTCCTTTCCAATTTGTATCCTCTTGACCTCCTTATGTTGTCTAATTGCTCTAGCTAGAACTTCAAGTACTATATTGAAAAGATATGGAGAGAGAGGACAGCCTCATCGAGTCCCTGATTTTAGTGGGATTGCTTCAAGTTTCTCTCCATTTAGTTATATGTTGGCTACCGGTTTGCTGTATATTGCTTTATCGATGTTTAGGTATGGGCCTTGAGTTCCTGTTCTTTCCAATACTTTTAGCATGAAAGGATGCTGGATTTTGTCAAATGCTTTTTCTGCATCTAATGAGATGATCATATGGGTTTTTTTTTTGAGTTTGTTTATGTAGTGGATAGCATTGATAGATTTCCTTATATTGAACCATCCCAGAATCCCTGGGATGAAGTCTACTTGCTCATGGTGGATGATCGTTTTGATGTGTTCTTGGATTCGGTTGGCAAGAATTTTATTAAGTATTTTTGCATCGATATTCATAAGAGAAATTGGCCTGAAGTTCTCTTTCTTTGTTGGATCTTTGTGTGGTTTTGGTATCAGCGTAATTGTGGCTTCATAGAATAAGTTGGTTAGAGTTCCTTCTGTTTCTATTTTGTGGAAGAGTTTGAAGAGTATTGGTATTAGGTCTTCTATGAAGGTCTGATAGCACTCTGCACTGAAGCCATCTCGTCCCGTGATTTTTTTTTGGTTGGGAGACTTTCTATAACCCTTTTTATTTCTTCAGATGTTATGGGACTGTTTAGTTGATCTATTTGATCCTGATTTAGTTTTGGTGTCAGATATCTGTCTAGAAACTGTCCATTTCCTCCAGATTCTCCAGTTGTGTTGATTATAGGCTTTTGTAGTAGGATCTGGAGCACTGACTACAACTCACAAGACAGCAAAAGGAGCACATCCAAACACCTACAAGATTGACTTTGGCAACAATACCAGGGGGGACCAGGAACAACTTAAGGAACAGTAGAGGCTTAGCTCCCTGAATCTGGAGCTGGATATATAGCCCCTGCCTAAACTCATTCTGAAGTGTTGTGGCCTAATAGAAGCAAAATCCAGTGCACACCTGAGCTTCAGTTAAACTGCATAGACCTTCTAGGACCTCCCCCGAGGCTCCACAAAAGCAATGACATAAGCCTAAATTAGGGCACTGGGCTGTGCTTTTCATACAGGGTGGGGCTGAACTTCTTACTGTCATAATGCATATGGGGAAACAATGCCAAGAGATCACAGAGATGACCAGTACATATGGGCACTGGCCCAGGACCTTGGAGGAGCTCAATTTTGAAAACCACTTGTTCCCTGAGGGTAAACAGAAGGCTTATATTGAGATTAAGCAAGGTTAATATGTTTGGAGGGGTGTCCACTACAAAATATCAATGACTTAGGAAACCTCTAGCCAGAATTTCTATTTTAACCCAAGACCCTTCCCCATACATTCACCATAAGTACTCACCTCCCCAACACCACAATGCAGGGCAAGTTCTCTCCTTTGGGGCTCAGCAGTGGTGTCTTGCCTTTCCTAAGAGGCTGCTTTACATGAATTGATGCTTCTGTTTCTTCTGCATGCTCCCATGTCACAAAACTGTAGCAGTGTGTAGGGTCTTTTCCAGCACCAGACACATCAAAAGCAGTCATGCCAATCAAAGTTTAGTGACTCCCCGGAATTTTAATTTCCAAAACAGATGAGGCAAAGTTCAATTGGCCATAGAATAAAAAAAGTGAAAAAAAATCTGATTAAAAAAAGTGTAAGGATTTTTTTTTCAGAGAAACATATGTGGCTTATTATATCCCTCCAAGCCACCCCCTGTTCTGTCTGACATACCTTTGGAAGCCAGCCTATGTCCTGTCTTCTGCCTCTATGCCTAGGCTCATGTCCATGGCCCCTAGAGTCTGGCTATGTCCTTAATATGCCCAATTCTTGTTGAGCAGCCTTTCTTTGTAACCATCCTAAGCTTAATGAAAACGAATACCCATATCCAGATACCAATTGTTAGAAGTAATGTAGTTTTTTTTAGGCTTTTGGAATACGTGTTTTTATTTTTTATTTTTTTTTTTTTGTATTTCTGGTGGTGTTTTGGATTTTTCACTAGTGTTTTTTAGAAGTGGGTGCATTACAGTAAATTTTCCACTGTTGTTTTTCATTCTTGAAAGATTAAGAGATACTATTTTGGTTCTCTGGGGTCAAACTTCTTGAGTTCTTTGTATATATTGGATATTAGCCCTCTACCAGATGTAGGGTTGGTGAATATCCTTTTCCAATTTGATAGTGGCCGTTTTGTCCTTTTAACAGTGTCCTTTGCCTTACAGAAACGTTGTAATTTTATGAGGTCCCATTTGTCAATTCTTGATCTTAGAGCATAAGCTATTGGTGATCTGTTCAGGAACTTTTCCCCTGTCCCCATGGTACAGATCTAAACAAAGAATTTTCACCTGAAGAAATTCAGATGGCTGAGAGGCACCTTAAGAAGTGCTCAACATCATTAGTCATTAGAGAAATGCAAATCAAAACAACCCTGAGTTTTCACCTTATACCAGTCAGAATGGCTAAGGTCAAAAGCTCAGGAGATAGCAGATACAGAAAATGTGGTATATTTACACAATGGAATACTACTCAGCAATTAGAAACAATGAATTCACAAAATTTTTAGGCAAATGGTTTGATCTGGAAAGTATCCTAGGTGAGGTAACCCGATCACAAAAGAATACACATGGAATGCAATCTCTGATAAGTGGATATTAGTCATCCCAGAAGCCTTGAATACCCCAGGCACAAATCGCATAACAAATGACTCCTATGAAGAAGTATGGAGAGGGTCCTGATCCTGGAAAGGATTGATCTAGCATTGGAGGGGAGTATCAGGACAGAGAAAAAGGAGGGAGGTGATTGGAGAATGGATGGAGAGAAGAAGGTTTATGGGACATATGGGGAGGGGCGATCTGGGAAAGGGGAAATCATTTGGAATGTAAGCAAAGAATACAGAAAATAAAAATATTAAAAAAAGAGATACTATTTTAATTGTTGGTTATTTGTTAAAAGACTAATTTTTTTTATAAAGATACAGGTTTTTTTTAATTTAAAAAAGTAATGTATCCCATGAAGAAGTAAGGAGAGGGCCCTGATCCTGGAAAGGCCTGATCCAGCATTGTAGGGGAGTACCAGGACAGAGAAAAAGGAGGGCGGTGATTGGAGAATGGGTGTGGAGAAGTCTTATGGGACATATGGGGTGGGGGGAACTGGGAAAGGGGAAAGCATTTGGAATGTAAACAAAGAATTTAGGGAAAAACAGTAATGTATCAACCACTAATACCCGTCCTAGTAAATTTGTTTTAAAATCATGTTTTCCTAAAGAATTGACATGAACTAGTTTAAATATAATGCTATAATTATGGCTCACATGGATGCTTTAGATGTTATTATTGTGCTTGTTGCCAAGGTAACCATATGTACTATGTTCTTTTCCCTCCTAAGTGAGTGAAGAAGAAGAAAAAAGGTAGCATACTTAAAAATTTATTTAGAAAGGGACAACCTACCCTTTTTATTTATTTTAAGGATTTTTTCTTTTCATTTATTTATTTACACACCAAATTTCATCCCCCCTTCCCCATCCACCCTCTGACTGTTCCACATCCCATACTTCCGCTAAACCCCACTGTCTCCAGGAGGATGTCTCCAGGCTTCACTCCCCACATCCCACCTGACCTCTAAACTCCCTCGGGCCTATAGTCTCTTGAGGGTTAGGTACATCATCCCTGATTGATCCCAGACCCAGCAGTTCTCTGCTGTATGTATTGGGGTCTCATATCAGCTGCTGTATGCTGCCTGGTTGGTGGTTCAGTGTTTGAGAGATTTTAGGGGTCCAGGTTAATTGAGATTGCTGGTCCTCCTACAGGGTCACCTTCCTCCTTAGCTTCTTTCAGCCTTTCCCTAATTCAACCACAGGGGTCAGCTGCTTCTGTCCATTGGTTGGGTGTAAATGTCTACATCTGACTCTTTCAGCTGCTTGTTGGGTCTTCCAGAGTGTGGTCATGCTAGGTCCATTTTGGGGAGTGCTCCATAGCCTCAGTAAGCCTTTGTGCCAGGTCTTAGGACCTTCCCTTGAGCTGTATCCCCACTTTGGGCCTGTTGCTAGACCTTCTTTTCCTCAGGCTCCTCTCCATTTCTATCTCTGCAGTTCTTTCAGACAGAAACAATTATGGGTTAGAGTTGCGACTATGGGATGTCCCCACTCCCTCTTTTGTGTGTGTATGTGTGTGTGTGTGTGTGTGTGTGTGTGTGTTAGGTATCAGAGTAATTGTAGCTTCATAGAGCAAGTTAGGTAGTGTTCCTTTTGTTTCTACTTTATGGAATAATTTGAGGAATTTCATGTAACTGCCAGGACTGGCACCACAGTCTACACCTCACAGCACCCAGGTTGAGCCTCCTTTTGTCTTGCTGCTCTGAGCTTGAAACCCTTGTTCTTTATTTTTATTCGATATATTGTTACTTACATTTCAAATGATTTCCTCTTTCCTGGCTCCCCACTCCCCGAAAGGCCCATAAGCCCTCTTCCCTCCTCCTGTTCCCCCATCTACCCCTTCCCACTTCCATGTTCTGATATTGCCCTACACAGCTGCTGCACTGAGCCTTTCCAGAACCAGGGGCCACTCCTCCTTTCTTCTTGGACATCATTTGATATGTGGATTATGACTTAGGTAATCCAAGTTTCTAGGCTAATATCTGCTTATCAGTGAGTGCATACCATGATTGATCTTTTGAGACTGGGTTACCTCACTTAGTGTGGTATTTTCCAGCTCCATCCATTTGTCTAAGAATTTCATGAATTCATTGATCTAATGGCTGAATAGTATTCCATTATATATATATACCACATTTTTTGTATCCATTCTGTCATTGAGGGACATCTGGGTTCTTTCCAGCTTCTGGCTATTATAAATAAGGCTGCTATGAACATAGTGGAGCATGTGTCCTTATTGCATGCTGGGAAATCCTCTGGGTATATGCCCAGGAGAGGTATAGCAGGGTCCTCTGAAAGTGACCAGCCCAGTTTTCTGAGGAACCGCCAGACTGATTTCCAGAGTGGTTGAACCAACTTGAAACCCCACCAGCAGTGGAAGAGTGTTCCTCTTTCATATTCTAGCCAACATCTGCTGTCTCCTGAGATTTTAATCTTAGCCACTCTGACTGGTGTGAGGAGAAGTCTCAGGGTTGTTTTGATTTGCATTTTACTAATGACTAATGATGTTGAACATTTTTTAAGAATGGCTTCTCTGCCGTCCGAATTTCTTCAGGTGAAAATTCTTTGTTTAGCTCTGTACCCCATTTTAATAGGGTTATTTGGTCTTCTGGCGTCTAAATTCTTGAGTTCTTTGTATATATTGGATATTAGCCCTCTTTCTGATGTAGGGCTGGTGAAGATCTTTTCCCAGTTTGTTGGTGGCCGATTTGTCTTTTTGATGGTGTCCTTTGCCTTAGAGAAACTTTATAATTTTATGAGGTCCCATTTGTCAATTCTTGATCTTAGAGCATAAGCTATTGGTGTTCTGTTCAGGAAAGTATCCACTGTGCCCATGTCCTCAAGGGTCTTTCTCAGTTTCTTTTCTATTAGTTTTAATGTATCTGGTTTTATGTGGAGGTCCTTGATCCATTTGGAGTTGTGCTTAGTACAAGGAGATAAGAATGTATCAATTTGCATTCTTCGTCATGCTGACCTCCAGTTGAACCAACACCATTTGTTGAAAAGGCTATCTTTTTTCCACTGGCTGTTTTCTGCTCCTTTGTCGAAGATCAAGTGGCTATAGGTGTGTGGGTTCATTTCTGGGTCTTCAGTTCTATTCCATTGATCTGCCTCTCTGTCACTGTACCAAAACCATGCAGTTTTTAATACTATTGCTCTGTAGTATTGCTCGAGGTCAGGGATAGTGATTCCCCCAGAATTTCTTTTGTTGAGGATAGTTTTAGCTATCCTGGGTTTTTTGTTATTACAGATGAATTTGAGAATTGCTTTTTCTAACTCTATGAAGAACTGAGTTGTGATTTTGATGGGTATTGCGTTGAATCTGTATATTGCTTTTGGAAAAATGGCCATTTTAACTATATTTATCCTGCCAATCCATGAATGAAATGGAAGAAGACCTCAGAAAATGGAAAAACCTGCCATGCTTGTGGATTGGCAGGATGAACCTACCTTTTTTAAAGTTGATATTTTACTCCATCTTCTTAAAAACCTTTTCTTTCCAAACATCAAATTCAAAAGCACAGACTTTATAATCACTCTATTCATTGCTTATTAGTTCTGTTTTGTGTGTGTGTGAGTGTGTGTGTGAGTGTGAATGTGTGTGTGTGTGTGTGTGTGTGTGTGTGTGTGAGAGAGAGAGAGAGAGAGAGAGAGAGAGAGAGAGACATAAAGAGGCAGAGAGAGACAAAGAGAGACAGAGACAGAGGAGTGGAATTGGGTTGTGTTCCTTTCCCTATCCCCTCCCATCCATAAAGCCCATCACATGTACTGACATTACTCCTCAGAAAACAAGCAGAATTCTGAATTGTGGTATCTTCATATACAAGCTTATTGTGATAATGACAATTATTTATCTTAGTGACTACATTTACTAATTTTATACAGGCAAATAAATCATGATATGAATATATGGGCCTCCTTTCCATATAGTTTTAATTATTCTGAGACTCATCCTGATTAACAATGTGCTTGATTTCTATTATCTAACACTTGAGCGTGAATTGACCAAGGAGAAGCCAAGAAGCTAGACTGATGTACTTTTATAAGAAAATATAGTCATGCAACTAGGAGATTCTTGTAGAAATCTAGAATCTCAGCAAACCCATGTGAATGTTCCACATGTCTAAAGACATTAAATGACTCTGATAAACAAAATAATGACTAATAAACAGTAAGCAAAACAAGCTACTTTCACTACAAAACCACACAATTGATTTTCATTTAGGAAACAAACAGAAACAGAAATAGTGGAAGTCTCAAGGCATGTAGTAGTTAACACTTTACAAATGGTCCTGAGCTGAGACAAGCAAGTCAGGCCAGTTAATAGTTTAAGGGACAGAGAATTATCTAACAAGGTCATGTTAGAGTGTGAATTTACAAATTGTCTCAGAGGCAACCTGTGTTCTTGGGGAAACATTCAAGTACTTCTTGAAGGAATGCCAAGCAAGGATGTGGCAGTTCCCAAAAACTGTCCTCTACCTAAGGGATTCTTGATGCAAAAGTAAATGGGGACAAAGGAATAAAATGAAACATATGTTTTAATTTGAGAGGAACAAATGAGGTAGAAAATATTCTCCATGGTATGTCATGTTAGAAATGGTGTTTCTATCAAAGGTCATTAAGCAGACACAGACTGACATCTCTTAAACTTTCCCTTTCCATTTGTGCTGATTGTGACATTGAACTCCACCATTGGGATGGGATGCAGTTATCACCCATTTCAGGGATTGAAGTATGAGGCCATCTTGGCTACATGTGCTTGCCTGGCTCTGAGTGTGGTGTTTCTAAAAAATAAATGTAAATGCTGAACTGCTTTCCTTGTGTGTGTGTGCTTTTGGACATTTCTATTGTTGTTTGTCCATACCAATCACAAAGCAAAACAGAGGAGCCATGGGATACTTAAAGGGAAGAAGGGAATGATAAGAGTTGAAGGGAGAAGATAAGGGTGGATATAATATGAATGTAGTGTGTGTGTGTGTGTGTGTGTGTGTGTGTGTGTGAAATTATGAAATAACTAATATAATAAAAGATTTTTTAAAAAGATCATTGTTGTAAATCTGGATATGTAGCTCAGTAGGTAGAATACAGGCATGTAGGAAGCTCTGAGTTCTATCCTCAGCACTGCACAGAGGTGGCCATGCAAGCCTATAATACCAACATGCACAAGCAGAAGAATTGAAGTTCAAGATTTTTCTTTCCTTCATAGTCACTTTAAGGTTATTTTGCATTGTTTGAAATGGGGGGAAAAGAGAAACAAAGAGAGGAAAGAAGGAGTGAAGAAAAAACATTCGGTTGCAACAGCAGATAATTCATACCAATGATCAGAAAAAAAAGGAATAAAAGGAACCACATAATGGAGCACAATATTTTGTCTCAAAAAGTCAAGACTGATAGGAAGAATGTACACAGGATATATCATATTTAGCATTTTTCATTTTAGCTTGAGGAATTTCTTACCATAGGAATAAAAATTAACAAATTGGTCTCAAGAAATACCATGAAAATATCCAGTACTTAAAAACACATTTATATAACCCTTTATAGCCAACTGTTTGTCATCAAGAGACAGCCTTTAATCTCTAACATTTTATTCCACTTGTGTGTCCAAGAAGAAATGTTTGTGAGCAAAAACACCTTTGTCTTTAGCCCCATATGCACGATTCACTCTTCTTGTATTACATATTCCTGAATCCTGTCCCATAGTTCTTGGAAGTTGGAAAAACACATTCAGGGGGTGGGATTCACAGATGACAAGAATATATCCTACTTGTTTTACAAAATGAGATGCATTAGCTACCAATCCTTTACACAAAACATAATTTTTATTAGGCAATGAAAGAATTCTATCATTTTGGGATAGTTTGTAGAAGTATTTTAAAAGAGCAACTTTTCCTTTTGAAAGTATTCAGGTTTATACTTCAATGTCATAGCTATTTTGATGTTTACTTATTTTAGTGCATCCCACTTGGAAAAATTCTAAAGACACTACACTTCTAATAAAGATTATTATCTGGCATAAAACTAAAAGTTATCAAACTTTTCTTACAGACACACATGTAGACAGCAATTCATCAATTTCTTCAATTGGAAGTAACTAGTTCAGAATAATAGAAAGCACTTCAAGCTAGAAAGTAAATTTCCCAAGCCTGCAAGTATTTGTAAACATTTGCAGATGTAGTAATGACACAACTGCACAAATGAGCTCCACTTTGAAAATAAGCCATTTGATAACCAAATCTGCTGAAGTTTCATCTATGCAACTTGCAGAGAAAACGTTCTCACTGAAATATAAATAGACAGTGTTCACTAGTATGTTACATTTACTATATCAGTGCAATGTTGTGAAGTACAGTCTTCCAGCCCTCCAACTTTTACTCACACAGGCAGGAATATAACCCGCTAGAGTGCATTTTTATATGGAGCCATATTTCATTTGAGGGAGATTTTATTCTTTCTGTTACTTAAAACAATCTTTAGAGAAATAACACATCTTCATCATCAAGCATTTGACATTTCAGAAATGCATATTTTCATCATACCATTCCATACAATATCACCTGCTGCTTTGCTTTTATCTCACAAGCTCAGCCTGCATCCCCTGGAGCAGAGGTGGGGAAAAGCCACACATTTGTCAAAAGAGACTCCCTATTTGATTTTTAGACATCCCTCAAGCTTGCACGACAACATGCTGTCAAACGTGAGGAGCTCAGTGCCTGTAATACAAAGAGTTCAAGGGATGACTGCTGAATCCAATCTAAGTGCCAGATGCCAAAGTCTCTTCATACCTGTTTTTTGCTGAAGGGCTCACATCTCTGGTTCACCTGTCCTTTCCAATGAATGTACAGTAGCAGTTAGGCCTGTGCAATTTTCCTGCTTCAAGAAAGGTATTGATTGCTGTTGAGTTATTGTCAGCATTTTAAAATAAAATATGCTTCGCTTTTATCATCACAGGGAGAATATTGTAATTTACTGATGCGAACTCTGGATCTGCAGGTTTGTTGCTTCAGTGATTTAGTGGATTCTCAATGGATAGTTTGTTACATCTCTAATTTGAACATCTATCTGCAGCATGTGTTTAATGTTATGCAGCTTTCAGTGAGGCATGAAGGTTTTGGCACTACAAAGCAGAAAAGTGCAAAGACTGTGTGGCTCCTGGGACTGGTTATAAGGTAACTGTGTTTGCTGGAAAATCAGATCCAAGAGGTCATAGAAAGAAAAGATGGCTTCACAGAAATCAAAGGTAATACCAGTGGCAAAAAACAAATTTGTAAACAAAATATCTCTCATTATCAGGAGTCGTATGAACTTGTTTCCTACCTTTAAATTATGTTTTGATAAATTCAAATGTCTTTCTATCTTGAAGACTCAGCATGACCTCTTTAGTGCTGGAAGCATGTCAAAGATGTCACTTATTGTTTTATATTTAGTTTGTTTTTAAAGTGACAATCTGGGGAGGGAAGCCTTCTGTTCAGATTGTCATTGTTTCCAAATTCTAAGGAATAAAAAATAAGAAAGGAAAAATACTTCTTGATCTATATCTGAATAATAGCAGAAATGTTATGGAGGCAAATTAAAGAAAGGCAGCTGATGAGTCTGAAAATGTAAAAATAATATCAAAGTAGACATTTATGAATGGGGACTAATAAATCTCAGTCTTTAGAGATACCTTTTATTTTCAGATCTCTTATTTTGGTTTAGTCTTCACCCCAGAGTTTAAGATGACCAAGTAAAATGTTCAAATTGTTATATGTTAAAATCACTACTGTATATTGCTCCAATAGGCTCTTCTTGTTACTACGGATGTACAAGAAACAAATTTCTGCTTTTTCTTATTTTCTATTTTTTTCTCATCAAACATTGTATGCTAGAGACTCTTAGTCATTGATTAACCAGAAAGTATTTTTTATCCAAATGCAAATCTTCCTGAGGCATTGTTCATTTATCATATGAAAAGCTATTGTGTATGTACAAAGCCTTATGTTGTTGCCAGCCATATTCATAGAAATAAAGAATGAATACTCAGGCCAGGGGATAAATGTGTCATTTGAAGACAGAAACACCTGTGCCAGAGAGGCTGTAGCTCACACCAGGGTGAAACAATAACAAGATAGATACTAACCCACATGGGGCTTACACTATTTGTGGGGTTTTTATTTTTATTTTTGATATTTTCAATAAACTGCTTCCCACTTCTAATTATTTCTGAAGAATAAAAATGAATTTCTCAAATCCCTCTAGCTTTAAAAACCAGACCTACTTTATGAAGCTATTTGTTCAAAATATCTTTCTCAACTTGTGTTGCCTTAAAATATTCCAATTCTAAACCACAGAAAATTCCAAAAGAATTATCAAATCTCACTTATTCTTTCTTACCAGCTCCTACTCTGCCACTCTGTATGCTTGCAAGCCCAGCTTTGAAAGCAATAAATTAATATTTGAGATGTTTAGCAATCTGCTCTGTTGCCTCTCTTATATCATTGAGGACACATTATATAGTAAGATTTTATACAGGGTATAACCACTCTTTGCAGTAGATGATTTCAAAACTTGAGTGCTTTAGCTCTTTACTGAATGAACTATAAATTTTAGGTAGATTGTATTCCCATTCATACTTTGGTTTTTATAATGGCTAATGACTTGCAACAACTACCAATCAGTAGGCAAATGCAAGAGAATATAGTTTTCACAGGAAATTTCCTATCATGTATATTTTTAAAAGCTTACATTTTCTGTAGATTAATCATAAACAGATATCTGCCAATTATTCTTTCACCTTTGATGGCACCCAAAATTACACCATGTTAATTCATTTGTTACGTATGATAATCAGAGCTTAATACAGACATATCAAAATGACATGTAGTCTACTCAAAAAGATTCATTGGCTTCCTTAAAAGCTTTTATAGCATCTGCCTACTAGGTATATTAAAAATAAAAAGTAAATTTGTTATAATTGTAAATCAGCCATTTAATAAGATTGGAAAATCCTACATACAAAAGTAGTGATTTTTAATGCTTTTCCCAACATTAAAAATAAAAGGTTTCTGATTAATTTTATAACAAAATCAACTGCCACGAAGAAACAGAACCAGAGAGTTATTGGGCCAAACTCATTTAAATATATTTTTAACCATTTCGTTTTGGCTGCTGTGTCAGTTCTAACCTAATGTAATAGGACAAGATACTTACTTGAGGTGTCAAAAAAAACCCATAATTTGTAAGATAATTTTCGTCTCTAAGCATGTTCAAATATTCATTTAAAAGTCAATGTGTTACAAAATCAACAACAATATGCCTTTCCATACTGCAATAGTTTCCATAATAGAAAATTAAACCCTGATTAGCTGATTAATATATATTGTATACTATTTGGGGATTTTCAGCTTGATTTAGGGAGTGAAGTGGAAA
The DNA here is from genome assembly GCF_947179515.1 of Apodemus sylvaticus. Taxonomy (NCBI): domain Eukaryota; kingdom Metazoa; phylum Chordata; class Mammalia; order Rodentia; family Muridae; genus Apodemus; species Apodemus sylvaticus. The sequence continues at coordinate 89,214,930 of NC_067495.1, forward strand.
TGACATATATAATGATCAAGGAAAGTACGTTTTGTGTGTGTGTGTGTATGTTTGGTGATGAAGTGTTGTTTGTATTTTTTCAATCAGTGAACTTTGCTGAGGAAATAAATGTGCTAGAATTGACAGAATTTTGATAAAAGTTTTGATGGCAGCAATTCACAACAACTTACTCACTTTTGTTCTATTAGTTACATGTATAAGTGAAATTAATGTATCTTCAATCTATCTTCACCAAGTTTATTTTGACTCTTTCTAGGAAACATTTCTGTAAATGCTTCAAGATTTTATAATAGTAGTCAAAATATCATGTTTTTATTAATGATATGTTGTTACTCTCTTATGAACAAATAATTTGATTATGGAAGCTTCAGTTTTACTTCTAAACTCTTATGACTGATCAGCATTCTTCTACTCCCTTTCCCAGAACAGATACAACACTTAACCTGATTTCAATCCTATAATGGGCAAGATGCTTGAATTTGGCTATTTATTATGAGCTTCACTTGATCGAGGCAATGACAATATATTTTTTGGGGGGGGTTGTTGTGTTATTGTTGTTGTTTTGGGGATTTTTTGTTTTTGTTATTTATGTCACCAAAAATGCAAACTCTTCTACCTTTCCCTTTTTTGCTCTTTAAAAATACTAGAGTTGGACACCATAAAGTTATAAATGGGGAGAATTTAAATGTATACATAACAGAAGCATTCTCTTTTCATGTTTAGAGAGGAACCGTGAAGGAATTGTTTTCCCTTCATTCATTTTTTAGAAATTGGTTTGAATTTTCTTAATACTGCTCATGGTGTGGGCACTTACATGCTATGGTATGCACATGGAGGCCAAGGCAACTTCATGGAGTCAATTTTCTCCTTCTATCATATGTGTTCAGTGTGTGTGTGTGTGTGTGTGTGTGTGTGTGTGTGTGTGTGTGTGTGAGATGCATCCCTATTAGCAAACCACGCTGCAGGCCCTGTCCTTGGGATCTTAACTTCAAACTTTTCCAGTGTACTCTAATTTATATTATTTATATGATAAGTCCTTGACACTTGACAGAGCATATAAAATAATCATTTCTCTGTATGGTCTATATGACCTCCCCATCTTGATGTGGTGTAAGGTATAAAATCTCTCAATTTGATTGTGAATACCTGATGAATTTCTTTCTTCTGATCAATGGAACACTAAAATAAAATAGGATCTATGTGTTGGCATTCACATGATGAAAGAACTATTACCAGGAAACAGGTCACTGTCAGACAGTTTAAGTGCATGTGTTTAGGGAACCTGACTTTGTTGACATATCATATAGTGTAGAAAGAACATTAAGAAACAACCTCCATAATTCTTGCCCTGAATTGTGCAGCCAGAAATGGGCATTATTACCTTTCATAAATGAAGGCTGTTTTGACCTACATTGAAGACACCATTGCCTTTAGGAGTGACTTCATAAATCCAAGTGCAGGTCTTTTTCATCCCTTCTTCCTTTCTTCACTACCCACCCCTCTCTTCACCCTTTTCTTCCCTTTCTGTTTTCCCTTCTATTCTTTCTTCTCTCTACTATTGCTTCCTTTCCCCCTTCTCCCTTCCTAACTCGCTTGTTTGATTCCATCTCTCATTTTCTTCATTCTTTTTTCTAACTTCCTCTCATTTTCTTCTCCTTCCCCTCTTCTTTCTTTTGCATGACCAGACATCCTAAGTTAATACAATATCTGTATTGTTGAAAAGAGATAAAACAAATGGTTTTGGATATGGATAGACTTGGGGGAAAGAATTATACAATGCAATATTCTATAAGAGAATCACTTAGACTAGCTGAGCTTAGTTAAAAATAGTAAACCCTCTTTTGCAGTGCTGTCTTGGTTGTATTCACACATTATTGATGTGGGACAGTCTTTAGTATGGTGTATATAACCTCCCCATCTTGATGTGGTGTAATGTATAAAATCTCTCAATTTGAGTGTGAATACTGGATGAATTTCTTTCTTCTGATCAATGGAAACCTAAAAGACAACAGGATCTATGTGATGGCATTCATATGACTACAGGGTTATACAAGATTGCCAAACACTGTTTCCAGCCTGGCAAATCAGTGCACACCTGTAATCCCAGCACTGGGATTCTCCCTTTTCTCTGGCTTCAAGGGAGCAAACAGACATGTTTGGAAGCACAACATGGCAAGGCACACTGGGTGTTTTCCAAAAGCTGAAGGTGTCCTCCAGCTGACAGCTGACAAGTGTTTGTAGCCAGCAGCCATAAAGAAAATGAATCTCTCAATTCTGCAGCCACAAAAACTGGACTCTGTCAACAAACTGAATGAACTTGGAAGTGAGTCCTTTCCTCATTAATTCTCATATGACACTATGGCCCATCTGACACCTAGAATGCAGTTTTAGAGCCTCAGAAGCAGAGGACACTGCTAAGCTGTGTCTCAATTCCTGGCCCACAAAAATGAACAGCTAACGAATACATGATATTTTAAGGTGCAAATGTTTCATAGAAAGATTACACAGTAAATAAGAATAGATTTCTTCACCAGACCATATATAGAAGCACACATATTATCAGCTGTAAGAAACATCAGATCAACCGGGTAGTGGTGGTGCATGCCTGTAATCCCAGCACTCTGGGAGGCAGAGGCAGGCAGATTTCTGACTTAGAGGCCAGCCTGGTCTACAGAGTGAGTTCCAGGACAGCCAGGGCTACACAGAGAAACACTGTCTCAAAGAAACCAAACCAAAAAAACCTCAAAACACAAAAAAACATCATATTGTTCTGTTGTGCCACTCTATTGTAAAAGTAGCTTCATGATTTAATTGATACATACATGAAGAGATACTCTTCAAACACTAGAAATAAAAGAAAAAATAAATATTGCACATGTTCTGTCATTCTTTTATTCTCTTTTTCACATAGCCTAGAATCATCTTTAACCCCCTGTCTCAGATTCTCAAGAATTATGTGTTCATACTACCAAGCCTGCTTTTTATCTCTCTTTTTTTTTCTATTTATACATTTTGAATTTAAAGAATGACAGTGCTTACATGCTATGAAGAGTTATTTGGAGTTGTGTTAACCTTAGAGGTAGGTAATAATTTCAGCTTTGGGAGATATTTGAGCAAAAATATTTAAGAAAAATGGCAAAAGAATGGTTTCCCATTGTGTATATATACCACATATTTTGCATCCACTCTTCTGTTGAGGGATACCTGGGTTCTTTCCAGCTTCTGACAATTATAAATAGGGCTGCTATGAACATAGTAGAGCATGTATCCTTATTACATGCTGGGGACTTTCAGGGAGTGGGGGGCTAGAAAAGGGGAAACCATTGGAAATGTAAATAAAAAAAATATATCGAATAAAAAAAAAACTAAAAAAAAAAAAGAAAAAAGAAAAAAGAATGTTTTCCCAGTCCTTATTCTTAGATAGCATGACTGCAATATATAGTGATATCTAGTGATTCATTGTTTACCAGTCATTTCTACTGGTCCAATACATACTTTCTTATGTCATTTTATATATAAATTCTTACTTACAGACATGTACACGTTAATATGATAATCACAGAATTGTACATAGAAGCTTATAAATCAATTAAATATTAATAATTTGTAATATTTCTGACTTTATGTCTATACCAGTACATGGAATGTGCTTTGTTGGGATCTCAATGAACACTGATCACTAGAATTGCAAATCATTTTATTTTTACACAAATTTCATTAGATTTAATTAAATTAAAAAAACAGGTTGGCCGAAATTAAAATTTTGATTTTAAAGTTGTAATTGCCATTATGATTTATACTCATTTTCTTTTATTTATTACTTTGAGTTTTTAGGGGTAACTTTCAGAAGATACATAGAGAAATTATATAATTTTTTTAAATTGTAATTTGCCATACTTTATGTTTTTTAAACCTTTATCTGCATGACAAATAAGTTTTAGATTTTGTACTTTAAGAGGTCAACAAGCTATAGAATGCAGACCAAAATCATTCTGATATCTGTTTGTGAATGTCCCATGAGCTGAACATAACTTTTACATGTTCAAAGGTTTAAAAAATGCAAAGGAAGAACAGTATTTGTGATGTAAATTTATTTACTAATGTTAAGAAATAAAGTTATTTTAGACATTGAGGGAGGGAATTGTATTACATAGCATCAATGACTGTATTCATAGCAAAGGTCAGAGTACAAAAATTGTGTCAGAGCCAGAAGTTCTGCAAAGTTTGTCCTTTGCCTGAAAAGTTTGCTGATCCTTAGTGTATTTCCTTTAAAAATTTATAAGTATTGCACAGAGTGCTGTACTTCATAATGACATTTCTATTTCCAAATGTGTCATGTATTTGGACTGTGTTTGTTTTCCCCTGTTTTTCTCCTACTTCCAATATTTTTCCCTTTCCTCTTCCCAAACATCACCTCCACCTCCTTTTAAGTTTCAGGTACAGGGTAAAACAAGTGAGAAAGTATACAATTCTTATCATTATCTTCCCAAATCTGGCTTCTCTCATTTAATATGATGGTTTTTGATTCCACTAATTTTCCCACCAAGGTCATAATTTTGTTCTATTATGTGTCTGGATGAACTTTTCTATGTCCTGTATTTTCTGTAATCATCTATTGATAGTCATCTAGGCTAGGTCCATTCTAAGATACTGTGGAAAGTGAAGTAATAAGCATCAATAGGAAAGTCTCTGTGATATGCCAAGGTTAGAGTCCTTCAGGTTTCTTCTCAGGTATCATCCAATTAAATCACAACCTCTATAATAATCTCTACAGTGACCACATGAGTTTATGCTTTTATCAGCAGGATGAAAGAAGAGTTCTTCCCCCAACCCTGTTCATCCACACTACCATTTCCTTTCCTGATTATAGCCATAGGGGCAACCTAGTTTTGATTTTAATTTTTCTGATGGCTATGCATGTCGAACATTTCTTGATCATTTGTTCTTTCATTTTTGAGGTTGGGTTAATTAGGGTTTTGTTATTTAAATGTATGTGGTCTTGATACATTCTAGGCAAGAATCGTCTGGCAGAAATGTCTTTTCCCCCTTTTGTAGACTGTTCCTTCACTCTGCTAATTGCTTGCCTCTGAAGTGCTTTAATTTGAAGCAACCCCATTTGTTACTTTTCCAGAGCTACAATAATTTTCATCTGTGCCTAAATCATGAAGTGCTTTTCTTTATAAATTTCATATATTTCAGTTGACAAAGATTTTTCCTATACTTTACACTGAGTTCTGTGCAGTGAAAAAGATAGGAGTCTCTTTCATTCTACATTTATATAACCACTCTTTCCTGTAACATTATTGAAGAAATTTTCTTTTCTCTAATTTATGTATTTCTGACCTTTTCTCTAAAACATTTTTGTCATTAGAACATATATTATATGAAAATATGGATTATAGCAAAATGGTTACATTTCCAATATAAATGAGACATGGATTATTTCCGTTGAATAAGCACGATGTTTTATTACCTGATATCACTCTTGCAGGTTCACAAAAACAACAGCTAGATGAATTCATTAATAACACCGAATAATCTTTGATAGGTTCACATTTCAAGAACATTACACACACACACACACACACACACACACTGTTAATTTAAGTTTCTAGAAAAACAAACAAAGAAAAAACTCTGACAGTGAATATTGTTTAAAGCTGATTTACTGAGTAAAACCTCAATGCCCGAAGAGAGCTGGAATTTTATAGGACCAGTGTCAATTATTCTTGAGATATATTAACATATAAATATGCAGGTGTTGACCACCTCTGTATGTGACCTAACATACCTGTGACTATTTGGTAAGATCTTTTGAAAGATACCCACCTAACCCTACATTTCACTTTCATAAAACTTGAGAATACTGTTCAATGACACCAGAGGCTCTTAGCAAAGATGTGCCTAATTTACTGATATTCATCCATCTGATGTTTCTTCCAATGTATAATGAATCTATCTTGACTGTCAGGCCATGCTGATTCATACATGGCTCCAGAATGTGCTATATCTTAGTCCATTGAGGTGAGAATTGTTCTTTTACACTGACAATATTAGTTTCCTATTTTTCTTGCCAGAAAGTATGTCTGACAATGTAGAATACCAAAATCATTTTATTTAATACATTCCATATTAATGACTTCAAAATCTTGACATGTATTTCTATCATTTCTTAAACCCTTAACTTGATCCTCACAGATATTTGAGTGACTCTGCCCTAACGTGTCTACCAAAGTTCAAAATTTCAAATCTAGTGGAGGTACATGCCTGTAATCCCTGCCCTTTGCAGTCAGAAGCCAGCAGAGGCCGCATATCAAATTCTGAGCCAGTCTGTAGACCCTGTCTCAAAATCAAGAAAACAATCAGCAAAGTATGAGTTGGCTCTGAGTGGACACTCAAATTTATGTATGTTTCCGGTATCAGGTTTAGTTTGAATTAACCATTCCATACAATAGGCTTAGATTCATGTTTTATTTGTGAAGAATTTTTTGATACAAAGAAATCAAATAGTTTTCTTATTTAAAATGAAGATAGGGTCCTTAAAGTGTAAGAGAAACTAAACTGTAAATATCTTGGAAGAATTATTACTCGTGATTCCTGAGAAAGTATGTGGGATTAGTGGTCTTTCAAATCAATGGCAATGGGTATTCAATTGGATCTAATTAACTAATATATACGACTGTACCTTGATTGACTCATTTGTAACACAGTTACAGATTTTCATAAAGTTACACATACACACACATATGAGTGTGTGTGTTTGCACATACATACACACACACACACACACACACACACACACACATATATATATATATATATATATATATATATATATATATGCATACATACATACAAATTTTTCAGTCTGGACAATGCTACTAATCTTTGTGTTTTCGGAGATGGCCATTTGGTATTGGATAATCAGTTGTGCTCTTACCTGGGAAAGACTATTTTTCCTGCTCTCAGAATCATTCAATTGTTTGTAGTTTTTTGTATGGGGTTGTGGGTTCTTGTGTTTTTTTTTTCCCCTGTACACTTTGGCCATCCTTTACTCTTAACACTGGCTTCTTTGTTACAATTAATAAGCAACCAGGGCTGTATCTTTTTCTGTGAGTATAGCTCATTAAAGGTGAGAGTAGCGTGCATGAAGGCCCTGATTGAATTGCCAATAATCCATGCTAATGCAAACAATTGATGGTAGAGAGGGGTAAAATGATCAAAAATTCAAAGTTATCGTCCACTGTAGAGCTGTTTGCCACCTGTGTTACATGAGACATTAAGCCTTTTCTATACTGGCTTGCTCTCCAGAGAAAGACAAGTTCCTTCTGTCTTTTACAATTTTTAAATTTATTTACTCTGTGTTTGCACATGATTACATATTTAGAAGTCAGAGGACAACATGTTGGAGGGAGTAATTTCATCTCAATATCAACTTCTTAGGTTTGTCAGGTTTAGAAACAATTGCCTTACCTGCTACTGAGCAGTCTTGACCACTCTCCTTCATCTCTTTTCATGACTTCACTTTAGTTTGATTACTAAGTAATATTCTGTCATTTTAAGGTCCCACTGACTGTTTATCTTTTCGTCTTTGGATGAATATTTTGGTTCTTTTAAGGTTTTGCTATTGTAAATAAATCGCCTACAATACTATGTGCAATTGTGTAGGTAGATACAAGTTTTCAACCAAATTGTAGTGAATTCCAAGAAATATACTTGCTGGGCTTGTGTGATAAAAGAGTATTTCATGTTCTAAGAAGCCACCAAATTGTCTCCCAAAGTGTTTTCAGCATTCTGTATTCGTAAGTTCTCTCTCCACTACCTCCACAGGATTTAATGTCTCTGACTGCATTCCTTCTTATAGTGGCACATCATTGTTGACTTGAATGGCAATGTTCTTGTGGCACAAATATTTAATGCATTTTCATGTGCTTTGCTTATATTGCTTTATTAGTTGTCCTTACAGTCATATATTCCATATTTAATTTTGGTTATTCATAGTTTTGTTGTTAACGTTAAATTGTTCTTTGTATCTTTTGGATATCAGTACTTTTTCAGATGTAAAATTTTCAGATTTTCTTCTGTTTTCCAGCCTATGTTTTTAAGCGAGATCAATGTCTTTATGATGACTGTGAGGATATGCATGCCGATTGAAACCAACAGTTGCTGCAATTCTATAGATGTAATTATCTTTATATTTTGAAAATGGTATTGTTGATAGAAATTGTATTCCTTTCTCAATGTATTTCTCAGACCAATGTAGAAAAATCCCACTTATGTGAGAAAATATGAAAAAGAGATCTACAAGCTACAGAAATCAAAGTAATTTTTATTACAAGTATTGAATATAAAATAGGACACTTCTCCCTTACAACTGAAATTGAGGGTTTATGACCATAGGAAATAGCTAATTTTATAAACATCTAAGAAAAACATTAAGAAAATACTCCTTTTAAATAAAGAATGGCTATCAATGTAATTTCTGAGGGTTACATAAAATTCATCCCAATGAGATATAAGATGATTAAAATGTTAACATTATTCAACACTTTTCTTCAAAGTAAAATATCTTAGTTAAATCAATAAAGTGTAATTATTGTGGAAAAAATCACTTCTACATCAGAAAATTATCACCTTCATAACCACATTTTCTGATAATAAAATCTAATAAACATGGAAGTCTGAAACTCACTGAGATGGACCACCTTTATAGGTAATACTACCGATGGGGATTTTATTCAGTCCTCTTAAGTCCTTTTCATTTAAAAACATATTTCACTTCAACTAAAGTCCTGTCATTGTGAACTTGCATTATGGTTTCCTTATTATAGTTGCAAAATTCTCCTTTCAAAACTCAATGAGCCTTTTGAAAGGCCCTGCTCAGCCTTAGTTTTCTATCACATCATTCAAAGGCCCTCTGGTTAGAGCATAATGAGGGACAGTAGGTTGACATTTATCAAAAACTGTGCATAGTTATGCTTTTCACACCATCTCTCCTTTCTTTGCAACTCTTACAGTTTACCTGTGAAATCTGAGTGTTGGTGAACTTAGAAATGTCATCATGTCTTTCTGATTTAATGTCAAAAACTATACTGAATGCTTGAACAAGCTTGTCAAGCTGGTTTGCCACCCACTAGGAAGGCAAAGGAAGCTTTCTATTAAAGGTTTCAGAATAGGTTCACTTGTTCATGTCAGCTCAAAACACCTCTTTTTCAGTAGTGTGGTATCACATGTCCTTGCCTAAGGTCACAGTGCACCTATATTCTCTGTCATTTTGTGAGCCAAACTCTATTGACATTAATGGAACAAAAGAAAACTTTATTTCAGTTTAGGTAAGATGCTAGGTAAATGTTATATGTATATTTCTATATCTTCCTGTACAACACATAATAATAATAGATTAATTAGTGAGGCAAAGAAAACTGGCAATTTGCTGAACACTTCTATGATATACAATGCCTACTTGTTACTTCAGATTTGGAAAACTTATTTCAAAGATTAAGAATGCAAGAAAGATGAAAGAAACAGCACATGTATTCCTAGAATCCAATTTCACTTCTACCATGGTCTGCTAGATATGTAAAGTACCTGAATACTGTGTAAGATGCTCTCTCTCCAAAAGCTTTTTATAACCTTTGAAAAACTATCTGATTTTCTTTTAATTGTAGTAATGTGATAGAAATTGCTTGCTGTCACAAGGCATTGGTTCTAACTCTAAAAGAGAGAATTATTAATTGAATATAGGGCCACAGAATGCTTCTTCCATAACAGCACTGCATGTTACCTTGGACTATTGGAATTCATCCTCAGAGGGAGATTCTTCAATGTAGACAGTGACCATGCTCAAGAATGTTTCTTCTGTTAGAGTGAAAGGCTTGTCCTTTCTCTGTTTTGGTGACTTTGCCAGGGATCATACTGTAACTAGAAGAGCAAACTGCTTCTCCAAATGTTTAAACATCTTCTTACAGCACAGGTAAGAAGAAATACGCCACTAAAAGTGTTAGCAGTCTTTAAGACAATACTTCATTGAGATTATATATCATTCTTTTGGTTTTGAACTAGGAGTCATGTTGAAATGTGTTAATGCCCTACTTATGCTGAATTACCATGGTAAACATGTTTTCTGTTTTAAATACTAAGTACCTAGAGGGAAGGCAGTCTGTGTTTTCATATCCAAATACACCAATTAATTTAGCCTAACAAGTGGATACTGCAAACCAATACTAAAGTTTTTCCAGAGTAGAACTGTGATTTAGCAGCCAGCTCCTAGCTTAGCCAGTAATACATTCCAACCATGCCAATTAAAAGACACAAACTTCTTGATGATTTCAACTTTGTATGTTTAAAACAGGAGCTGGAGTTTCATTTCCTTTCTTTCATTCTTCAAATATTATAGAATATGTAAAATTAAAGTGATCAGAGCTTTGTCATGTAAAGGTTACATGATATGTATGCTCAAAAGAGGGGAAGGCTGACATTTGTTCTAGAACTAAAATTAGAAAGTTGGAAAGGGCCTTGGGGATCTTCTTGCCCTGGAATTGATACCATATTTCTCAATTTGCTCTGTCTTTTACACCAAAACACATCTTCTTTTAAACTTCATAAGGGGTGGAGAGTTTATATTTTCATCTACAGAATAACTGTAAGATTACTTAGACTTAAAAATTATATCTCAAATTTTGGGATTCACATCAAGTTGCAAGTATTATGCAAATTATAATATTATGATAAATAACTTTCTAAGCCTGAATAATAATCAACTTAGTGGAAATGAAGACACAGTCCACACAATTTATTTTAAAATAACTTTTTAGCCAAGAATTGGACTAGAGCAGCAATTCTCCATATGTGTGTCATGACCTCTTTGAAAAAAGTTTACCTTCCAATATATTTACATCATGATTCATGATAGTACCAAAAGTACAGTTATGAAATAGCAATGAAAATACTTTTGTGGGTGGAGGTGTCACAAGTGTCACAGCAATAGAAAAGGTGAGAATCACTGGACTAGAGGATGAAAATTATATCCCACTGTATTTCTTTCTGGAGTATAAACAGTGCTTATGCTATGTTGTGAATTGTTGGAGCCCTAGAATTAATCTGTAGAATGAACACATACATCATGTTTCATGCATCCTGAAGCTAATCTACTCACTAGATTTAAAATATTAAACTGCATAGTTAACAACTTCTCTTGGAATATTAACTTATAATGTAACTAAGACCTTTCACAAAACCACATTTCTAATATTTATATTAAAATGTGTCACTTCTGTATGGTACCTGACAACTTCTCTATTTTGAGCTTAATCAGCAGTAAATTACAAAGAAAATAGACTGTTCTGCATGGTTTGTCAATACTCAAAATACAGACTTTTACTTAAAAAGCTAAAAATTGCATGGAAACAATACTATAACAAACCCTAAATATTTGTTTTAAATGATTTGTATTTCTTTTCCCTTTATATATTTCCAGATGATAATATGATCCTGAGAACAAAAAAACAATTTCCATGTAAGTGGACTGGGGTTTGCCCTGAACATACAAGTACTAAGATTTAAGCAATATGCTTAAGCTCCCAGAATTTCATTTTACCTATTATGAAAATGGAGATTTAGTTATATCTACTTCTCAGAATTGCTGTTACTTTTTAATTATATTCATGTAAAATAGGTAATACAGTAAATGAGAGTTTGATTTGTTGTTACTTCCATTTTACTTGTAGTGTCCATTGACAAAAGGAAGAAACAATTCCAGGACAGTTTACATCATTAGCCTTGATAACAAGCCTTCAGAGCAGGCCTGATGAGGACAAGCCTTCAGATATTTATTTTAAAACATTATTTTGTTTCCATTTTAATGTATTTCCAGGAGGTAACATGATCTTGAAGAATATACAGTGGTTATTTTTCACTTCTGTTTCTAAGAAATATGTATAACTACAAAGTAGCAGGATCATATATTTATGAAATTATAATTAGTGCCACACCTCATTTTATTTTCTAAAATAAATTTTGCCTAAAAAATAAAAAATAGCTAAATATGTTCTATTGTAGCTTTCCAAAAGGTGGTTCCTGGTTACATAATGGAATCAAGACTACCTAGAAATGTTAGTTTTTCTGAAGTGCATAAAGGAAACTCTCATGTGAACTAAAGTTTCTACTTACTGTTTGGGAACCAGGAACACACGTCGCTATAGTTACCAGCAGAATAGCTATAATTTGAGGGAATTTGTATATAGCCAAAATTAGTTATGCTAAATAGATTAAATGAATACAAAGTGACCCAGGAAAAAATGTGAAGATTAAATATCATTGCACTAGAAAGGACACCACAATCCAGATCCTTAATTAGGTAAGCCCAAAGTAGAGTTCATACAGGGTACTGAGTACTAACTGTGAAATAAATAGCATCCTGTCATTCTTTCACATTCAAGCAGCTAAAATCTCAATGCCAGTAACCTCCTATGTAAATAAGAATTTTATTTTTCTAAAGCTGAATGATCCGAAGGGAAACTGGTCTGCATGTATGCCACGGAATGGGAAGTAAAAAAGTGCTAAGGGCTCAGATTCTGGGGAAATAAATCACTGATGGGAAGGCCAAAATTAGAAAGCATTAGATAACAAATACTGAAAATACAGATTTGTAAAACACCACTAGGAAATAGATTAGCAGCAATATTTTAATTGAGTCTTCTTCTCTTACATATTATCTCTTTGAATATTCATGGCAATTCTATAAGAACACAGATAGCTAGATGGTTCATACTTTGTATTTGTCACTTTAGACTTTGTAAACTTTAGACTTCTGACTCCATAAGACAAATCATTTCACTTCTTTTGATGAGTAAGTATAACATTTGGGTTAGTCCTTAAATGAGAAAAGTATCAATATACTTCCAGGAAATATTTCTGAGCTGAGAAAAGCATAAAGGTAAGGGAATGATATATGTCCCAAATTGAGAAAAACATGATTTCAAGGAAATTATTCATTGTGTTGCTGTTACTGTTGTTTTTCTTTGAGACAGAAACTTATTAGGTAATTTGGCTGTCCTGAAACTATGTAAACCAAATTGACATAGGACTCACAGAAATCAAGTTCTTCTGTCTGTGAATGGTGGGATTAAATGTGTGTACATCATGATTAGAAATTATTTGACTAAATTCCACATATATGACCAGCCCAGAAAAGATATACTTGGAAGAATTGGTTACCTGTCTCCAATATGAATTTTCTCCTGTGTATTTAAAAGCATAAATGTTAAGTTATAGATGGGAATAGGCAAACCATATCAGAATTTCATTTCCCACCAGCTCTTGTCAGGTATGCATGTTGCTACCATGTCATAGTGAACTCTGAATAAACATGTGTGAGTATTAAAGAAGAAGAATTAGAAGAAGGAGGAGGAGGGGAGGGAGAAGAGGAGGATGAAGGAGGGGGAGGAAGAAGAAGGAGGAGGAGGAAGAAGAAGGAGGAGGAGAAGGAAGAAGGAGGAAGAAGAAGGAGGAGGAGAAGGAAGAGGGAGGAAGAAGAAGGAGGAGGAGAAGGAAGAAGGAGGAAGAAGGAGGAGGAGGACAAGGAAGAAGGAGGAAGAAGGAGGAGGAGGAGAAGGAAGAAGGAGGAAGAAGGAGGAGGAGGAGAAGGAAGAAGGAGGAAGAAGAAGGAGGAGGAGAAGGAAGAAGGAGGAAGAAGGAGGAGGAGGAGAAGGAAGAAGGAGGAAGAAGGAGGAGGAGGAGAAGGAAGAAGGAGGAAGAAGGAGGAGGAGGAGAAGGAAGAAGGAGGAAGAAGGAGGAGGAGGAGAAGGAAGAAGGAGGAAGAAGGAGGAGGAGGAGAAGGAAGAAGGAGGAAGAAGAAGGAGGAGGAGAAGGAAGAAGGAGGAAGAAGGAGGAGGAGGAGAAGGAAGAAGGAGGAAGAAGAAGGAGGAGGAGAAGGAAGAAGGAGGAAGAAGGAGGAGGAGGAGAAGGAAGAAGGAGGAAGAAGGAGGAGGAGGAGAAGGAAGAAGGAGGAAGAAGGAGGAGGAGAAGGAAGAAGGAGGAGGAGGTGGAGAAGGAGGAGGAGGAGAAGGAAGAAGGAGGAGGAGGTGGAGGAGGAGAAGGAGGATGAGGAAGAGGAAGAGGAGGAGGACGAGAAGAAGAAGAAGAAGAAGAAGAAGAAGAAGAAGGAGAAGGAGAAGGAGAAGGAGAAGGAGAAGGAGAAGGAGAAGGAGAAGGAGAAGGAGAAGGAGAAGGAGAAGGAGAAGGAGAAGGAGAAGGAGAAGGAGAAGGAGAAGGAGAAGGAGAAGAAGAAGAAGAAGAAGAAGAAGAAGAAGAAGAAGAAGAAGAAGAAGAAGAAGAAGAAGAAGAAGAAGAAGAAGAAGAAGAAGAAGAAGAAGAAGAAGAAGATCTTTACTTCCATCTCTCTACTTTCCAGCCAGATAATTTATAAACTAACTGCAAGTAGCTGAGGCATCTTTGTAAGATCTGATCTTACAATTCTGCAATACTAATGATAAAACTGTAAGAAAATATAAGGAAACCGAATCCATGAGTCTCATGTAACAAACACGGGCATACTTTTATAGATAAAAGAAACAGTTTAGTTTTTCTGTTACATTGACCTTAATTGTACCTAAGTAACTTCATATTAACTTCACAATTTTGAAACTGATATTGAGAGAAATTTATTTGCCAACAATGACCGATTTATCTCTTTCTGGGTGCTTACACTGAAAATAATAATACAATGAAAGGAAGACCTATAGACAAGACAGGAATGGTGTCTGATGAAATGGCTCAGGTACTAAGCCTGACAACCTGAATTTGAAACCCATTTGGTGGAAAAAGAAAATCATCTCTCCCAAGTTATTCTTTGTCCTACATATATGTGTAATTGCATTCAGATACAACCCAAATAAATAAATAAATGTAGGAAAATTTAAACAAATGTTAGGAATGAACGGAAGGAATTACAGAAACTGTAGCTTATTAGATATGAAAATGGAGTCAACAGTAACAGAAAGAAATAGGAAGACAAAGGACCTCTGCCTCAAAGGCCACTTAAGCCATATTGATTACATGTTTAACCAATGACAAACAATAAGTCTATTTTCTTAGCATGATGTTTGTCTGCAGTTCACTAATTATATGACAAGAATGATTAGAGAATCTCATTTCAAGCAATAGGTTTTCCTAAATTCTAAGTTGAGAATGGTTCCAAGACCATATTCTGATATAGACTTGGGAATGGTGGTGAACCGAGATTGTCTGTATGGATAAGCAAGTACAATCACGGACTTAGGAAATTTAATTGGGAACTGATTCATGTTAAGTCATCATTTTGGTAACTTATTCAGAGGGTTGTGATTGTTGGAACTCTTAGAAAGATTCTCCACTTGAATATAGTTGAAAAGAAATCCAGTTGGTTTGAAATCGAAGATAATTTGCGTGTAAGAACAACAAATAGAATGTCAAGTAGTTAGTTGGCAGGAATGAAGGGATTGTGGACTTTGAATACCTACCATTAACATATTCTTGACCTTTAATTTAATGCTTCAATGTTGCATGATAGAAAGCTTGCCTGAAGTCTTTTTCATGAAGAAATCATTCCTGTATGAAGATTGTTGAGAAACAATTTAACTTAGCCAACTTTTCTTTCATAGGGCAATAATATAAGGTCAATATGTTAACTGTGGTCATGGATCACTCTCTGGATTTTACAATGTTTCTAACACTTTCTAAATGGATATTTAAGTTGTAAATTCTCTGATTTTCCTTGGTAGAGCCAGCAACAGTATTCTCTCCAAATTCCCTTATGTACTTGATTCATTGCTTTCATTCTTTTCTCTTAATATAAATGAACATCATCTGTGTTCCCTACAGGTAATGATACTGGACGATTTTTCCATTTCAAAAAGAGATGGACTTTAAAAAGTACACCTAAAAATGAGCCTGGAAAGAAATATCTTCAAATGGCAATTATAATTTGCATTGGAGGATGAAAAGATGTGTATTTGTGCCTCTTGATTTTTACATTTCAAATATTATGCCATATGAGTTTGTATTACTTTATAACAGAAAACTAACAATACCTCAATATAAAGTAATAACAGTCTGATAAATCCTGAAAAGAACTCTGCAAACAGGCACATGTGTTGCTATCTACAAAAGAAAAGAGGTCCTAGGACTTGCTTTGGGTCCCTTCCAAATACTTTATTTTCATAGTATTTCTTCTCCTTAATCCAGAATTTCTTAATACAATTACATGGTGTCTTTCTCTTTCATCATTTCTTCTTTCCTCTTATAAATTCTCCTTTTTACAAACTTGTTTCCTATTTGACAACAAGATTTTTATCAGAAAAACCCAATATTTTATGTGAACTAGAATATGAAGCTTTCTTTCTAAGAAGAGAATGCTCAGTTAGCACTGATAATTATGTATTTTATAAATATTTAAAATGAAAGATTTCCAAAACTGTCAGAAAAAATCTACATGTTCTTGGTAATTAACTGAAGGTTTCCAAATTTTGCATGATGTTGCATATGTGCAAGGCATACCAGGGAGCTGTTTCTTGTCTCTTGAGGGAAAAGGGTATAAAAAAATACAGGAAGATTTGGTAATATTTGCAAAGTCTTCATTACAATATGAAGAAAGTTGATTCTTTTAATTGTAGGTACAAGAGGCAGACTTATTAAGCTGAAAGTTAGCATTGAAGTGTAATTCAGGTTTATAAATGGGGAAAAGATGACCCATTTTAAGCCCAGGCAAAGAGAGATTGATATAGAATTTGCTGTTTCCACAGTGTTGTAGCTATTACTTCCACACAGTGAAGATCTTAGACATGTCTTCAGGTGGAAAGCAGAGAGTGCCTACTGAAATATACCTTACATTGGGGTCATATTAGCTGTTGTATTAGCAGCCTGGTGCCAGAGATGTGAAGGACCCCATAACCATGTTATAAGGCTACAAAATATTGTTGGAAGCCAGATAAGATTTAAAGTTAGGGAATTTATTGGTCAGATTACTATTTGTGAATATTGTTCTGACAGTTCTGTGAACAATTGATTGGCATCCAAGAACAATCCAAGAAGGAGATAATGGGAACTTTAACTTGGGAATAGAGTAGTGAGAACTGGAAATCAAAATGATGGATTGAGATATATGTGTAAATGTGATTTCAGCTCTAGCATGAGCAAATCTTGAATATACAGAAGAAATGAGTTAAGGTTTCCTCACCCAGAGATAGGTTCATGGCTCAGAGCTCTAATAAAAATAAGATAAACAGAAGAAAAAGAAAAAAATATTTATTGGCTTTTAATTTTACATTATTTTCAGGAAGTTTCAAACTACAGACTCAAGGAAATAAGTAAACTTAGACATTTCATGCTGAAGTTTGGTTGGTAAGAGAATAGAGGGCAGAAGACTAATATCCAATGGCAATAAATGGGAGAGCCACAGCAAGGCCTATTTTTCTCCAATGCTTTGTACAGCTCATCTCTTAGTTTTTCTTCTATCTGCAAAGAATAAAGAACAAAGCTAAATGAGGTTAATGTGGCTTGCTTCAGGAGAGAAAGGAACAATAAATTTGGAAGTAATCTCCCAAGGTTCAATGATTAAATTCTGAGAAGGCAAAATCTAGTTGAAAGTAATTGTATTATTTCTGCTGTTTTCTCAAAAGTTATAATGTCAGAATTTGGGTATCATGCCTTATATCTCATCATGAGCATGATAAGGAGGGATGAGAGTAAAGTATAAGACGAAGTAAGAGACTAGGTAAGTTTAGATGACCTTTATTCAATGATATAAATGAATGCAAAAATGTATTTGGAGAATGATAAAATATTTTGCTTTGAATATACCAAATTTGAAGTTGGCAGAAAAAGATATTACCAGTAGCTGTCATAATTGACATAAAATTGGCACTATATGTTCACAGGAAACTCACAGATTTTCCAAATCAAATAAAATATCTGACTAAAGAATGTGGAAAATGAATATTAATTTCTAATTTCTAAGTGTGAATTTTTCCAGCTTTCCTAGGAATATCTGATATATGAAGTGAAAAAAAATCATGTATTATTCAAGACCATTAAAAATGCTTACAATATATAGTAAAGTTTCAAATCTTATCTTGCATGCAAAAAGAAGCTTGGTGATATCTTATGAATTCAAGTGTATTACTCAAGTGAAAATTCTTGTAGATGTCTAGTGAAAAGTGTCACATTTGAGAAAATGAAGGCAACAATGCAACAGACAAAGAAGCAAAACCCAGTGACAGAACATATTCAACAAGGAAAGTGACTGGGGTGAAATGAGTCTACAGTCAGGTTTGACCCTTTCAGCTTGTTTCCTTGACCCTCTCAAATCACAGTACTGAATTTTGTCTACTAAAGTTGCTTGAGATTAAACGTCAGAACACTTCTAAAGAATTTTTGGTTGTGAGCCTAACCTTCAAATGGCTGAGCCCCATTCCAACTCTTCACATTATTGCCTCTAGTGGTAGAAAATCCAAAATCAACTCCCAGGTTTTATTTCATGGTACACACACACACACACACACACACACACACACACACACACACACGCACACTACCTGGCAACAGATCCTGATGAAACCAACACCTTAATACAGCCCCTGGCACAGAGTCCTTACCTCAGAGACCATCACAGAAGAGTTAGAAAGACTGCAAGAGTCAGAATATCAAAATGTCTTCTGGGGTAAAAGTGTCTCCTAGAAAAAGTTAATTAAACAAACAGGAACAATAATGATATCAGTGGACATGTCAACACGGAAGGGGTAAAGTTTTATGGGGCCACACTCTTAGATAAAGAATGGTAGGTAATTATTGGTTGCTATCAGAAAAGGAATTAGCCTCTTACATGAATGAGCCCTTTTATTGATTATCCAATACAAAATAGTCATCCTTGAAAGCATGTATACATAATAAAATGAGACTCAGAAGATTTAATCTATATATGGATTGCATACACATACATACATCTATATATTGTGTAACAAATATATTCAAGGCAAAAGAAGCTATCAAAGAGACTGGGGGCCATGGTAGGTGTTTAGTGGCGAGACTAGAGGGTCATGGTAAGGGTTTAATGGGGAGACTGGAGGGATGGAAGTAGTTTAGTGTCATGCCAATTTAAAAGAAGAAATATGTATACATATACATATGTATTATATATATATATATATATATATATATATATATAATTTTTTCTTTCTGGTATACATGTATGCATATATATGATACACACACACAAATGCATAGCACACACAAACATGAACATAAGGGTATAAAGAGTAATTACAAAGACAATTATGAGCAAAGTAGATAACAGTCTTGAGTACATATAATTTTGAAAGCATTCAGAAGAAATATGAATATAATGAGATCTATATGTAGTCCAACTCTCATATGTTTCATAGCTAAGAGATGAATCTTTAATATATTAGGAAGACTAATAACCAGTACCTAAAATTAGACTATTAGTTGTAACTTCCATAAATATGATTATATACACTTCCATCCATCCAGGAAACATGCATGTATAGTAAACATGAATACATCTGTTGGGGTAATGTAGTCCATCTATATATTAATAGGTGGCCGAAATTAACACATTGGGACATACTTTGTTATGGATCCCATCAGATACTTATCAGTCTTCTGTATACTATGGTGATTATGACTATGCCCAGGTAAAAACTAATAATGAGTAGTTGCTTATGGAATTGAAGTAGACATTGGGTGAGAGAATGAACATTCACAATGCGAAAGTTTGCTGACAGTCTACAATGTGTATATCCCGGCAAGATATCCTGCATTTTGCTCTTATATTTTGTTCAAAGAGAAGATTTCTGCATACACTGTAGTGTATTCAGTGGAAGAAACAGTACTCTCCAATAATTCTCCCTAGTAAGTATGCTGCATTATCTTTATATTTTCAGTGACTATCATCATATATATTTCATTCAAACAATACCAGTGATAAAATCAAAAGAAGCTTTCACTTTTTAATTTTCATGATCAAATTAAATTGGTGGAACATATAGATTAAAATACATGCAAACAAACCTACAACCAGATGTCTACATAAAAATAAAAGGTAGTTTTATGTGTGTATGTGTGTAATCTCATCTGTCATTATTATACAATGTTAATGGAAAATTTAGTATGAATGTGACATTGTTCAAAAACAATCTTGAAACATTCATGATGAGTCAGGTAGACAAGGAAAGAAAATTACTGAATACATCACCCATTATTAGGAAGAATTTACAATGCACATCCCAGCTTCATTTTCTAAGTTAATTCCTCTTGAGGTTCATGCAAGTGTTTACCTCCATAATGATTCAATTAACCAACATTAGTTAACCAATATTTTTACTAATTTATTACTTGTATAAAATGAAACCCTGTTATTTAGCAATGTGCAGACTTTGAAAATAAAACTTTATCAGTTCTTCAAGCCATCAAGAGCTACAAAATGGTTTACTTGACACACTTAAAGTATAATTTATTTTAAAGTTATAAGAAAACGTATTACACATTTCAAATGGGTTTGTGTGATGCAGGACAAATAGAAAAGTGAAGTTATAAGAAAATCTAAGTCTTACCAACTACGCAATACCGACTTGATTTTCCCCAAGACTAATGAGTACCCAACCAAGTTCAGAAGATTCTGTCAAATATGGGCATAAATGACGAAAAGAAAGTTCTCTACTATGGGTAGCCCTTGGGAGAGGTAGGGGATTTCCAGAAAATTACCTAGAAATGTCATTCCATATAAGGCTTTATACTTACCATAAACCTCCTCAACTTTAGACCTCTCATGTAGACTTTAAACCCATTTGGCAGGTAATTTTTGCATTTTATTAATATGCTTGATGTAATCATTTTGAAGAACTGGAATAGATTTAAAGGCTTGCAATACAGTAAGAAAATTCTATAAGCCTATGAAGTGAGGAACTTAGATAAGGATATCACTGACAGGCTGTGGTGGTTTAAATGAGCAACCCCTTCCCACAGGCATATATGTTTAAATATTTGGTCCCTATTTGGGGGACATTCTGGAAGGATTATGGGTGATCTTGTTGAAATATCTCTCTCTCTCTCTCTCTCTCTCTCTCTCTCTCTCTCTCTCTCTCTCTCTCTCTCTCTCTCTCTCTCTCTCTCTCTCCTCTCTGCCCATTTGTTGCTCCCTCCTTATCAATCAAGTTGAAAGTTCTAACTATTGCATTATAATTTCTGCCTGCTACTGTTCTTGCTCCCTGAAGATTAGGAACTCTCCTTTTGAAAATATAAGCAATTCCTCAAGTAAATATTTTCTTCTATAAGTTGCTATGCTCATGGTATATCTTCACAGCAATTATAACTAAGGCACATGCCAAAAATTACAAACTTTTTTTCAGAAAATAAAACAATGAACAAAAACTAATAAGTCATTCTACAAATGGACATCCTTGAGGAAAAAATCCCTTTAACACCACTTTAGTGAAAACTTGTGATATACACAGATTCTTAGTATTCAAACACTCTACCTATTTAAAAGGCAAAAGTTCTTCACTGTGTATATTGTTGATTGAATTTATTTCTTATACTATATGAGATAACCCAGGGAACACCTTACATTCCTTACTCCCTAGAAACCTAAAAGCATAAAATGCTATGAGTTATTCATATCTATTCATGCTAGAAGAAAAATGTAGTCAGCATTAAAATTAACTATGAAGAGTTTAGAAAATAGTCAAAACAGAAGTATTAACATAAAGTTCTTGTCATAGCAAAGATTTCGTTGATACTGTTTCTAGATCCATCTTGGCTATTCTACTGGCATTATTTTAGCTCTTAAATACTTTTTGCTTACTGTTCAGTTTTTATTTTATGTTTTCACTATTTCATACATATCAAATCTATTGTGACAGTCATCCCTCTTGACCCATTATCTTAGTTTTGGACCTCCAGGATTTATATTTTGTTAGTGATTCAGACCCTCTTTTATAAATACTGTTTGCGACTGGGTTACCTCACTCAGGATGATATTTTCTAGTTTCATCCACTTGTCTAATAATTTCATGAAGTCATTGTTTTTAATAGCTGAGCAGTACTCCATTGTAGAAATAAACTACATTTTCTGTATCCATTCCTGTGTTGAAGGAAATCTTTGTTTTTTCCAGCTTCTGGCTATTGTAAATAAGGCTGCCATGAACATAGTGAAACATGTGTCCTTGTTATATGTTGAAGAATCTTTTGGGTATATGCCTAGGAGCAGTATTCCTGAGTCCTCACATAATACTATGTCCAATTTTCTAAGGAACTGCCAGGGTGATTTCCACAGTGGTTGTAACAGTTTGCAGTCCCACCAACAATGGAGGAGTGTTTCTCTTTCTCCACATTTTTACCAGCATCTGCTGTCTCCTGAGTTTTGGATCTTAGCCATTCTGACTGGTGTGAAGTTGATTTTCAGGTTGTTTTGACTTATGTTTCCCTGATGACTAAAGATGTTGAACATTTCTTTAGGTGATTCTCTGCTATTCAATATTCCTCAGTTGAGAATTCATTGTTTAACACTGTATCCCATTTTTAATAGGGTTACTTGGCTCTCTGGAGTCTACCTTCTTAAGTTCTTTGCATATGTTGGATATTAGACCTCTATCAGATGTAGAATTGGTAAACATCTTTTCCCAATCTCTTGTTTGCTGTTTATCCTATTGACAGTGTCATTTGCCTTACAGAAGCTTTGTAATTTTATGAGGTCCCATTTGTCAATTCTTGATCTTAGAGTATAAATCATTGTTGTTCTGTTCAGGAAATTGTTCCCTGTGCCCATGTGTTCCAGGATCTTCCCCACATTCGCTTCTATTAGGTTCAGTGTGTCTGGTTTTATGTAGAGGTCCTTGATCCATTTGGACTTGAGCTTTGTACAAGGAGATAAGATTGGATTGATGCACATTCTTCTACATGTTGACCACCAGTTCAACCAGCACCATTTGTTGAAAATTCTGTCTTTTTTCCCACTGGTTAGTTTTAGCTCTTTTCTCAATGATAAAGTGACTGACCAGTCACAAAAGAACACACATGATATGCACTTACTGATAAGTTGATATTAGCTCAAAAGCTTGGAATACCCAAAATACAATTCACAGACCACATGAAACTCAAGAATAAAGAAGACCAAAGTGTGAATGTTTGGTCCTTCTTAGAATGGGGAACAAAATACTCATGGGAGGAAATATGGGACAAACTGTGGAGACTGAAGGAAAGGCCATCCAGAGACTGCCCCACCTGGTGATACATCCCATATACAGTCACCAAACCCAGATACTATTGTAGATGCCAAGAAGTGCTTGCTGACAGGAGCCTGATATAGCTGTCTCCTGAGAAACTCTGCCAGAGCCTAACAGAGTCAGATGCTTACAACCAACCATTATACTGAGCATGGGGTTCCCAAGGGAGGAGTTAGAGAAAGGACTGAAGGAGCTGAAGGGGTTTGCAACCTCTTAGAAAGAACATCAGTATCAACCAACCAGACCCCACACAACTCCCAGGGACTAAACTACCAACCAAAGAGCACACATATAGGGACCCATGGCTCCAGCCACATATATAGCAGAGGATGACCTTGTTGGGCATCAATGTGAGGAGAGGCCCTTGGTTCTGAGAGGGATTGATGCTCCAGTATAGGGGAATTGCAGTGTGGGGAGGCAAGAGTAGGTGAGTGTGTGAGTAAACACTCTTGTAGAAGCAGGGGAGGGGGATAGTATAATGAGTTTCCTGGAGTGAGGGTGGCAGACCAGGAAAGGGGATAACATTTGAAATACAAATTAAGAGAATTTCCAATAAAAGTTAAGCATTTGAGAAATTAAAAAAAAATACTGTTTGTTTGTTTCTGTGTGTCTTTGTATATATGTATGGGGTGTGTCATATGCATGGATGTCAGAGGACAACTTTCTGGATTCTGTTGTCTCTATCATGTGAGACACAGTGATTAGACTCAAGTTGTCAATTTTGGCAACAAGTGCCTTTAATCATGCAGCTGTCTTGCTACTCCTCAACATTCTTTTAATACATGTGTTGTTTATTTTGTTTTATTTAATCATTAAGTAAGCTAGTCTGTGTTGCTGCATATGCAAGTTGTACTGATTCAGGAAATATAATTTTAAGCTTTATGGATTTGACAATATAATGATCAAGGGATACAGAGTTCTTCTTTCCTGTGAATTAATAGCATTGAAGATAAGAACTTGAAGTTAGCAGTATAAGAGTAATCACTAGGATAAAAGCAGCCTTGTATATACGAAGTTTCTAAATGACTGGGCTTCTGTCAATGGACAGAAAGTAGCACACAAAAAATATGTGTTCCTGGCACTGTTCTTTCAGAGTTCTGCTCCCAGCAACCTCCTATAAACCAACTGGGTTTCATTATTTGTAAATAGTGCAAAATCTGTCAATTCCATCTTCTCTTTATTACCTTTATATGAACACATAAGATTTTCATGTGGCTAGACTGATATTTCTAGGGTTAAAGGATTTTCAGAAAGGATTCCTACCTCTGGAATCTACTTCTTGGTTCCCTGGTAACACTAGGAATAAAAATATCTCCTTAAGATGCAACTTACCAAATCAATTTTGATGAATTTAAAATATATATCATGACTGTAAAACACACACACATACACATTATATATATATATATATATATATATATATATGAAAGTAATATATATGTGTATATATAATCTGTGTTATATGTGTTATATGTATGTGTGTATATATAATGTATGTCTATATAAATATGTGTGTATATATGTGTTACATATATATATATATATATATATATATATATATATATATATATTATATATATATAATGTGTGTACGTGTGTGTGTGTATTTTTCTGAAGAGAAAGGTAAGAAGAAGTCGGGAGAGATTCGGGCATATATGTGCTTATAACCTTGGTCAAGAACAAATGATGGACACAAAATTTTAAAAGGCCTTTCAAGTGGAGCTAAACAGATTTTTCCTTTGGTCATAGACTTTGCACCTGTGATCAATAATGGAGAAGTATGTACGAATAACTATGCAGAGAGATATAAAGAGAAAACCAAAGGACAAATGGCTAAATGTCTACTGAATTCATACATGGAGTCCATGGGGTTCTAGATACGCAATCATGAAAGGCATATGAGCATGATAGTATGGAAAAATTTAGAAACTAAATTAGTTGCTGTTCTTGGTGAATTCCTTACTCTTTTCTTTCAGAGTGAATGCCCTTACAACAGGAGAGATAAATTTTCTTCATAGAATTGGGCATTTTTTAAAAATCAGAACTTAGAATTGCTCAGATTGTGACATAATCTTTTTTTCCTACTGAAAACTTGAACTGGGGAGAATCATGAGTGAATGAAGTCTCTGAAAAGAGAAACATAAGATCAGAATAATTTTGTAATAATGAACGTTTTTCTACCTGACTTAAAACTGACACTGAATTTAGAATATGGTGTGCAATTCATTCTTAAAGCAGGAAAATCAAGTAGGAAGCTTAAAGATAGAAGTACTTTATGTCTAAGTGGTAAACTCTCAAAGAGGTTAAAGAAATGATTTAAATTGCAATATGAATCACTGGAGGTATCTTGGTCTTGTCTCTCTTCTTTTCCCTTACATTTCTCTCCTCCTCCTCCTCCTCCTCCCCATTCCCCCTCCTCCTCCTCCTCCCCCCTCCCCCCTCCTCCTCTTCCTCCTCCCCCTTCCCCTCCTCCTCCTCCTCCTTCTCCTCCTTGTCCTCCTTCTTTTGTTTGTTTTTCTTTTTGCAACTTGGTCTCATGTATTCCAGTCTGTACTCAGAGCAACGAAATAGAAAATAACCTCAAACTCCAGAGGTTCTTGTCTTTCCCTCTCATATATCAAATCAAGCTGAGGGTTCCTCTTAAGATTCATGAAATTCTTAGACAAATGGATGGAGCTGGAGAACATCATGCTAAGTGAGGTAACACAGTCTCAAAAGATCAATCATGGTATGCACTCACTGATAAGTGGATATTAGCCTAGAAATATTGAATACCCAAGACATAATCCACAAATTAAATGATGTCCAAAAAGAATGGAGGAGTGGCCCCTGGTTCTGGAAAGACTCAGTGCAACAGTATAGGGGAATTCCAGAACAGGGAGGTGGGAAGGGGTAAATGGAGAAACAGGGGGAGGGAAGAGGGCTTATGGGACTCATGGGGAGTGGGGACCCAGAAAAGGGGAAATCATTTGAAAGGTAAATAAAAAATATATCAATAAAAAAAATTTAAGAAAAGATTACACAGGAAAAAAAAAAGACTCCTTCTTAGTTACATAGAACTCTATTAGAGCTTGCTGTGTATTTCTTGTTAAAAATGTCCTCAAAAGCTGTGTAATATGACTTAGGAAAAGTGATGTCAAACTTGGTACTTGAATGATAGGGTGGAGGCATCTATTTTCAGCTGTTTTACCATTGACTAATGCTGGATTTATGGAAGGACAAATGGTCTTTTGGAGACTGATCTTTTGAGCTAAACCATAACAAGGGAGAGAAGCAGAGAGGGGGAGAGAGAGACAGAGAGAAAAAGACAGAGACAGAGAGACAGAGACAGACAGAGAGACAGAGAGAGACAGAGAGAGAGAGAGAGAGAAGACATGACTTATTAATTAGAATCCCATGGTAGCAGAGACAGATAGTTTGAATGATTCAGGAGATTCAGGAACCTTATAAATTATTATTGTTTGTCCCCAATTCATTTAATTCATGTTTAGTTCTCCATTTCATTTTGTCTGAAAGAACATTTATTGTTGGAAGATGAATTATTTTCTCAAATCCCATTTAGAAAGCCATTCTTAATGCAGTCAAGACAGCTTGAAGAAAGAACTCTCCAATGCAATATTCTTTTCATAATGAAGAAACTGGAAAAGATTCTATGGCACAATAACTAAACTTAGAAATATGGCATGGAAAATTGAGTTTATTTTTAGTTAGTTTGGAAACCCTATAAAACCACATGAACATTCTGAGCATGAGGCTAGTCTCCAGCAATCATGGTAAATTTAAGAGATTAAACACTCTTGTTTTTGGTAAATATATATATATATATATATATATATATATATATTAGTCTAGTAAGAAATACTATAAAATATCACTTAGAGTAATCATCTAGAAGGTGTGATTTAGATATAATCTTTAAATCGTGAATATTTGAGATAAGAACATCAAAGAGGCTACATGAACTGATTAAGTTTCTACATGTTAACACAGACCTGCATTTCAATCAAATCATTGTGAATGGAGTATTTCCCTACTCAAATCTCAGAACTCAGTACATCCATAAATATTTGTTACAGAACAGCTTACAGGAATAAAATTTCTATGGCAAGAAGGACTTATATTTTCTGGATATGTGAACCTTAAAATTTAAATGTATATACAATCCCCTACCCCATCCCCATAAGCATTATTAGAGGGTTTAAAAATCAATTCTTCAACTTCAAACTTTGAGTACTTTGGCTATATGCAGCAAAAGAGGCTTTTGAATGTGGGTTTTATGTAACATTTGCAATCCTCACATTACATTCTAGCACTACATTTTGCAAACAGTTTTAGAATTCAGTCCAGAGCACATACTGCATTTGTAGTGAAGGTCTCCTACTTAATCTTGATTGCCCTATTCAGTTGTTGAGGTTCCTTAAAGGAATTAGTTGGCTTTTATCTCTCAGTTGCAGACAGAAGCTAAAGCAGTGACTTCAGAAACTAGGATTTTGGATAAAAAGCAATTGCCTGGGGTAAGGAAATGCAGGCTGTTTCAACACAGAGTGTTTTGACAATGGCTCAAATTGTCATGGAACACTGATTAGGAAACA
This sequence comes from Apodemus sylvaticus, assembly GCF_947179515.1. Lineage (NCBI taxonomy): Eukaryota > Metazoa > Chordata > Mammalia > Rodentia > Muridae > Apodemus > Apodemus sylvaticus. Next base: position 89,242,798 of record NC_067495.1, read on the forward strand.
TTGCTGAGATCATAGACTTTCACTAAATTCATGGTAAAACTGGCTTGTCATACTCTGCTTAGTAGGAATAGGTAAATTGCTTCAGGGATTTTTCTTCTGAAAGACTGAATGGTAATTATCATGTGAATACATCTTCTTCAGATTTTATAGTTTTATAGCCAAGGATGATAAACAGCCACAATTAGCCCCTCCATGGCACTCACACATCCAAAACACTTAGCAGATACTAACTAGAACCTAGGGATTCTGGTGTGCAGTATCACTGGGATTGCTCTCACTAGACAATATACAACAAGGGATTGATACTTAATAACTGTCCAATAGAGTTTCCTGAATATTTAGCAAATTGCTCATATCCCAGGAAAGATTGCCATTAATGACATTGATTAATGTTGTAACTGATTTTCAGAGGTTGACAGCTAAAATTGACTTGACCATGTCTACTATCCTCATCTCCCATGTGCCTTTTTGTAAACCCAAAATAGGAGAAGGAAAAATACTTACAAAATTGATACTGGGGAAAGGTACACTTTTCCTACACACCCACATCTTCTGAAATTCTCACCTGAACTTTGTTCTTTCTTACAAACACCACCATCTTTATAGAAATAAGAAAGCCATTAGATTGTACTGGCAGAAGACACATTGAAAGGTGCTAATATGCCTAAGATTTATTTTGTCATACTAAAAGGGCTATAATTCAACATTATGTATGATTTCAGTAAACAACACTTGCAGTTAATGGTAAAGAATTTATTCTATGGTCATTTGTAAATTATCAACGGGAATAAGAAAAATGAGAGGAAGGTGGAGGTAGCAGAGATTTCTGGAGACTCATCAAGGGAAGCATCCTGCTACAGCATGGTTTTTGTTATAGTTAAAAGTTACTTATTTTTAAGCTACTCTGTAAAATGACTTTTGGTCAACAGAATGAGATCTGAGTTAGATGTCAGATGACAGATGAAGACTTATCTTTCTAAACTCCCAAGAAGTTTATGGTATTCACCTGGACAGGAACAGTGACACCTGCCATCAACAGGAAAGATAAAAAATTGTTTTAAAAAACTTGGAAAACAAAATGCAATCAACATAAGCATGTAAGCCAACAAAATATACCCTTGTTATGATTCACTCTCACTCTACAGGAGAATTTTCTCCTCCCAGGATCTTCTCCCTTTAGCTGTCACCTCTACTCATCCCCTTAAGAGAATTGTACTTTATGCTGTAATCAACTCTGTCTTCTCTACTACATTCTCATTCACCTGAATTCTTTCTGTGGATAATACAAGATTCCAAAAAAAGGGCAAAACAAGGTGCTGGTAAAAAGATTTGCAAACAGTTCTTTCTGATTTCTCAGCCTACATTCATAGCTACCATTCATATTGCCTCTCAACAAAAGGCTCGACCTGTTCAGGATTGACTTAGAGGCCAGGGTTAGAACTTTTCGACCCTGGAAATGGAAGGCTTTGTGTATAAGAGCTAATACTTAGTTTTAGATTGTTTTTATAACCAGGCTGTCACAAGTAAAAGGGAGAATCATTTTGGCTATTCACTAGAAGAGGTTGCTTTAGAGCTATGAGAACAAAGGACAAAAATTACAATCAAGCAGATACTGGCTAAATTCAGAAAGCAAAGCAAAGCAAAAGCTAACTAACATCTTTTCAATGGACAAGCCTGCTGAAAGACTTCAAAGCTCAAAAAAGATAAAACAACACTTCATTAAAGATATTAGAAGCAATTTAAGCCACTTTTCTTCCTTTTGAAGATCTCAGTAATCAGGATTTTCTCTTCTATTGAGATTCTTGCTATTAGGTTTTGGGTAAAAAGTGCCAAAACCATAGTGACATTCTTGAATACTTTATAGCATGACATGGTTGTTTCAAGATTCATTTCACATCATCTGTGGTTGTCTACACAAGTTCAAGCTGGTCAATTTCCAACATGGATGGAGAAGGGATACCACTCAGGACAGAGGAGGAGCTCTTGCAGTTGATCACTGTCAAATGAAGAGGAATGGTTGCGAATACTTTGATCACTTCCAGGTGAATGGCCAGGCGCCTATGTGCATATGGACAACACTAATTGGAATCAGGGTATTAATCTCTCTCTCTCTCACTCTCACTCTCACTCTCTCTCTCTCTCTCCCTTTCTCTCTCTCTCTCTCTCTCTCTCTCTCTCTCTCTCTCTCTCTCTCTCTCTCTCTCAAACACACACACACACACACACACTCACCATGCATATGCACATGCACACACTAAACAAAAACAGGTTAAAACTGGGATGGATTTGATGTGGGAGACATTGAAGGAAGTTGTAGGGAGGTAATGGTGGATGGGTGTGATCAATATATGAAATATATCACCATGAATCTTTCAATGAGTAAAACAATTTAGTAAAATATGTTGCTAAAATGATATTTCTGTTAAAGTTTTGCAGGACAGCTCATGCCTGTAATCCTAGCACTTGTGAGGTTGCATCAGAAGAGTATCTGTGTATCCAAGACCAGTCAGTGATACATAGCAGACATCTCTTTCAAACAACAACAACAAATAAAATCTGTTTGTGGGTTACCCTAGTCTATGAAGGTATTTTCACAGTTATATATTTAATAGGAAATATGATTTTTAACGATAAGCATTTAAAATTCAGTTTTTGATGTAAACAAGAAAATAAATTCACAGCTTTGTTATGTCCATTTTCTTTTATTTTTGCTATTTTATGTTTTGGTATCATAGAGAATGCCTAGGAGAAGTCTCAATATTCCTACTCTTCCTAGCTTAATGGGGCTGCAGGTAAGTCTAAGAGAAAAGAATTAGGGACACAAACTATCTTCTTTTAATCATACCTTGAAGAAGTATAATAAGTGATCTGAAAATTGAGATTCAGAAAACTAAGAACAGACTCAATAGCTTCAGGTTCAACCACTTTTACCACATAATGTTTCTCAACTGTTTGTAACCTCAGTAACACCATCTTTTGGTGTACTCTGAGGATACTGGATGAATGCAATGTACATAAAATTTATAGGCAACACATACATACCAACACACACACACACACACACACACACACACACACACACACACACAAACAAACCAATGAAATTAAAAAAAAAGAAAGAATGAATCCATTCAGTATAATAGGATATGGTTTTTAATGCAAACAATTGATGCCAATTCGGATTTGAATCAATGTATCACTTTTACATACATTTCTAGTAACGATGTAACCTCACTGTGAAATGTATATGAACTGCTTGTGTTACTCTCATAATTTGTCTGTAATTATAAAATTCATTTCCATGCCCCTATAAAGGATTTTTTCTTGGGAGGGAGGTCACATTGAGTCTAGCTCCATTCTTTAAGGTACTTAATCTTGTAGAAATTTCAGGTTTTACTCTCAGCTGGAGATGGACACATTTTCTTATCCTTGTCTCAAGAAACGGGATGTGATATTAAGTAATGGATTGTATATGCAGTTAAGTAGTTCAGTGCCATATTCACATGTTTTTTGTTTTAGAGCAAGGCGCTTGAGAGAGGGAGAATAGGGATTAGTGATGAAAATATTTTGTGTTTGTCCTCCCCCTATGTGAGCATACCAAGTATGCATAATCTGATTACCACCTGTTAAGTATGGGGGTTGGAAGAGATGCAGAAGCCCTAAAATATACTGAGAACTTAAAGTACTTGCCAGCAATCTAGGGCTCCCAACTTAAGACATCAGTTACAGTGGGTATCTAAGCTGACCCAGATATTTTTGATTAGGCATAAAAGGTGACAGCTTTAGAAAAGTCACTATACTTATGCCCAGATCTGCACAGAAAGTCACTCTTGTTATCAATTTTCATGAATAGGTTTGGCTGCTCTTCTTAAAGATTGTGAACATTTCAACAAAAGCAAGCATTTTGCTTTTCAATTCTGGTGAAAGACTTTCATACTCAAAATTAATCTTTTCTAAAGGGGAACAACTTACCTATTCAGTCTTAAAGATGGACTCCAGAAAGAAGGTTGAGAAAACCCCTGTGTTTCAAAAGTGATTTCAAGGATGGTGATTTCCTTTTGGCTGTCCTGAAAATACACAACTTCTCCTACAGGTAAATGCTTCCTGATATTGGGAAAGTCTTCACAGAGGAATGAGGAGATTTTGAATAAAATAAAAGTGGATAAAAGAGAAGAAAGTAGGACAGTGGTAGCTATTTTAACAGAGATGAAATCAGAAGCGAGACTATTTTGCTGGCTGGCAGATACAATTAAGATGGGCATATGGAGAAACAAACTATCCACCATATTCTGTTGTATTTCTTTGTATGGCTCCAAGGCAGATGAAAAGATTAAAGGGACTAGTCTGAGTAACTATAGCAAATGTTGGTCTTACATTTCCAAGAGAAGCCCTGACTGAATGCAAGGCTCAAAGATCTTTACAGTGTTCTATATCCAATCCTTTTCTTGAGCAGGTAGGTAATTTTTATGCTGCTGCCCAAATGATTGAAAACTTGCTTGTGGAGTAAGGGGAGGATGAGCAGACACAGAGGCGGCACTGCACCAATACTGTAGATCATTTGTGTAGATGTGGGAAGCAGAAACTTGAGAGCTTGCAATTTACCAATAAAACAAATGAATTGATAGACATTTTGAGGTTGACTCCAAGAAAGGAGAATGAAAATAGGATGCTCATAAAATTCTTACCTAAACATATTACAGGATATTTTTTTTAGAAAGGTACCTTATAAGTAAAAAAAATAAAAAAGTTATTTGCCAAGCTAGGCACTTGGAATCTAGCAGAAAGAAGCAAGCAAAAGAAGATTCAACAAATTCTGGTCTTGGAAAGTAAATGCATCAAGACTTATAATGTAAAATTTAGGTAACCTATAAAACCTGTGTTTACTCAGAAATGCCCTGCCTAAAAAAATGTTTAAACATCAAACCCGTTGCCTAAAAAAATTATTTTTAAGAATCTTTTCTGCATAAATATTTGTGAACTACAGAAAGATACATGTAAAAGCATCACTTTTGCCTTGCAATAGCAAAAGTATAGAAACAACCTAAATGTCCATAAACAAATAAATGTATAAATTTATTATGAGAAATCATTCTATGACATACCCGTAGATATTTACAAACTAATGACAAAATATTGCTAATATATAATGTATGCTATATTGCATGTTATATGTATAAAATTGTATCATCCATTATATCCATCATGAAAGCAATTAATGCCATAATATATGTATCATGTTTTATGTGTGTGTGGTATGTGTGTATGTGTGTGTAATAAAACACACCTAATCATACATTTGTGTGAGTATACAATGTCACATACTATTTATTGATCCCTTTTGAGGGGAATGATTACTGTGTCTCTTAGTCACAAAACTGTAACTTTTGTCTTCTCTTGAGATGTTTCAAGGAAGCTCAGGAGATCATAAGATCTTTCTGTATTACATCTGGCTCTGCTTCTGGCCAATTTTCCTATTGTTTGCTCCTGCTACAATGGTGCTGCCCACTGCCATGCCTTTTTTGCAATGATAGTCTGTATCTCCTAAAACAGAGCCAAAAACCTATCCTTCTTCCACTGTGTTGCTCCTTGTCAGGTATTTTATCATATGGAGAAGAAAAGTAATCAATACAGGGGTTAACAATACTAATTATATGCAAAGAGAGCTCAGTAGATAGTAAGAGATAAATAAATGTTATCTTTTAATGTTTAAAGCTCTAAGCAATGTTTTAGTGTATTGATATGACTTGACATCAAAGATACTCTTACAAGTAGATTTTTTCATTTTTTGAGGAAATCACTGAAAGGGAAAAGTGACCCAATGTTTCAAGGCTACTTTGATGTGTTTTTGACCACTCCTTATACTGCTTAATCTGTATATATGCACACAAACACACACATACAAACACACACACCCACACATACATGATGACAACCACTACCAGCACCACAATCAAATTTGGTTTACCTCAGGTATGCAGTTGAGTGCAGAAAGGAAACTATCATTCTTTAAATTATATATACTTCTAATCATGCAATGGCTATTGGAGTTTACTTATGTGACTGAGATATCAAATAAAGTATCCAAAGTATCCTAGTCATTAACTCATCTCATGTAGTTGTGTCCACATGGCTATTTTCTTACTATGCTTCTTCAGGTAAAAACTGAACAAGTTCTGCTTATCAAGTAACACCTTCAGAAGAACTAAGTAACAAGACAGAGAGTGGTAAATGATATTTGTGATAAAACTGATGGATAAAATCTCAGACACTGTAAAGAATTGCTACAAAGCAGTTGTGAGGCAGAAAAATAGGGAAATCAATAAAGTGGTCGAAATGCTTTTTATAATGAAAACTCATGTCTGCCTAATCAACATACGAAAACACTTCAAAACACATTCAGACACTAACAGCACAATAAAATACACAATGAAGACATCATTGTTTTAATTCTTGCATTTTGTTTTATAGAGTGTCTTTTTTTTTATCCAAAGTGCTATTCAAAAAACAGAGGTGCAGTTCCTTAATACTGGGGGTGCTTTGAAGGATGAAGGTGGATTTAAATCTTTGATGATTGTATACCAATGACCTAGGATGTTTAAAATGAACTTCAAAGAGGGAACTGTCCCACAACCAAAGCACTAGATGGTCATTTACTTAATATCTATTCTTTTCATATAGATTTAGTTCAAAGTTTCCAGTCATACAGAATACGTGTGGATGAAGTTCTTAAAAGGATTTTATGATAACTAGAGTAATTATATAGAGACTGTTTAAGGTAAATATATAGAGTATTGGTCACTATTTCTTAGGTGAAAGTAACTCATTGTTACACCAAAATAATTTGATATATTTAGTGGCTAAAGGACACTGACATTCAGATACTTTTGGTTAGCTTACAACTTTTGCTTTGCCACGAAGTTGCATTTCAAAGTCCCCTTTTTCCCATTGACAGGATGTGTGAGAAGAGCCTTCCTTCACGCTCACATAACCTTTGCCTTCAAAGCACTTTTCCAGCTTTTATTCTATCACTTCATCTATTTCTAACGTTTGCCATGGCTTTTTCCATCATAAGAATGTAGCTTATAACTAATGTCCCTGAAGTCCCAGGAGTGCCAAATGCCTGATAATAAAAAAAAAAGGAAATTCTGATATTTTATAACTCCCTGACACAATGACTGCCAGAAAGTGAGAGCTAGGAGCAACGCTGGCTGAAGATTTCAATGTAAAGCTCCACAAGTGAATATCAGGAACTAGTTCTACCCTGGCTCTGATTCTTAGTAGCTGTGACATCTTGAACAGGTCACTTAAACATTTGCTTTTCCATTTCTTAATCAGTAAAATAGAAATAGCATCAAGAGGCTTGATGCTGACCTAGATTTTCAATATAAGAAACCACAGAAGGTACCAAGTACCAAAATGGAATAAAAAGTATAGACAAGATCATATATGTTGAAAATGACTTTAAAAAATTAACGTCAAGTTTTCACGAAATAAATGTTAGCCAAGAAGAGGAACACTGGAAGTTTATTTCATAATGATAACAACAGGAAAATGTTCCAGAGGAAAAAAGATATAATTTCATAGCTTTCAAGCGAAATATATCATTTGACTCCTTAATAAAATAGGTTCTTTCGAATCTGTTTTAATACTACAACTGGGAACCATTTTGGCTTTGACACATCCAATCAACTTCTAACCCAAGTATCAACCTGCAATTGGCATATAGCCATAAACTCATGGGAATTTTAAAAGCGGAAAGTAGTGAGTAATAGTTATTATTTGGAAGTTAAAGAATCAGCTCTGTTTTAGGAGCATCAGCCACTCTTTCTGAGGACAAGGTTTCATTCACAGCACTCATAAAGTAGTTCACAAATACCCAATTATAGAGTATTAAGCACAATCTTCATCCTTCCTTTCAGTACCAAATATCCATGGAGCACACAGACAAATACTTTATCACACAAGTACACACACACACACATTCCACACACTAAAATATGCTTATGTCTTGAAGATTTGTGCATGAGCTTCAAATATGTAGAGAGACTTGGAGGATACACCTGCTATTGTTGGCTAAAAGCATTGCACTGCCTCCAGAAATATCATTCACATACAAACTTAATAAATAAAAATACTTATACCAAGTTAGGGAGAGTTGAAGAAGGATAGTGGAAAGTTAATTGGAAGACCATTATGTCAATACCAGGAGTAAAGTAAATGGCTATAAGAATGAGACTCAAAGAATCTCCTTTTACCTGTGGGCTTGATTGTAGCTAAGATGAATAGTATAACTCAAAGCTTCTCCCTTCTGCTCAATGCTTTCTGATTTATGATGGCAATATTACTCTAAATTTGTATACCCAAAAGTCTACCTTAAAAAACTGCAATTTGGCAGCCAAAATATGATGTCTTTTTGAGAAAACAAATCTTAAGGGTCAAGTGTAAAACTTTCTATAGCAATATTAGAAGTAGTAGTATTCTCAAGGTTATGCCAAGATCGTTGTACAAGGAAAAAGAGAAACAGTAATTGTAGGACAGAAGCATAGCTTCTGATACAGGAAAGAAGATTTGTAGTAAAGGCATGTGAAGTGAAATGCAAACTGTAATTATTTTCAAAACAAAACAGAAAATTATAAAATCAAAGAAGGCTTCTTTTCAGTCCTAAAGAAAATACACCCTGAGGTGATGTGATCTAATTTAGGGTTCATTTTTCAAGATTGCTGTGTTTTTGAGGTTTTCATGAATGACATATTTGTTACACTATTTCTAAAGGATGCTGATAGTAAATGATGTAGAATTCAAAGGAAAAGCAAAAATTAGGAAGGTTTGGCACTGAAAAGATTAAAGCAGGTAATCAGACTCAGTTTATATCAAAGCAACAAAAGTACTCGTCAAAGTTGATGAAACTGTAATTTTTTTCTAAATTATATTTGTGTTTCAAAGGATTCAGATAAGATAGCTGTTTAAACTAAATCTAGGTTCATGTGCAAAATTATTAACTGAATGAAGAAAGATCAGTATCCATCCTTTTAATTTTTTAATATCCTGTGGTTTTATATAGTAAGATAAACAGACAACAAAGTTCCGACCTAAAATTTTAAATGTGAATATCAATTTATTAGAAGTAAATGCTTGTTTTTTTCCGTATATGGTTGTTCTATAAACAATGTAAATACTCTATATTAAGTTTACAATGTGATGGATAGATATCAAAGCTAAAATCAGCAGAGGTGAAAATGAGAAAGGAATATATTTATATATCAGTTAATAATTAATGGAGTCCAAAATGGCTCCATTTTCAGAATGACAGGAAGAGAAACGAAGAATATCCACTTATCAGTGAGTGCATACCATATGTGTTCTTTTATGATTGGGTTACCTCACTCAGGATGATATTTTGTAGTTCCATCCATTTGTCTAAGAATTTCATGAATTCATTGTTTTTAATAGCTGAGTAGTATTCCATTGTGTAAATGTGCCACATTTTCTGTATCCATTCCACCATTGAGGGACATCTGGGTTCTTTCCAGCTTCTGGCTATTATAAATAAGGCTGCTATGAACATAGTGGAGCATGTGTCCTTATTACATGATGGAGCATCTTCTGTATATATGCCCAGGAGTGGGATAACTGGATCCTAATGTAGTATTATGTCTAGTTTTCTGGAGAACCACCAGACTGATATCCAGATTGGTTCTACCAGCTTGCAATTCTGGCAACAGTGGAGGAGTGTTCAGTATCCTCCATATCCTCCCCAGCATCTGCTGTTCTTGAGTTTTTGATCTTAGCCATTCTGACTGATGTGAAGTGAAATCTCAGTGTTGTTTTGAGTCGCATTTTCCTGATGACTAAGGATGTTGAATATTTCTTTAGGTGATTCTTGACCATTTAAGTTTCCTTAGTTGAGAATTCTTTGTTTAGCTCTATGCCCCATTTTTAATAGGGTTATTTGATTGTCTGGACTCTAATTTCTTGAGTTTGTTGTATATATTGGATATTAGCCCTCTATCAGTTGTAGGATGGGAAAAGAGCTGTTCCCAATCAGTTTGTTGCTATTTTCTCCTATTGACAGAATCCTTTGCCTTATAGAAGCTTTATGCCACCATTGCCCTAGAATATTCTGCATTCTATTCTGGACACCATTTTAGATCAAAGTGATTCTGGCTGTGGTGGTGTTTATTTATCTTTTAGTACCATACATAATACCTTTCTGTATCAAGGACACTATAATTTAAGAGTGAAGGCTCTATGTAGGTATCAGCTAGACTTCTCCATTTTCTTTTTTATACTTATTTATTCTTTAATTTTTTTTTATAGTACAGACTTTATCCCCTCCCAGTCTACCCTCCAACTGTTCCACAACCCACACCTCCTCCTCCCTATCTCCAAGAGATGTCCATACCTCCACTCTACTTGACCCCCCCTCCACTCTCTGGGGCCCCAAGTCTCTTGTTGGTTAGGTGCATCTTCTCTGAGTGAGTCCAGACTAGGCCATTTTCTGTTATATATTTGTTTGGGCCCTCATCAGTTGATATATGCTACCTGGATGGTGGTTCCTTGTCTGAGAGATCCCAGAGGTCTAGCTTAGTTGAGACTGCTGGTCTTCCCATAGGGTCACCCTTCTCAGCTTCATCCAGCTTTTCCCTAATTCAATCATAGGGGTCACCAGCTTCTGACAACTGGTTGTGTATACATATCTGCATCTGAATCTTTCAGCTGCTTGTTGGCTCTTTTCAGAGGGCAGTCATGATAGGCCTCTGTTTGGAAGTAAACCATAGAATCAATAAGACTATAGTGTCAGGCTTTCAGCCCTCCCCCTGAGCTAGATCCTAATTTGGGGCTATCACTGGACCTCCGTTTTCATAGGCTATTCTTTATTTTTGTTCCTGCATTTCTTTCAGACAGGAACAATTATGGGTTAGAGTTTTTGACTGTGGGATGGCAACCCCATTCCTCTGCTTGATGCTCTGGCTTTCTATTGGAGGTGGACACTACAAATTCCCTCTCCCCACTGTAGGGCATTTCATCTAACATCCCTCCCTTTGAGTCCAGTGACTCTCACCGCCCATGTCTCTGGTACATTTTTGAAGGTCGCCCTACCTTTAACCTCCTGAGGTTATTGTTTGAATTCTTTCGACTTGCCCTCAGGGCTTCATTCCTACTACCCTCCCCAATACCTGATTTTCCCCCCTTCCCCTCCCTGTAACCTACCCTACTAGTAATAAGTTATCCAATCCTATCAAATAATACTGAAAATTAATTTATTTTGTTAGAACATCAATTTATAAATTTCTCCAAAGCTGAACATAATATACTAATGCAATAATTATAACATTCCACAGGGTTTGTTACTATAACATGCAAATAAAAAGACTCATAAGACCATCCCCGATTTGTAAATGAATGCTTACTGTCCTAATTTGTGTATTCTCTATTCAGAGAACCATAGCTAGTATGAGTTCATGAAACTGTCAAAGAAAAGAATCACTTGAATAAAAAACTGTCTAGTAACTATGAATGAGATTTTATTAGGAAATAAAATCATATAATTGTAATGATGTGTCATAGATACAATAAGAACATCCTCACAAGCAAGGGAAAATTTTAAGAATATATATAAAACATATACAAAGGCAGAGTTGGTGTCTGATATAATGAGATTTCTGGCCTCTAAAACTGTGGGATAAATATATTATCTTTTCTTATTACTTTTTCTTTTTTCTTCTTCTTATTTATTTTTTATTAGATATATTCTTTATTTACATTTCAAATGTTGTCCTCTTTCCTGGGTCTCCCTAAAAATCCTATAGGTCATCTCCTATCCCCCTCTTCCCCAATCTAATTATTGTTTTTAAAGTATGGTGTATATGGTATTTTGATATGGCTATTATAAGAAACTAATACACATAATATTTGGCAGAATATTTATAAAGTAAGACTTTTCAAAGGGAAAATACTGCTATTTACTTATTACAAGTTTCTCATATATCATTTAACCCAATGCTTCAAATTCTACCCTATACACTGACAAATAATTAAGTAAGGTATTCTGCATTAATTTTTGGAGCTGTCAGTTAGTGAGCATCACTGTGTTAGTTGGTCACTTTGCAATCTGTGTAAAGTGCCTAAGGAATTTTGGATATTGACCTAATTTTCATTGACCAGTCTTAAAAGACCTAATGGCAAAGCCTTTAAATAATTATCATTATGGTAACTGGATCCCAAACAAAGCTGCTACAAGGTGTTCATGCTTGTAACTGAAATGCTTTATTGGAGAAAAATTTTGGAGGAAGAAAAGAAGCCAAGCTTCTTGGTCAAATTCATGTCGTTGATTTATATAGTAAAGAGAAGGGATCTAGACATAATTTTTAAATTTGTGTTTGGCTGTTATTTCAATACCCTAAGATACTGTGCCTCAAAAAAAAAGCTATACAAGTAAAAGAATCAACTGTGCATTCAAAAGTCAACAAACATCTCCTGAAAAGACACCCCTGTTTGTAATAAGTTACAAATCATATTCTGTGACCAATAAATACGTTGCTTATTTTCATAGTTCACCCTACTAATTTCCAATAAGGGAAGCAGACAGATACTAGAGAGTGACTCCAGACTCTATAGTATTTTCATCTCTCTGGCGGCCCTACAAAGGGAAACAGTGCTTTCTCATCAAGCAAAACCCAGATTGAAGGGCCCTTCCTCCATAAATCCTTCTCCATTGACTCCAGCCTGTATTGATTTCTTTTTTCTCTAATATCCTATTGAGATGATTTTAATGTATTTTATTTCCTTCCATTACTGTGAGCCTTCTATTTATAAAGCTTTGTTAAAGAAACATTGCACATATTATATCATTATTATTCATAAAATGCTTCTAAGACAGGAATTTTAGTAAATGTCCTGCCTCTGGGTAAAAGTCCAAATTATACCAGATTTCATACTGTGCTACACTCTAGGGGGCATGAGGGAGTCTAAGTACTATTAATGTTGCCTGAACCTTAGAAACATGAGCTTCTTCTCATCCAGGACTTCTCAGTACCACAGAGGCATTAATTTACATCTTACAATTATATACAATTATATCTTAAATAGGTACTGCAAAATAATAATTAAACTGAATATTTGGAAATTGAAAAGAAGAGTGCATCAGAAAAAAATTGCATGGGAAATCAAAAGATGTGAGTAACACAGTTATATCTTGATATATCAATCTCCGAATATTGCCTTTTTTCCTGTCATATGAAGGTATCTGAAGACATGATAGCTTGACATTTTTTTAAACAGTCCTTGTATTGTACTAGATTCCAAGAAGTCCAGGAAAATGTTATTTGGAAACAAAAAGTTATTTACCATAATCACTTTAGTTGGGAAAATATTTTAGGAACATTCTAAATAATTAGCTCAACAGACATTTGACCCATGATAACCATCAAGCAGCCTTATGACGAAAATCAAATATATTTCAGGCAGAAGTGATGCATGCATCTAAGTGTTTATATACATGCCAAAGTAGTGTTTTTGATAAGTCTTCCTGTCTCTCTTTTGATCTTCTCTGCACAGTATAATGAAAGCAGTTTTGCTACACTTCCAAAGAAATTTTACTACAGCTTTCCTGTGCTTTTTAGAAAGCAACTGAACCCTTAAAGTGTCACCAAGTCTTCTGTGAATCAGACATTTGATTAAAATTCTAACATCAACTTTCACCCTTATGATTTAAAAATCTTTATTATAAATCTACATTCAGAGACAAATAGTTTTGATAGCTTCTTGAATGAGCTAATGAACTTACTTCTGTACCTGGTGAACAGGACATTCTTTTGGGCCAGATGAAGGGGATCACTTATCAATTGAGAAAGAATGGAGCAGTTCCACCCATTTGCCTAAGAATTTTATGAATTCATTGTTTTTAATAGCTGAGTAGTATTCCATTGTGAAAATATGCCTCATTTTCTGTATCCATTCCTCCATTGAGGGATATCTGGGTTCTTTCCAGCTGTTGGCTATTATAAATAGGGCTGCTATGAACATAGTGGAGCATGTGTCCTTATTACATGCTGGGGAATCCTCTGGGTATATGCCCAGGAGTGGTATAGCAGGGTCCTCCAGAAGTGAGGTGCCCAGTTTTCTGAGGAACCACCAGACTGATTTCCAGAGAACTTGTACCAGCTTGCAGTCCCACCAGCAGTGGAGGAATGTTCCTCTTTCTCCACATCCTCTCCAGCATTTGCTGTCCCATGATTTTTTAATCTTGGCCATTTTGACTGGTGTGAGGTAGAATCTCAGAGCTGTTTTGATTTGCCTTTCCCTGATGACTAAGAATGTTGGACATTTCTTTAGGTAACCCAATCACAAAGAATACACATTGTATGCACTCACTGGTAAGTGGATATTATCCAAGTAGCTTGGAATACCCACGACACAATTTACAGATCAAATGAAGCTCAAGAAGAAGGAAGAACAAAGTATGGATACTCTGGTCTTTCTTAGAAGGGGGAAGAAAATACCCACAGCAGCAGATACAGAGACAAAGTGATGTAGAGCAGAGTATGAGGGAAAGACTATCCAGAGAATGACCGACCTGGGATCCACCCCATATACAGTTACAAAACCTAGACAATATTGTGGATGCCCACAAGTGCTTGCTGGCCAGAGCCGGATATAGCTGTTACCTGGGAGACTCTGCTAGTGCATGCCACAGAAGGGACCCTCTCAGCCAGACATTGAACTGAGCACAGGGTTTCCAATGTAGGAACTAGAGAAAGAACCCAAAGAGCTGAAGGGGTTTATAGTGCCATAGGAAGAACAGCAATATGAGCCACCCAGTACTGCTAGAGCTCCCAGGGACAAAACCATCAATCCAAAAGTAACCCATGGATCCAGATGTGTAGGCAGCAGAGAATGGCCTTATTGGACATCAAAGGGAGGCCCCTGGTTTTAGGTAGTCTCAATGCTGCAATGTAGTGGAATACCAGGACTGGGAAACAGGAGAAGGTTGATTGGGGAACATTGGGAGAGAAGATGGGTTAAGGGATTTTCGAGGAGGGAGGGAAACCAGGAAAGGGGACAACATTTGATATGTAAATAAAGAATATATTTAATAATAATAAAAATGAATGGAGTAAATACTACAAGTGACAAGTCAAACAAAAAAACAAACAAACAAACAAACAAAAACAAAAGGAACAAAAGCAATAATCGAAAAAGGGTAGTCACATAGATATCTTGCAACAAATGGGGAGATAATGAAAAAGCACTACATTGCTTTTTATGGCTGAATGACATTCACTGAAAATGGTATAATATGAATAACATGTGAAAACAATATGCTGAGTTGTCTTAGTTAATTTTCTATTGTAATGATTAGATAGCATGACCAAGGAAAGTTATAGAAGAGAGGAAGCATACCATCCAAAAGGCAGGCATGGCATTGGAGCAGTAGCTGAGAACTTACATCTTCACCTACAAGTACAAGATCAAAAGAACTAACTGAAAATGATCTGTGTGTTTGAAAACACAAAGCCTTCCCCTAGTGACATATTTTCTCCAACCAGGCCATACCTTTGAAACCTTCCCACATAGTTCCACTAACTGGGGTTTCAAGTATTTGAATATATTAAAACTTACAGGGTTTTCTCACTGAAACCACCACATGAATAAATAAGATAGGCACAGAAGAACACTTACCAAATGACTAGATTTATAGAAAATGCCATTTTTAGTTTCACTTGTGTGAAATGTCCTTAATTGATAAGATGAGATGAGGATGGAAGTGGAAAATAGGTCAGTTGTTGTTCAAGCCTGGATAAAGGCAGAGTGGGAAGTGCCTGCTGATAGGCATGATATTTCTCTATTGGATAGTGAAAACATTCATGTTTGACTTTTTTTGGTAACTACACAAGTCTGTGAATCCTAAAATACATTCAGTAATACAATTAAAAACTCAAAATAGTATGGTTTTTATTTATCTTTAAATAAAGCTGTCAAAATATTTGAAGATTCCTTAGAGTTAATCATGGAAATAGTAGAAATGAAGTTGGACATGGTGTTCTGCAACCTTAATCTCATCAATCAGGAGGCTGAGGCAGGAGGATACTGCTTAGACAATACAACTATATCTTCTCTTATAAATAAATATCAAACAAAGACAAAAATTCAAGGGTTAGTGATTGTGGTATATGCCTTTAATCCCAGACCCCAGGAGGCAGTCTGGTGAATCTCTATGAGTTTGAGGCCAGTCTGGTCTATGTAGAAAGTTCTAGACTATCCAGGTATGAGATCCTAGATCAGACTCCAAGAAACAAGGAGGGTCACAGTATGCTAGGAACTTGAAGAGATTTCAACTAGCCAAGGCAGAATAAAAGTTTACTTACTCTGGGGAAAAGCTCTTAGGCAGACAGCTACTGGCAAATTCACAGGCAAACACAGCACTCAGAGGCCACATTTAGGTGTGCCTAGATACATGTGTAGATTGGAACACAGGGTATATAGAGATAACCACACAGGTCTATAATGAACACACTCAAGTAGGCCAGTGAAGGCAGAAGCAAAAGACAAAGACCTACAATCTCAAGTACATATTTACACTGCATCACCTAAAAGTGGCAATCTGCCAAACCCAGTTATGCAAAAGATTAGATCACAATTTACTTTAGGGTTTCCAAGACATCCAATGTCAGCAATTTTGTGCTGATGCATGGCCCCCTTTGAAAGTGTCAGCCATGTTTTAATTGACTTATTCCAAACAAATGTCTGTGTAAGTGAATCTGCAATCACATGAAAGATGATGGGCCTCTGAGCATGGATGTGGGGGATTTTCTGATTAATTAACTTGTGGTGGCAAGAATCATCTTGATTGTGGGTAGGATGGTTCTCTCTGCAGGTCATCCTGGACTGTATACAATGGAGAGAATGAGTTGAACATTAGGAATCACCAATTGTTCTTAGACTGTGTTGTGATCAGCTGCTTCATGGTCCTGCTACTTTGACTCCCACATTGTCATAGTTTATACTTTGGACTGAGGGCTAGAATAAATCCTTTATTGCTTAAATTGGTTTTGTCAGTTTATTTTAATGACATCACTAAGAAAATAAACTAAGGTTGTGGGTCTTAAATGACATAGTACTTGGAAACTACTTTGAAAATTTCTATTCAAATGTAAACAGATTTTTCTATTCAAATGTAAACAGTTGAAATCATAACTGCTTAATTATTGTTATAAGGAAGGTAGTTAAAGTCCAGTATTTGATACCTATATGTTGACTGCAGTCCCATAGGTATCCTTCATAGCAACAAAAAGAATTAAGTTTAGTTGAATAATAATATTTAAAACTATCTCTAATTAATACTGGGTAATGTAGAACTATTCTACACTGGCTGATATTTAGACCAATGAGTTTTTCTGTGAATCTGTGAGCAGTGTGTTTTAGTCAAACACATATCCTATAAGTAGGTAATGTTTTTTAAAAAATCTATAGATGATAATTCACAAAAAAAATTAATGGGCAGTGGTGGGGTACGCCTTTAATCCCAGCACTCTGGGAGGCAGAGGTAGGCAGATTTCTGAGTTCAAGGCCAGCCTGGTCTAGAGAGTGAGTTCCAGGACAGCCCAGGCTATACAGAGAAACCCTGTCTTGAAAAACCAAAAAAAAGAATATTTAAATGAATTTTTTGTAATAATGACAATAAGGAAGCAGCTAAGAAAGAAAAGGAAGGAAATATCTTCCTTTATAGATCTGTGCTAAGAATCTTGAGGTAGAGAGAAAGAAACAAACATCTGTATTGGTGAATTTTTTTGTCTTAAATCTAAAGGACAGCCGAAGAGCAATCTGTTGTTTGTATAGAAAAAAAATGTTGGTAAAAGAGGAAGAAAGTACACTTGGGGGAACATCTGCTCTAAGAAACACTTGAAAAGTAAGTGCGGGGAAACATTTGCACAACATACAAGCAGATACTGCGTTGCAGAAAAAAGAGGCATAAATATATCTAACATAAGGAGATTTAAGTCAAAATATAACAAAGTGAATATTTTCTTCTTCAGATGTAATTAGCAAGTATATTTTAATGCTAAGCTGCAAAGGTTACTGCCACTAAATCACTGATCAAAAAACATTATCTCCAGCTTAGTGTAAGTTAATTTCCTGATTTGATGGTGTTATTAACTGATTTATGGAGACACAGTCAATATCTAAAACACACATACTAATATATATGTATAATGCCATATGTTGCAGTTTCAATATAAAAATGTTCCCCATAGATTTAAACATCTGAACATTTGTTTTCCCAGTTGATGGTGTTGTATGAGAGAGATTACAGAACCTTCAAAAGGTGAGGCAATGCTGAGGAAGTGGGTCATTGGTTGAAGAATAGGGGTGATTGGTGGCTTTGAAATTTTACACACTGGCCCCACTTCTTGTTCTTAAGCTCTGTTTCTTGTATAGATGACATGGGATCACCCAAATTCCTAATCCTATCATCATGTTTTCTCTGCCTGTAGGCATGTTTCACCTTCCATTGTAGACCTTGTCTTATTTTGCTGTCTACAGCTATTTGAAACACTATGACCAAAGGCAACTTGGAGAGGAAACATACATTATTGGTTTACACATCCCACTACAGTTCAGAGTTGAGGAAAATCACAGAAGAAACTCAATCAGAATCTGAGACAGGGACCATGGAAGAGAGCAGCTTACTGTTCAGCTAAGTATCTTTCACCTTCCCCGACTACCTGTTCCAGCATGAGACAGTCCACAGTTGCTTGGTCCTTTTTTTTTTTTTTTTTGACTTGGGAAGGAAAGGTTTATTTTGCTTATGTGTCCTAGTCATAGCCTATCAAATATAAACTATATCTTTATCATATTCATCACCTACTCTGCTATCTAACTCCCATCTCACCATCTCCTTCTCAACTCCAAGTCCTCTCTCTCTTTTTTTTATTCGATATATTTTTTATTTACATTTCAAATGATTTCCCCTTTTCTAGCCCCCCACTCCCCGAAAGTCCCATAAGCCCCCTTTTCTCCCCCTGTCCTCCCACCCACCCCTTCCCACTTCCCCATTCTGGTTTTGCCCTATACTTCTTCACTGAGTCTTTCTAGAACAAGGGGCCACTCCTCCTTTCTTCTTGTACCTCATTTGATGTATGGATTATGTTTGGGGTATTCCAGTTTTCTAGGTTAATATCCACTTATTGGTGAGTGCATACCATGAGTCACCTTTTGAGTCTGGGTTACCTCACTTAGTATGATGTTTTCTAGCTCCATCCATTTGCCTAAGAATTTCATGAATTCATTGTTTCTAATGGCTGAATAGTACTCCATTGTGTAGATATACCACATTTTTTGCATCCACTCTTCTGTTGAGGGATATCTGGGTTCTTCCCAGCATCTGGCAATTATAAATAGGACTGCTATGAACATAGTAGAGCATGTATCCTTATTACATGGTGGGGAATCCTCTGGGTATATGCCCAGGAGTGGTATAGCAGGATGGGACCTCATAAAATTACAAAGTTTCTGTATGGCAAAGGACACCATCAAAAG
The DNA here is from genome assembly GCF_947179515.1 of Apodemus sylvaticus. NCBI lineage: Eukaryota > Metazoa > Chordata > Mammalia > Rodentia > Muridae > Apodemus > Apodemus sylvaticus. Next base: position 89,262,337 of record NC_067495.1, read on the forward strand.
GACAAATCGGCAACCAACAAATTGGGAAAAGATCTTCACCAATCCTACATCAGATAGAGGGCTAATATCCAATATATATAAAGAACTTAAGAAGTTAGACTCCAGAAAACCAAACAACCCTATTAAAAAATGGGGTACAGAGTTAAACAGGGAATTCTCACCTGAAGAACTTCGGATGGCAGAGAAGCATCTTAAAAAATGCTCAACTTCATTAGTCATTAGGGAAATGCAAATCAAAACAACCCTGAGATTTCACCTTACACCAGTCAGAATGGCTAAGATTAAAAATTCAGGAGACAGCAGGTGTTGGAGAGGATGTAGAGAAAGAGGAACACTCCTCCACTGCTGGTGGGGTTGCAAATTGGTACAACCACTCTGGAAATCAGTCTGGCGGTTCCTCAAAAAACTGGGCACCTCACTTCCAGAAGATCCTGCTTGGTCCTTCATAATCAATCAATAAAAGAAAACGCCCCATAAACATTCCAACAGGACAATCTGATGAAGTCAGTTCCTCAGTCGAGGTTTCTTTGTCCCAGATATTTCTAGATTTGTGTTAAGTACACAAAAACTAACCAGCACAGACTCTTTCCCTTTTAACGGCAAAGCAAAATGAACACTTTATTGTATAAGGTTTTTTTTTTTTTTTGTTAAAGCAATGGAAAGAAAACTGATACACCATAGAAATTAAAACAAATTTTAGGTTTCTCACATATCAACCAAACATATATGTACAAACACCACACACACACACACACAAACACAAAAACATACACATACAAACACACATAGCAACAATGTGTGGGATAAGTCATGAATTTCAAGGGAACAGTCAGTGGTATAGAAGAGAAATTGGAGAAAGGAAAGAGAAAAGAAAAATGCTGCAGTCATTAACTCAAAAAAAAAGAAAAGAAAAGAAAAGAAAAAGGCCTTTCAAAAATAAAGTAAAATGCTAGAAATAAGACAAAACAGAGCAGGTGCTCTGCAAATCTCATTGGTTCTAAAACAACAAACAATAAAACAAAACATTTGAGCAGTCAGTCATAAATAATCATTTTGTGAAAAACATCTGAGTTTGTCTCTGAGATGTCTAAAACAAAATCTATAAACTGCATCTTGGAAATTTGTTTTTATGTCTGTGTATGAGAGACTGTGTAAGTGTGTGTGTGTGTGTGTGTGTGTGTGTGTGTGTGTGTGTGTGTGTAGTGTGTATGTCATGTGAGTGTTTACAGGCTCCAGCAGGTCATTGGAAGGCATTGATTATGCTAGGGTTGAAAGCACAGGGCCTTGTGTCTGTCTTGGGTGCTGGGAACTGAACTCAGATGATCTAGAAGAGATAAGAGTTCTTCTTACCACCTAGTTATCTTTATCCTCTGAAATTTCATTTTGAAGCTCAGATTTCAAATACTTTTTGGAGTTTGCATAGTAGCACATGCTTGGAATGGCAGTTCTCAGGAAGTGATGAGAGAAGATTATGTTCAAAGCCAACCATGTTATATAGTAAGTTAGAGAATAGTCAGGGCTATATGAAATTGTCATTATAAAAATTGAATAAATAAGCAAATACACTTTAAGATAAAAATGCCTGAAGTCCATTGTTTTGGATCCTCCTTAATTGTGGTGGACGAATCTTATACTACTGATGATATGATTTTTCAAGTATATTTTTCAATGATTTTCATTTTTTGCTGAATAAATTTCAAATGAGTGAGTGGGCTTCTAAGAGTAACTATGGTTTATTCCTAGCTACCTTTTCATTATTGTCTTCCTACTTCAATATTTCATTATTTTCAAATAAAACTATTCTTCCTTACTGCTGATCTTTGATAATCTTATTTTTTATACAGAAGCATCTTTTTTTCTATCTGCCTGATAATTGTTATACACAGAGAGATATCAGACTTAAGTTGTGCCCATCTGATATTTTCTTCATTTGTTCTCCTTAGGATATCCTAAAACTTAAGAGCACATGATATTGATTGGCACCAGGGAGCCAGGAGACTCCACAGCCTTCTGTGCATAGCCTGACAGAAGAGAGTGATCTCCAGCAGTGATTTCACTTCTGAGCACAAAGGTGAGATCTCCACCTTCTCTCTGGAGGGGACCAGCTGGGAATACACAGGGCATAAGATCATTGGAGCAGCTGGGACTGAAGTCTTCCTGCCACCATTTGCAACAGGGAGCCAGGAAACTCCACAACCTTCTGTGCATAGCCTACCAGGAGAGAGAGATCTCCCAGCAGTGCTTTCACTTCTGAGCACAGAGGAGTAAGGACACAGGCTTATAGGCCCACAGGAAGAACAAACTCCAGCCAGAGACAACAACACCAAGTAGCACCAGAGATAACCAGATGGCGAAAGGCAAGTCAAGAACCCTACCAACAGAAACCAAGGCCACATGGCAACATCAGAACCCAGTTCTCCCACCCCAGCAAGACCCAGATAGCCCAACACATCAGAAAAGCAAGAGTCGGATTTAAGTTCATATCTCATGATGCTCATAGAGGGCTTCAAGAAACACTTAAATAACTCCCTTAAAGAAATACAGGGGAACATTGGTTAACAAGTAAAAGTCCTTAAAGAAGAATCACAAACATCCCTTAAAGAATTACAGGAAGACACAAAAAATCATGTGAAGGAACTGAAAGAAATCATCCGGGAGCTAAAAGTGGAAATAGAAACAATAAAGAAATCACAAAGTGAGTCATATCTGGAGATAGAAAACCTTGGAAAGAATTTAGGAGTCATAGATGCAAGCATCAACAACAGAATACAAGAGATAGAAGAAAGAGCTTTAGGTGCTGAAGATACCTGAACTCAACAGTCAAAGAAAATGCAATATGCATAAAGCTGGTAACCCAAAACACCCAGAAACTCTAGGACACAATGAGAAGACCAAACCTAAGTATTATAGGTATAGACAAGAGTGAATATTTCCAACTTAAAGGGCCAGGAAATATCTTCAAAAATTATAGAAGAAAACTTCCCTCACCTAGAGAAAGAGATGCCCATGCACATACAAGAAGCCTTCAGAACTTCAAACAGACTGGACGAGAACAGAAACTCCTCCCAGCACATAATAATCAAAACACCAAATTCACTAAACAAAGAAAGAATATTAAAAGCAGCAAGGGAAAAGGGCAAGTAACTGATAAAGGCAGACCTATCAGAATTACACCAGACTTCTCACTAGAGACAGTGAAAGCTAGAAGATCCTGGGAAGACCTCATACAGACCCTAAGAGAACACAAATGCCAGCCTAGGCTACTATACCCACCAAAACTCTCAGTCATCATAGATGGAGAAAACAAGATATTCCATGATAAAAACAAATTTACACAATATCTGTCCACAAATCCAGCCCTACAAAGGATAATAGATGGAAAATGCCAACACAAGGAGGGAAACTACACTCTAGAAAAAGCAAGAAAGTAATCTTCTTCCAACAAATTCAAAAGAAGATACCCACACAAACATAAAAAAGACATCAAAAATAACAGGAAGAAACAATCACTATTCCTTAATATCTCTTAACAACAATGGACACAAATCTCCAATAAAAATACTTAGACTAACAGAAATATTTCTCATGTAAAACTTCAATTTTATCAAAAAATGTTTGTAATTTCCCTTTTAATTAATTTAGTAATGTTTTTATGTCTGCCATTTTATCTGCTCTATTTTTCATGATAATCTTCAATTTTAATATGTCTTTCTATATATTTCCTCTATTTTATCAGAAATGTTTTCAATGTAAATCTTTGATTTTATCACAAATGTTTCTAATTCCACCTTCAATTAATTTAGAAAGTTTTTTTTTTCTGTTTTTGTCAAGACAGGGTTTCTCTGTGTAGCACTGGCTGTCCTGGAACTCACTTTGTAGACCAGACTGGCCTCAGATTCAGAAATCCACCTGCCCTTGCCTCCCAAGTGCTGGGATTAAAGGTATGCGCCACCACTGCCTGGCCTTATAAAGTTTTTAGATCTTTAGTTTTTTATATGTAAATTTTTCCATGAAGCAGTCAATTGTAACATGCTTGTCTATAAATTTCTTGAATGTTACCAGAAATATTTTCCATGTAAATCTTCAATTTTATCTGAAAATGTTTAAAATGCCACCTTCAATCAACTTAGAATTACCTTTATGCCTATAATTTTATTTGTAAAATTTCCATGATAATTATTAATTTTAACATGTTTTTCTATATATGTCTTCAATTTTATCAGAAATATTTTCCATGTAAATCTTTAATTTTTTAATAAAGTGGTTTTACTTCTCTTTTCAATAAAAAAAAGAAAAAGAAAAAAAGAAAAAAAGAGCACATGATATTCATGTGTTTAAATGAATGAAGCAGAAAAGCACAGACAGTGCTGGAATGGGATTAGCATCTGCATTTCCCTAAGATGATTCTTTTTCATGCACAGGATGTGCTTTCAGAAATACTAGAAGGGCTCCATTACCTTGGACTCAAAAGATACATTTCTAAATTTGGGTCTGGCATAGATCAGTCAAAAATATGAAGACCCAGGCTTACAAGAAGTGCAAACATCCCAAAATGAAAGGATGGGTAAGATGCAAACTCCCTTAAAAATCACTTGGGTTTCTAAACATTTCTCATGAAGTCTCACCTAATCTGTACTATGTGATATGAATTTGTCTCATGCATTATTACATGATGGTTGAGAATAAACTCACAAACTCATACTGCATAGTGAGGGGTGGTGACAGTTGATGCATATACCTTCTTTGCCTTCATAAACTCCAAGAAAAGCTGTGGAGAGAAACAATCATAACCAAAGAAACAGAGGCATGAAGTGAGAGCTGGTATAGGAATTGCTGGAGAGTCTTCAGAGTCAAAGCAAAAAATCAGAGAGATAAAAGCATCAGAATATTGCTGTGCCAAAAGACATTGGTTGTAGAATCTCATTCAAACCATAGGTTGTTATGATTTTAACATGCCATTTATGCCTAGAAGCAATAAGATAGTAATGAATAAAATATTATTTACATCTTGAATAAATTTATCATTAATGAAGCATGCCATCTGACAATATTAGATTAGACAATATGACATTTTAAAGATTGACGCTGGACAGGAATTTCTGAATTCTATAAAATAGAGTTCTGAACATACTGATTTTTACTGTGTCCTGAACAAAACAAAAATAAGAAAATGTAAGGAAACATAATTCTGCTAAAATAAAAAAGATGATAAAATACATGTTGTCATTCTCTTAAACTTCAATTTGTAATTCAGTCAAATAAAGTCTGTTTTTAAGCTATGATTTTTTTAAAAGCTTGTATATGCAGGACTGTGCTGAACAGGGGAAAACATCATTTACAAATGCTATGTGTGATGTGATACATTTGTTAACATTTAAAAAGTGCAGTAGGATAGATGACTCAGAAGTTAAGAGCAGGTACTGTTATTTTCATCCTATGTGACTCATAAAACACTTGTAAATCTAGTATCAGGGGTGCTGACATATCAGGCCCCTGTGGAACCTACGTTCATGTGCACATAACCACTGACATACATATACATACACACATAATTGAAACAGATCATGTAAAGGTTTTGAGGATAATTCCATGGAATTATGCATCTATAAATGGAAAAGATAATTCCATGAAATATGCATCTATAAATAGAAATGTGTATTTGTATATAGCTAATTCTAAAAATGCCAAAAAATTAGATATAGCTACAAGTCAGTGAAAAGAAAAAAATACTTTGACTTTGAATACATTGAACAACAAATGATTGATTGATTTGTCTTCAGTTTTCTAGAGACAGCTTATAGACAGGGTTTCCTGTTCTTAAACAATACAACACTCTAGCTCTGTAGCCTTTCCCTTGACTGCCTGAGACAGATTCTCTGTAGGTTGTACATGAGAGGCCAGTGGAAAATAGTGGGTGATTTGTTTTTGAAAGACTATTAAATTTCCAGAAAAATACAAGTATTCTAATACAATGTGAAAACAAACAATCACAAACTGTGCAATCTTAGAAACCACATGGAATACGGAGAAACATATACAGTGAAAATTTGGGAATAATTTCATTCTTATTTTTCTCTTCTTTAGACTTTTTGCCTTTTCAAAAATACAGAAAAGGATAGGGCATAAAGCCATTGTAGTGAAAACCTAAGGGTCCAACATTTAGTCATGTATATGATCCAGAGACTTTTCAAGGTAGAGTCAAAGTGAAATATGTTAATTAAAAGAATGAAGTAGACAGGACGATGGTGGCGCACGCCTTTAATCCCAGCACTTGGGAGGCAGAGGCAAGTGGATATCTGAGTTCAAGGCCAGCCTGGTCTACAGAGTGAGTTCCAGGACAGCCAGGGCTATACAGAGAAACCCTGTCTCAAAAAAAAAAAAAAAAAAAAAAAAAAAAAAAAAAAAAAAAAAAAAAAAACCAAGAATGAAGTAGGCAAAAGTCAGTTTCTATCTTGTGCCAAAATAAGGTGGTCTGTTATTTAAAAAGTGCCCAAAATTTGATTAAGAGCTGATTGCCTCAAGCCTATAGAATTCTAAGTCTCTCCAGGGTAGTTGGCTAACTTGGAAAAAAAACTGGCATAGCTAAAAGGCAGAAAACACTTTACATAAATTTGCTGTTTATTATATTTACTATTATATAGTGCTGCAAATTTACATTTCTATTTTTGATCTGAGAAATCAGACCCGTTCATTTTGGGCTTGTCTTTTTTTAAGTACTTCTTTCATTTTTTTTTCTAAATGCATTTGTATGCCTAGAATTGTTTCTGAGTGTTTTTCTGAATAAATCTTCAATTTTATCAAAAACACTATGTAATCCTCAATTTTATCATACATATGCTGTATGAAAATCTGCAGTTTTTTCAGATAATACCTCCACTTCATTTTTCATTTATATTTTTTAATATATATATTTTTATTTTCTATATTCTTTGTTTACATTCCAAATGATTTCCCCTTTCCCGGATCCCCCCTCCCCATATGTCCCATAAACCTTCCTCTCTCCACCTATTCTCCAATCACCTCCCTCCTTTTTCTCTGTCCTTATATTCCCTTCCAATACTAGATCAATCCTTTCCAGGATCAGGACCCTCTCCATACTTCTTCATGGGAGTCATTTGTTATGCTATTTGTGCCTTGGGTATTCAGAGCTTCTGAGCTAATTAATATCTACTTATCAGAGATTTTTTTAAATATGTTTATGTGTCTGTGTCTCTATATGTGGATGTCTATGAGAGTGTTCATGCCTAGGGAGGATAGAAGAGGGCATTGCTCCTCTGGAGCTGGAATTAAAGAATATTGTCATCTGCCTGTGATGAGTGATGAGAACAAAATTTGTCTTCTGTGAAAGCTATATGCTCTCTTAACTTGTGAGCAACGTCTACATCACCCCTCATTCTGAGCTTTCAAACATGAATCTTATTCCATGGATATGTGCAAAGTTCCAAAACTAAGTAACTACATCTACGCAGTAAATCTAGGTAATAAACATTTTAATTTTGATTGTAGAAACAAATCTTATATGTATTAAATTCATAATTCTTTCCATCTAGTGATGTTACAATAAGAAATGTTTGTGCTTGAGAGGTGAGATATATGTAGTGTTTTTCATTGCAGATTATGATTTGTTTACTGACAAATAGCCTTTCGAATTCAGCTTGTACTTGCCAACATAATTATAGACGAAAAACACTAGTTAGATTTTAGCTCAGACTTCCTCAAACTTACAGAATATGCTCAAATCTTTGTATTACAGCCTACCAACAATATTTTTCATGCAAGTAACTTCATTATTTTCCTTAGTGTGAAAGAAATCATATGATATATTTTTCATGAAAATATAAAGAGTATATTGGTATTGTGATTATTTAAAATATCATTTTGAAATATTATACAAGCAACTGTACTCAAAACCATACATTTTAATAATCAACGAATTATTATGTTTTGAAAATGGCTTTATGGAGATAAAAATTCTAAAAGGCATGATTCAATAGATCTTTATTATATTCTGGATTATATAACCAGTACCCCCAACTAATTGCAGAATATTTTATCCCCCTCCCCAATCTATAACTTTTAGCTGTGGTCCATCAGCCCTCCAATATATTGAGTCACAGGCAACAAGCAATTAAATTTTCATTTCTATGAATTTATTTTAGTGGAAATTTCATGTAAATAGAATCATACTTATGCAATCTTTTTTATTTACTTCTTCCTTTGTATTAGGTTTTCAGACTTTATTATGTCATATGTAGCCTATATGAAATGTTTAGCCACAAATTACTTTTACTCTAAAGCTATGTTTCATTCTTTTCACCTGATGATAGACAATTTTGTTGCTTTCACTTTTGACTAATATGAATAATGCTGGACCTGATTGTCCATTACAAATATTTGCATGGACATATGAATTCCATTTTCCTGGTATGTACCTAAGAATAGAATTAATGGATCATATGGAAAACTATATGTAATTTGTGAGGAACTAACAGACTGTTTTCATAGCAGTTGTTCTATTTTACATTCCCACCAGCAGTATATGAGAGTTCCAAATTCTTGGTATCCATGTCAACACTTTTTATTTTCCTCTTTCAGTATAGACAGTCTTTGAGTGTGAAATAGCTCTTTGGATGTTTGATTTGCATTTCCTTACTAATGATGTACAGCATCTTCGCATAGATTTTTTTGTATATATATATATATATATATATATTCCATTATATAATTTGGCATACTTTATAATAGTGATCCCTGTCATTTGGATAATCTGATCCTAAATTTAATAGTCTCATCATAGACAATTTGTAAATCTTTAATTTTGGGGTGTATGGTTTATAAACATATGTATGTATTAGTATACATATATGCATTCAAAGATATTAGGTGTTCAGCTTTATAATTCTCCCCATCATTATCTTGGGAGCCAGTACTGCTGTTGCTGAATATAGCACTAGATTTCATCCAGCAAATGCTAGCAATCTCACTGTCTCTCATTCCCAGTGCTTGGGTTACAGGTGTTAGAGGTTTCAAATATTCTTCGCACTAAAGCAACGAGTGGTAATATATGTCAAGCTCTCTCTTTAGCTCCAAATGCTTTAATATTGATTTTATCTGCCATGTACTTGAGATTTACCATTCAACAACAGAACTTTTAATTCTTCTTTTGCACTTCTTTTCATATTTCTATTATTTTTGCAAGTCAGCAGATTAAATTCAGGACCATTAACATGCTAGTGAAAAGCTAGATCCCTCCGCATACACTTTTATTCTGAAGCAGACTAATGGTCTGCATTAGGATTTTGTTTCTTGGGTTTTAGCATACATGTGGGGAAAAAAATCTATTGATGAGTAGAAGGGATGGCTTATCAGTTAAAAAGACTAACTGGTCTTCAAGAGGATATGAATTTTATTCCCAGCAGCCACATGCTGTAGCTTATAGTCATTCATAACTTCAGTTCCAGGGCAGCTGAGTCCCTCTTCTGACACATGTGGTACTATATGTGCCACAGGCATACATGTAGGCAAAACTTCCATACACATGAAATAAATAACTTAAAAATATTTCCTAAGCTTTGGTCATGAAAATTTTTCATGAGCATTTTTAAAGTATTTTATAATTATATGCCTTACATTAAAGTGCTCTAGAATAATAGTTTTACCTATTATTCAGATAAATGATATTAAAAAGACTTTTTGATAATATAATCATGAGATCTTTCCTCTCCCTTTCCTTCTTTTAAATCATTCTGTACACCCCACCATTCTCAGCTTCAAATCAATAGCCTCTTTTTCCACTAATTGTTATTGCATATAAATATGAATATGAATATAGGTAGAGAAAAGTATAAGCATAAGCATGAATATAAATATATTGTGTAGTCCATATTACTTGTTTGTATGTTTTTAGGGCTGATCATTTGGCAATGCACAACCAATCTCAGTATATTCTTCCATGTAGAAATATACCTCTCCTGCTTTACTCAGTTACCTGTTGTTCCTTGTACACATTTGAGGATCCTAAGTTTGTCCCTATCTAAAAACTCCTTAGTTTATTCCTTATTCAGTTCCGGTTTAGATAGTTGTGTGGGTGAGACATAATTGAAGCTTCTGACAATCTCAGGATTACAATCTCAGAGCAAAATTCTTGACTGGCTCTTAAAAATATTTTGCCCCCTGTTCTGCAATGTTCCCTGGACATTGTATATGGGAGCATATTCTAATGCATCCTTTTGGACTCAGCTCCACAAATCTTTAAACTCACATATCGTTGTTTTCTGTAGTGGAATCTTTTTGACTACCCTTCCAATTAGCATCCCCAAGTGTTATGCTTACTTAGTTTGTCTACTGTACTGATGCTGTTGTGGATTATACATTGTCTTACAGTCTTATAAAATTATATCTGAGCTGCTTTGCAGAAGTAGTTATTGAGAAGGGTATTTGAAAGATGATATGATAGTCTACCAAAGTGACCCAAAAAAACTCTACTAGAGAACTCCTACAGCTGATAAACAACTTCAGCAAAGTGGCAGGTTATAAAATCAACTCAAGCAAATCAGTGGCCTTCCTATACTCAAAGGATAAGCAGGCTGAGAAAGAAATTAGGGAAATGACCCCCTTCACAATAGCCACAAACAGTATAAAGTATCTTGGGGTGATTCTTACCAAACATGTGAAAGATCTGTATGACAAGAACATCAAGACAAACTGACAGCAAACTAGGCCGGAATTGAATCAGTCATGTTGAGAAGAGTTTGACCCAGAACTACTGAACTGAACTAGCCAGTTAGAGTTCAGAAAGAACAAAAAAGGGGTGAGTTTATTGAGCAGTAAGTTTCAGAGGCTGAAAACATTCCAGGCCTAGATAAAATTGCAAGGAGGCTAGAAGCTTCGAGGACTAGGCATAATTTATCAGTAAGGAATCTAGGATAGGCAGTTAAGCCACCAAGATGGCAGTTTCAATGGAGAATAAAAGTTACTTTTACATTTATAAAATATTTCATGTCATGGAACAAGATCTCTAGGCTACTAATTTTGGAAAAAGTTTCAACCTCTGGTTTTCTTGTTTTTTCCAAATATTCTTGGAACTTCTACCTTATGGGAAAAGACTCGATGGATAAAGAGGTACCAAATACATCCACTTTATTCATGTAGCATTATTCAACAAATAACACAGAGAAATTACAAATGTTGGCAGCGTGAACTTCACAGATGACAAATTAACCCTTAACTGAGATCTAGAAGAGAGAGATTATTATATTCTTAAATACATTGAATTTTAGAGAAGAAAGTATCTGTTGGGATGAGCCTGGAAGAATTAGAAATAGAATGAGGTGTAGCTGAAATGTTATAGACTCTTAGCATTATAACCAAGATTTAGTATATTTTGTTTAATAAATAACTCATTTCCTCTATGCTCACGGATAGATTTATTGATATGTAAAATACACAGGTATAGATAAATATGGGTCTATGCCTAGCTTAATTTTTGATCCTGAACATGATTGAAGATATACCTATGAGAATACCTATATATATATATATATATATATATATATATATATATATATATATATGAGAATACCTGAGTATACCTATGAGAATGTTTCCAAAGAACATTAGATCAGGATGGTACTGCCTTCCTGAATGGATAAACTGCTAGATGGAATCATACTATGTTGTCATTATTGGGGAGTGTTGAAAGGAAACAGTTGGGATTATTTGAAAAAAGGAGGTCAATGAAAATTGAACTTGCTGCATGTATCTTGTCCTGGGTCATTTTATAATAACTGTGCTGCCTGCTACATATGAAATGACACATTTATTCTTCATGATCTCCTACTTATAGGATAAATGCACAAGCTTATGTGGTCAAGTGAACATGACCTGCATTCTGGGAAAATGTAAACCAAAGTAAATATTTCCTCTTTAAACTGTTGTTGCTCTCAGTGTTGCCATCTCTGTCTCATTTAAGTTTTGTTTTTTGTTTTTTTGTTTTTTTTTTTTTTTTTTTGGTGACCTTTTCGTACATATATTATTGTACTTTGTCCCACCTCCTAACTTTGTTTCTTCTTTGTTCTTTTAATAAGAATTCTTCATTTCATGAATACTCTACATTTTAGAATGTGAGAACACAGGATGTCAAAAAATCAAAGATCTAATTATTATCATTATTATTTATATGCACATATATATTTGCTGCATATATGCCACAAAAGATCGTATCAAAATAGAAATAATGAATTCTGTACATGGCAGCATAGATGATCCTTGCAAATATCTAAAAGGAAGAAGTTATTAGAAGTTAGATATGAACAAAAAGAATACATATGGTTAGAAAATACGGAATGATGGATATCACCTAGCAAATATAAACCAGAAGCTAAGGGAGGGAAGCTTCGGGAACTTTAGAACTATTATCTATCCATCTACCTCTCATTTTGTTTATATATCCTAGTTTTATTATTATTATTTTTTAAACAAGAAAGTGATGGTCAAGTCAAGATAAATGAGTATCTTTAATACACTCAGGTTATACCCGTTAAGTACAACTTTATATTCAAAGATGCCAGAATTTCTTGTGGAACATAAAACGATCCAAATCTGAGGCAGGAAATAGAGAAGGAAAGAATTCAGTACATTTGAGATGCCAGATGGAAGAGTATCAGTTATTATGTAGCTTATTTTAAGAGTTTTAACAATAACATACAGAAGTCCCTATTGCCAGAACAAGACAGTTTCAGCTACAATAAGTGTATAAATTTCAAAACATTAAAAGCCAACAAGAATGTTTAATCTCTTGAGATTTTAAATTCATTGAGTAGAAAAATACTGAGAGATAAGATTAAATATATTGAAACTTGAGTAGCTAAACTGAATAAATCACATATTCATATTTTTATGTAAACTTTACCAATCCAATTAATAACTACAAAATAGATCAATGCTTTCAAAATTAAACAGAGAGAAGTAAAAGAAGCATTAAATTTTCCCCACCTACTTTTGATAAAATTTTCAGATAAGTAAATAAGACAAAAAGAAACTTTAAAGGAAGATAGGCTTAGTGTAGCTCATGGTTTGATAGTTCAGTTCCTTTTGTCAGATTTTAGTTCCTCTTGTAAGTATTGTGGTGGGATTGGCTTATACATGAGCCAATCTATTCATACTATTCATATTGAGTTACAGTTGCAAGACACAGGAATGCTGATATACTGCTGGCTTCCTCATTTTTTTCCTTTTTGTTTCAGTCAAATACTCCAGGGTATGGGTGATATTGCCCACATATTACTTATAATACATCATAAATTTTGCTAAGTGTATATTTACTATACTATTCAATTTGGTGATGCACATTTAAGTAATAAAATCATCAAGAAATGCAAAACAAACAAAACAAAGCTACAGCCATAAAAGTTATAGTAAATGAGGCATGGTGGCCTATACCTGTAGTTGTTGGACTCACAATGGGAAGGGAGAAGGATGGTGAATTTCAGAATAATCTTAGAGAGACTATTATTGAAATAAAATAAGAAAATGTCAGAGTCATAACCATTTTTAAAATTGCAAAAGGGGACGCTATTTAAAATAGGACACAGAGATAGACTCACTGGGTATGAGCAATGGCTAGATGATCTTTGCTTTATACTGTATATGCTTTTAATATAGCTTTGATTCACTTCATTATAAAAATAAATTTAAATTTGTATCTATAAACTCAACATTTTGGATACTTAGAATTGTCACAAGTTCAAGAGTAGCTTCAGCTACATAGTTCAATGAGTTCTAAGCCAACCAATGCTAGCTATTAACACTTTGTTTTAAAAAATACAAAAAAACAATTAAAGATTAGAAACAGTATATTTTTTTTAAAATTTTGTTTTAGACTTATTTATGTTTATGAATTTTTACCTGACTGAATACATATGCATGGCTATATATATGTACAAGGGCTGCTTAATGAGATCAGAAGAGGGCATCGGATTCTCTTAATGTGACTGAAGGCTAGGTTGATATCTGTAGCCTAGGTTAGCACCTAAAGCCTTGAGTATGTCTATCATCTGTGCAGCCACCTGAAGCCACGCTGATGTACCTGGCCTGTGTTTTAGACAGAAACCATGTGAAAGTCCATGATCTATAAATGGCAAGGAAGTTTCTTTTGCAACAGCATCTCTGCAGACTCAAAGGTGTGAATGAGAGACATAGAAGGCCTCGGTGAGACCCTCTTACCACAACACTGCCTCCACTCAAAAGACAAGTCTAGACAGAATGCTATTGAAGAGAACACTTAAACCTTGTAATAGGGATGCTAAAATGTAGCTCTTCACAGTTGAAGTCTTCTGGTGGTGCTGTGGGCAGGGAAGAACTCAGTTTTATTTAAGGGGCTGTCTAGTTGAAGTTTACTCATGCTCCAGTGAGTAAACAATAAGCAACATAAATAAGACTTGGAATTTGGGGATTTTTTTCATTGTTTTTTTTTTCTTTTTGTTAGTTTTTTTCATTTTAATTTTCTTATTTTGTTTTTATGGCTGTCACAAGTGTGTGGTGGAACCTGGAGGTCTGCGATGTAATTATGATTGGGAAGTATTATATGGAACTTCCAAATAGTCAATAAAAAATATTATGTTTAAACAAAAATATCCCCTTGAACTAGTTGTAGATATTTTTGAGCTGACATGTACATGCTAGAACATGGACTTCAGACTTCTGCACCAGCAATGCTATCTATCCCTCAACCACCAAGCAATCTCTCTGGTTCCCAAAAGTATAACTTTTATTAATGAAAGATATGCTATATGAATGTGCCATAAATTTAAATCTTAAAAGAAAGAAACAATGCTGGAGAGACAGCTCAGCATTTAAGAGAACAGATAGTTCTTCCAAAGGTCCTGAGTTCAATTCCCAGCAACCACATGGCAGCTCACAACCATCTGTAATGGGGTCTGATACTCTTTCTGGTGTGACTGAAGTGAGCAATGGTGTACTCATATTAAATAAATAAATAAATAAATAAATAAATAAATAAATAAATATTTAGACAAAACACATTGAAAAAAGAAAGAGAGAGGGAGAAAGGAAGGAAGGAAGAAAGGAAGGAAGGAAGGAAGAAAAAAAGAAAAAAGAAGGAAAGAAAGAAAGAAAGAAAGAAAGAAAGAAAGAAAGAAAGAAAGAAAGAAAGAAAGAAAGAAAGAAAGAGAAGTGTTGACCAATACCTAAATACTAGAAGGCAAAGTTAAAGTGGCTCTCTTGGAAACAGGAAGTCATCTTAAATAGACCTTACTACAGCAAAATGGATAAATATATGAATACATTTAAATTAATAATACTTTCATTATTGTTGATAGTCACATCAAGTTAACCCAAATTAAAATTATCTGAGTAAGGAGCCTCATCAATACAACTGTCCTGGTTGCCTTGGCCAATGCAGGAAGGCCCATGTTAGTGTAGCAGATAGCAACTCAAATAAAGCATGTGTCAGAAGGAAGATCATCTTGCCTTTTGGGGACTTGGCTTTTCCACCAAGTTGTTGCTGCCTCACCTGATTGCTTCGTTGATAGCAGAACCACTGTTCTTAAGCATTCAACTTGATAATGAGAGTTGTAAATCTCCACGAATTTTATTGGTTTCTCGTGTCATATTGTAACTACTAAGGCAACTAACCTTGTAGACTGAGTCATTGTCCCTGCCCCTTGCAGTGAGTAACAGCTATTGTGAGAGTATTCAGAATGTTGAATGCATTCAGCTTCAAAATGAGCAACTACTGGGATTCTGAGTTTCTTGGCTATGTTTTGGTTATTGCTAATTATCTTCTTGCTTCTGTTCCTCTAGAGAATCTTTACTCAAAAAACTGTATTAATAAGGATCATATTGTGAAGAATGCAAACACAAGTGAAGTGGTTTAAGTTTCAATAAGTATCATGAAAGTGGTAATAATTTAATTTCTTTTAAACTAGGAAGGGAATGTATGCTGTGTTCTTTAGGTAATTATAAGAAAAATATAATGCATAGCTATTAAGTGACTACCCAGGCTATGAAAGTTGAAAACTATGTGTTTAGATGGCCAAAGAGGGGAAAGGGATAAGTGAAAACATAAATCTATACTTTCTTTTTGTTTTAAACGATTATTTGAGAATTTCACATCATGTAACCCCAAACATGCTCTCCTGCCAGTCTACACATGTCTGCCTCCTTCCCCTTGCCTCCTATCACCCCCAAAGGAAAAAAAAAAAACAGGTCCATTTGTGTTGTTCATTTACTCACTGGAGGATGGTCAAATTCCTAGTAGTCAGTTCCCAATGGAGGAGGAGATTTTCTCTACCTGCATCCACAACAGAAGCAACAGTAGGCAAAGCCAAGGCAGTAGGCAAAGGGGTAAGACAGCTCTCCTATGAGAAGCGAGGTCAATTCTACCAAGACCTACAGTGCCAGCTATCATTGCTTTCTGCAGTCCACACTGATGTTCTGAGACTCAATGAAACTTGAAAATAATATTAACATATGCATTCTGTATTCCTGACTGATGACTTGGTGATGTCTGTTGGCATTGCTACCTTAGGAGGCCATGCCAACAGACATCACCATGAGGCCATGTTGAGGTCCTTGGACAAGGCAGCTGCTGAGGGCCATGAGTGGGTCATTCCTGGTATAGCCCCACTGCCTTGCTGATATCTGTAGCCTATATTACCACTGGAACCCATACTTCATTTGGGCAGCCTGTGGAAGCCGTTTTAATGTCTGTAAGCAAACAGACCTGGCCTCATCTGTCAAGGGAGAGCTGCCCCTTCACTTTGTGGGAAATCTAAGTTTTCTAAACAGAAAACTAACACGATTGTAAAATAAATCTGATGAAACAGAAAGTATAGTCAATAAATACAGGTAGATACTGAATATAAAACATTAAAATTCAAGAGCTGGCATAGGGTAAGAACAAATTATATGCAATTTAAGAGATTATAATTTTAAATATAAAAACTCAAAAATAGCTAAAGAAATAATTTCTGCCTCGTGCCATGCGACCACAAATCAAAAGTAATCTAAAGCTGGATCAGAATGTTAAATGATAAAATCTCACTACTCAGTAAGTCAAGCGATTGTGATGGACAAAGTGCCAGTCTAGTGAAAATGATAAAAGAAGAAATTTTGTATTTTATCACATTTCTCAAAATAAAATAGCAGACATAAATGATAATGTTAAGGTGCTATAATGAAGTTCACCTAATTGACATATGTAGCATATTACCCAATTTGACAGGAGTCATTTTATATTCAAGTACACAAACAGCCTTTATTAAAATAGACCATGGCCTGTTCTGTAAAGAAAGTCTTAGTCCCTTTCAAAGCATTAAACTCACAGTCCACTACTGAATAAGGGTCTTTCTCAATACAAAGTAATTTTTAAAAATCTATTTTTAGAAAGGTAGAAAAGTATTTTAATTAAGGGATGAACAAGATTCAAAATGGGTATTATAAATAGTGTGAAATAATTGATAGTAATAAAATTATGACAAAATGAAGGCTGAAGGAGTTAGTTAAATCAAATGTCTAAGTAGAAATTTATTTCCTAAAGTTCATTGGGTAGAATAGAAGAACAGCAAATGCATCAAGCTTCTATTTCAAGAAGCTGGATAACAATTACAGCAGCAAAACAAAGGTAAAGACATGAAGGGAAGTCTGATTGACAAAGCAACCAGAGAGAAAATACTAAAGTGGGAATTTGTATGTTAAAAATATTAATATGTATGATGAATCTCTAGAATGCCTGATCAAGAAAATAAAAGGGAGAGCAAGGGGCATTATTATGGATTCTGTAAACATCACAAGACAATGAGAGGTCATTAGAATAACGTTATGCAAATGCCTTTAACAATTTGCCTGAAATAGAGGATTCCCCAAAAACATAAGCTACCATAACTGACAGATGATATTGAAAATCTTTATCCCCCAACTTTTTTTTAATGGATATTTTCTTTATTTACATTTCAAATGTTATCCCATTTCCTGGTCCCATGTTCCCTCCCACTGCTTCCATGAGGGTGTTTCTCCACCTACCCTACCTGCCCTCAATTCCCCCATGCTGGTGCATCTATTGAGCCTTTAAAGTATCTGCTTTGGCAGTATTTCACACACATGTCTGCAGGAGAAATGCACACATACACAAATGTTAAATAGCCTATTTAAAAATTTTATTAAAAAATTTAAGGAAAATAGAATCAATTTTATGAAAATAGTTCATAAAATAGAAGACGAAGAATAGCATAACCTATGGGTGGCAGGAGACATGTCAACGGGTAAATACTCGTTGCGTGCATACCTGATGAGATTGGGTTTCTTCTTCCTAATACACAATGAAAATAGAGAACTCTTCTAAAAAACACTGACGCATCCACATTTTGGTCTTCCTTCTTCTTAGGCTTCATATGGTCTGTCAATTGTTTCTTGGGTATTCTGAATTTTTGGGCTAATATCCACTTATCAGTGAGTACATACTGTGTTTGTTCCTTTGTGACTGAGTCACCTCACTCAGGATGATATTTTCAAGTTCCATACATTTGCCTGTGAATTTCATGAAGTCGTTGTTTTTAATATATGAGTAGTATTCCATTGTGTAAATAAACCAAATTTTCTGTATCCATTCCTCTGTTGAGGGACATCTGGGTTTGTCCAGCTTCTGGCTATTATAAATATAACTGCTATGGACATAGTGGAGCATATGTCCTTATTACATGTTGGAGCATCTTCTGGGTATATGCCCAGGAGTGGTATAGCTGGGTACTCAGGTAGTACTCAAAGAAGGAAATATGGAAACAAAGTGTGGAGCAGAGACTTTAGGAAAGGCCATCCAGAGACTGCCATACCTGGGGATCTACAGCCAGCCACCAACCCCAGATGTTAATTGCTGTAAGTCCCTGCTGATGGAAGCCTGATATGGCTGTCTCCTAAGAGGCTCTATAAGAGCCTGACAAATACAGAGGTGGAAGCTCACAGCCAACCATTGGACTGAGCTCAGGGGTCCCTGATGGAGGTGCTGGAGAAGGGACTGAGGAAGCTGAGAGGGTTTGCAGCCCCATGGAGGGAGCAAAAGTATCAACAGGCTAGAACTCCTAGAGATTCCAGGAATTGGACCACCAACCAAAGCATACACATGGAGCAACCCATGGCACTGGTCACATATTTGGCAGAGGATGGCTGTGTTGGACATCAGTGGAAGGAGAGGTCCTTGGGCCTGAGAGTGTTTGGTGCCCCAATGTAGGAGAATGCCAGGGTGGGAGGACAGGAGTTGTTGGGTGGGGGAGCACCCTCATAGAGGCAGGAGGATGGGGGATGGGATGGGGTTTTTGAAGGGGAGACCTGGCAAGGGGAAAACATGTGAAATGAAAGTAAAGGAAATATCCAAATTGAGAGAGAGAGAGAGAGAGGGAGAGAGAGAGAGAGAGAGAGAGAGAGAGAGAGAGAGAGAGAGAGAGAGAGAGAGAGAGAGAGAGAGAGAGAACTAATTTCTGAAACTTGCCTCTGAAGGGAAGTTCCCATATATTCACACTAATATTAAAGCAAACATTTGTAAGAAAGAATAGTATAAATTTTAAAATCTGAAGGGAATATGGTAGGAATAGAAAACTTTGTATTAGTATGCTCCAGTCATCTAGATACAAAACTAGTAATGTCTTAGTAAATTAAATTTATGTTTATGTTAAAAGAATAATATAAAATCTTCAACTGAAGATTATCTTAATTCCTTATTATTACTTAGTATTATTCACCTACAGTAAAAATAAGTTGAGAAATGTGTGCACTTCGTATGATCACTCTGACATGCATAAATAATGTTTGAGAAGTTCAGCACCTATTTATCCTAGAACTCTAAGCAAATTCAAAAGAGAGGAAGTGTCTACTATTTAAAGACATGTGGGATTTAAATAATGCTGCCTTACTTAGCACAACTTGAGAAGTCCAAAATTGCACCAATTTATCATCTCATTTTCTGTATTTTGAATCCTTGATGCAATTGGCTAAAATTAAGACAATGCATTCATGAAATTCTTAGGCAAATTCGTGGAACAGGAAAATATCATCCTGAGTGAGGTAACCCAATCACAAAAGAACGCACATGGTATGCACTCACTAATATGTGGATATTAGCCCAGAAGCTTGGAATACCCAAGACACAATTCGCATATCAAATGATGCCCAAGAAGAAAGAAGAACAAAGTATGGATACTCTGGTCCTTTTTAGAAGGGGAACAAAATACCCACAGAAGTAGATACAGAGAAAAAGTGTGGAGCAGAGTCTGAGGGAAAGATCATCCAGACCAAAGGAAAAAAAATGTAGGCTTTTATTTTCTTACTGGCTTTCATTTAGGAGCTGTCATTACTATCAGGAAAACTCTGTGAAGTACTTGGAAATAGTCTAAATGCAGTGGTGCACAGAACCCTTCTCATTCTTTGAATATCAATGATCTGTTTTAATTTTTCTTACATTTTATCTGTTTGTATTTATTCAAAGAAAACATTCTTCTATTAATGGTTCATGTGAGTAGACTAAGGTTAGTTTCATAGCTCAAATTTACAATCACAAAGTTAATTTACATTTGTAATACCTTTGTCACCATAGAACTGGTTAAATCTCTGGACTTCAGACATTAGCTCTTGACTATCTTTCCAGAACCATTCTGCATACAGAAAATGTAGGAAATGGGCATAATTTTGTTTTGTTTCCTCAAGATCCATTTTAAATACAAATTGAACTATTTTGTGGCTGAAGCACACCTTTGTGCCTTATTCACTATTTCATGCTTGCTAAATCATTTAGTCTTCAAGAAGGCCAATTCCCATCTTTCTCTTATGCAAGCAAGTCCTGATGATTATCTCTATATGGAATAGCTGAATGAGGAAGGATGCACCTCCTCCACAAACCTCCACAACATACAATGACTACATAGACATATTGTAATCACTGCAGTATGAATACAGGAAATTTGTGCCAGTATATTTTAAACTGACTCATAAAATTAACTAGTTATAACCTGTAATAAACCTGTTGGATTAATTGCCCAGACACAATAAAAGTTTTGACCTACTGACCTCTTTCTCATTGCTCTGCTGGTCAACTGTTGATTGTAGAAGACTGCTCCAGAAGGCCTTTATCTTCTTATTGACTTTTTGAGACATACCATTATTCACTGGGATTTTCATGTATAATGACATATTTCTCTATTTCTTATCATGTTTAAACCTCCACCATGTCTTCTTATCTTACTAATTCTATCAAACTTAAGTTTTTTCCTATTTAGGGCACTCATAGTAAGTGCTGTCTGTCATGGTAGGAATTAGCAATACATCAGACAATAGCCGTTAACATATTTGCTACTGTAAAAATAAATCAAAGTAATGAATCAGACACTTAGGCACTACTATAAAGAAGTGCCTTATAAAATGCATGTTGTTACCATCTCTTAGAACTCTGTCAGTTCACTGCCTAAATTTGAGTCACACACAGAAGTAAGCCCCTAAGGCTGAATTAGAAGAAAATTATGATGTAGAGTTCATAAAATTTGCACCAAATTCTCACAGTCAATTATAGAAAAAAATCACATATTTCCACTTAACTCAAAAATGATATAGGTTTATTTATTTTCACTAATTTTATTTAGTATATAGGTTTTAGAGCTCCCTTTCTTAAGAAGAAAAAATGTAAATTTCTAAGGTATAGAGCAAAAGTCAGAAAGCTCTTGTTTGTTGTAAATAATATAAGTATGTACATAAAAAGCTGCTAGGAATTCTACTTTCCTGCATCTTATAAGCCAGAATACATTTTTTCAAAAGACAGCATTCATTCAACATTATTCATGGAAATGCAAAATGGTGCAGTCACTGTGGAAAATACTTTGGCAGTTCCTCAAAAGTTAAGCATCAGAAGAGAGAGCAGAAAGATTGTAAAGTTAGAGGATCAGAGAGTTTACTGTGAGGCTGTCTCCTAGGAATGACAGAAGCTACACCCATAAAGTCTTACCCACGTAACTACCTAACACAAGAGCTGAATACACATCAATGTACACAGGGGAACTATCATGAGGCATCATCTCTAGACAAATAACTACAGACAACTAAGGAATTCTATGAGGGGGAGAAATAGTCTTCTCCAGAGAAGAGAACATGACACTGGAAACTTGCCATACACATAGGGATTATGATATACTAATATCAAAAGATAAAAGAAAAAGAAGTTAAATATATGGTTATACAGTACTTCTAGCCCTAAGTAAAACCTGAAAATAACTGAAATCAATGATACAAAAAGTTAAGTGTATGCCATCATTCATTTCAACATCTTTCAAATAGCTACAATGCAGAAAAAATGAAGGAGCCATCATATGATGAATGAATAAGCTTGATGTGGTATACATAGAAATATGATTGAATATTATTCAACTATAAAAAGTAAATAGAATTTTGATACATATTAAAACATGCACAAATCCTGAAAACATTTTGTTGAAATTGATAACCAACACACAAAATTGCGTGAATTCAATTGTATTATATAGCTATAGTCAAATTATTTAGAAAAAAATATAGTATAGTAGAAGCTATGAGAGGTTGAATATATTAATTATTTTTCAAGATCCTTTAAGATAAGTAAAAACTATTATGAATATACTTGATATTGTGGAATTTTCATGTAACTAGTTTTATCAAAGATAACTTTTAATGATGGTTCTTAAATGTTTTAACTTCTTTTCTAGCCTATGCCCCCACCAGAGTTAATGGAAAAGAAAGGACACAGGGATGATTGACCTGCTTAGCAAGGTTCATTGGAAAAAATACCATCTGCATTGTTGGGAAACAGCAGTTCAGTTCTCAGGTTAGCAGAGACAGCTAGGTCCACTGGCAAATACTTTACACATATATGAGCAGTCAAGTTCAGTTGAGTTGGAATAGCAAACACAAATCAGCAGAGGTGGCATGATCTAACAGTGACAGCCAGGCCACAGCCAAATTGGCAAGAGTCAGCAGGAGGAATAAGGGCCAACAGGAACTCCAGGAGATGTTCTCTTCTGTGCCTCTCTTAGAAAAGTGAAGATCAGCTAAGAGGTAAGACCAATAAGCTTTGTACAACTAGCTCTACCAGCAATTAAGCCCCCAAGATTTCTCACAGATTTTTCCCTACAAGCATTTGACAAAATTCAGCATCCTTTCATGCTAAAAGTCTTGGAAAGGACAGAAATTCAAGGCCCATATCTAAACATAGTAAAAGCAATATACAGCAAAGTGGTAGCCAACATCAAACTAAATGGAGAGAAACTTGAAGCAATAGCACTAAAATTAGGGACAAGACATGGCTGCCCCCTCTCTCCATATCTTTTCAATATAGTTCTTGAAGTCCTAGATAGAGCAATTAGACAACATAAGGAGGTCAAAGGGATACAAATTGGAAAGGAAGAAGTCAAACTATCACTATTTGCAGATGATATGATCGTATACTTAAGTGACCCTAAAAACTCTACTAGAGAACTCCTACAGCTGATAAACAACTTCGGCAAAGTGGCTGGCTACAAAATCAACTCAAGCAAATCAGTAGCCTTTATATATTCAAAGGATAAGCAGGCTGAGAAAGAAATTAGGGAAATGACCCCCTTCATAATAGCTACAAACAGCATAAAGTATCTTGGGATGACTGTAACCAAACAAGTGAAAGACCTATATGACAAGAACTTCAGATCTCTGAAGAAGGAAATCGAAGAAGATCTCAGAAAATGGAAAAATCTTCCATGCTCGTGGATTGGCAGAATTAATATAGTTAAAATGGCCATCTTGCTAAAGGCAATCTACAAATTCAATGCAATCCCCATCAAAATCCCAGCTCAGTTCTTCATAGAGCTAGAAAGAGCAATTCTCAAATGTATCTGGAGTTACAAAAAACTCAGGATAGCTAAAATTATTCTCAACAGTAAAAGATCTTCTGGGGGATTCAGTATCCCAGACCTCAAATTTGACTACAGAGCAATAGTGATAAAAACTGCATGGTATTGGTACAATGTCAGGCAAGTGGATCAATGGAATAGGATTGAAGACCCTCCAAGCATCATATGTCCTCCACAGGTCTTATCTCTCCAAGTGTCTTGCCTCAGCACATGAGTCTGACTTAGGAAATCTCCAAGTGAGTCTGTCTCAGATGACATCACTTTACTAATCAGACCAAATCCAAGAAAGCAACAGGAAGCTGTAGCATACCACCAGGAGTTTTTGGGTGCATTTTTCTCTATGGAGTCCTAACAAGATGAGCTCTACTAAGCAATGTAAGGTGGACCAATACATGCTTGTTGTTATCAAAGAATCCTTCATTCTGGGTCTTTTCAAATGCTTTTTATAATTTGTAATCCAAAGATGTAAACATATGAAAAATAATAATTAGATGAATAAAATCATATATTTAAGACTGAGAGGCCTCTATCCTTTGAACAAAATTGAAGTTCACAATTGAGAAACACAATGAAGACATCAAAATTACCAATTTATTCTATGATGTCTTCAGTAAATTTGTGTTTTGACAATAGGCTGAATTCATAGCTATCTTGGGGTGCACATATACCAGATGTCAAAGGTTGTATATATAATGACCTATCCAAAATTGAATCAAATGTGGGTCTTATTCAGAATTTTGTCTTTGTCATGATGACAAAATACCTGACTTACACAACTTAAAGGAAAAATCATCAGATATTTATGATTTTGACCAAGTGGTTCTTTTGCTTTCAGTCTTAGATGCATGTGTATGTGTGTGTGTGTGTGTGTGTATTTGTGTGTGTGTATGTGTGTATGTGTGTGTGTGTGTGTTATGCAACAAAGTGAAAGTTCTTGCTTCTTGTTGACCAAGAAGTTAAGAGATACAAGAAGGTACCAGCAATAGAGTACACATTTATTTCCAGGAAGCTGCCTATGATCAATCTCTTCTACTTAGGATATACTTTTGAAAGATTAAGTCATTGATTAGACCAATTCTCAGGATTAGTCAATCACTTCCCAAAACACTGTCAGCTGGCAACCAAGCTTTGACCACATAAGAGTTTTATTTTACTTCATATTTTAACAACATACATGGGAAACAAGAACAATGTTGTTTTATTTCAGACATTAAGAAATACACATAGAAACGGAGGTACATAGAATCGTAGATTAAAAATCTCTGTCCTTTAAACATATTAATTCTTTAAAAATACTGTACAATCATTATAAAACAGCAACAGAACTTTGGCAGAAAAATTTTTAAGTTGATTTTAAAATTCAATTACAAACACAAAACCAGGAAGGGTCAAAGGTACCCATTGAGGGAACCAAACTTTGACAATATAAAATGTTACATATGTGGATATATTATAAAGCAACAGGAACAGAGGCAGTGATGTACTTGAAAAAAATCATGAAAGTATAGCCAAATGGCTAAGACAAAAAGCCAAGAAAGAGATTTATGTTTACACAGTCTTCTGATTTAAGACAAAAGGGAGATTGTAATACAACCAAGAAAACATGTCTTTTAAAAACTGTCCTTGGTCAATTGGGCATCCAGATGGAAAATATCACTGACAATGCTTGTGAGGATTAAACCATATGCTATAGATCTATGGGGAATTTCTGAAGTAGCTCCACAGAGACCTATGTTTGAATCTCCAGGGTCTGTTGCTTCACATAAGATGCCATCTGATGCATAGTTTCACAGACTTGTTTCATTTCATTACAGGACTTTATCCCCTGGGAATATACCCATCACAGTCCTAGATTCATCTTGAGTTGTTGCAGCTACTATGTTTCCTCCAGAGCATGGGCCTAGAACTCTTAACATAATTCAGAAAGTAAAGAAGTAGAAACTATCATTGGCCAGATATAGTATTAAAGAATATTCGCATATGTGAACAAACTAGTAAACATTTTAAATGACAAAATATCACAGGATCTAGAGTCATCTAAGACATAAACCTCTGGGAATGCCTTTGAGGGATTATCTACATTAACTTAAACTCTGGACATGTCTGTGAGGGATATATCTAGATTAGGTTAATTGAGATGGGAAACACACTCTAACTTGAAGCCTCAATAAATGGAGCAAGTGAACTGAGTCCTATTCTTTACTGCTGCTTCCTTACTGACTGCAGGCACAATATGGCCAGTTGCCTCAAGATACTACCAACAAAATGTTGCTCTCACAGTGGAACCATAGAACTGTGAGCCGAAATTCATCTTTCTTTCCATGAAATGTTTCTTAATAGGTATTTGGTCACATCAAGAAGGTAAGTAACTAATGAAGAAAATTGACACCGAGAAAGGGGGCTATTGTTAATATAAAGCTGAAAACGTGTTTCTTTGACCTTTTGAAAGCCTTTGTGGGAAGAATATTCAATACTTCAGAACTTTTGGCTTAAAAAGACCTGTAACTTTTAAAGCAGAACATAATGGGCCATTTTCATGGAAATGTGTACATTTATACAGTGAAGATTTAGCTTATGATATTTTTAGATGTGACATGTATGCCATTATACATGTATACATATATACATATATATATATACATATATACATATATATATACATACATACATATACATACATATATATGTATATGTATGTATATGTATGTATGTATGTATATATATATATACATAGAAGTCCATTCTGATAGAGTCTGGCAGAGACTAAGGCAGTCTTCTGAGAATTTGAATGAGGCTAAATTTAAAAATAGCAGACTAGTGTAAAAGGTATTGTTTCCTTGATTTGTCAGTCCTTTTGTCATTTGTATATTGGAAGGCTTCTGATTTTTTGCATGAGTGTGTGTTTTATTTGTACCCTGCTCATTACCTAAACTTATTTTTTTAGCTTTAGTTTTGTGGTGAAGTTTTTAGGCTCATTGATGTATCATCAGGAAAAATAGATATTTTGACTTTGTTGTTTCTTATTTTAACCCGTGTGTATCAATCAGTTGTCCTACTGTTTGAGCTAAGATTTCAAGTATTATGTAGGTAGGGAAATAGTAGAAGTCTTCTGTATGAAGAGATGTTGTCATCAGGAAATAATTTTAGTTTCTCTCTACTTGATGTTGGCTCCAGGCTTGTTGTAAACTACCTTTTTTATGTTGAGGTCTCTCCATTGTATTCCTAGTCTCCCCATTACTTTTATTATGACTACATTTTGGATTTTGTTAACGTCTTTGTTTATATCTAATGGGAAGAACATTTGGTTTTCATCTTTTAGTATGTTTATATAGTAAGTTAAACATATCCATTTACAAATGTTGAACTATTCTTGTGTCTCTGGAGTGAATCCTGAATAATCATGTTGGATAATCTTTGGTTATTAGGTTTTCATATATTGTATTGAGAATTTTTGCATGTATATTTATGAGTAAAGTTGGGCTCCAAATTTATTACTTTTTGGTAGTGTAGTTTCCATATCAGGTAATTTTGGTTATATAAAATAAATTAAGAAATGTTCCTTCTAAGCTGAAGAAGCTTTCAGCCCCATAGAAGGAACAACAATATGAACCAACCAGTACCCCCAGAGCTCCCAGGGACTAAACCACCAACCAAAGAGTACACATAGAGGGGCACATGGCTCCAACTGCATATGTAGCAGAGAATGGCCTTGTTGGACATCAAAGGGAAGAGAGGTCATTGGTCCTGAGAAGTCTTGATGCCCCATTATGGGGGAATGCCAGGATTGGGAAACAGGAGTGGGTAGGTTAGTGAGCAGAAGAAGGGAGGAATGTCATGGGGGTTTTCAGAACGGAAAAAAGGAAAGGGTATAACATTTGAAATGTAAATAAATAAAATATCTAATAAATAAAATATTAAATGAAAAAAAATGTTCCTTCTGCTTCTATTTTGCCAATCTACCAGAATATTCAGCACATACCTAAGGGATTGTTTTGATTATGATAATTGATGTGGTAACCTACTGGAACTACTAGGCCAGTAAGAAGGAACAAGGAGCTGAACAATAGTATTTATTACAGTCTGCTTCCAGAGTCCTGATGGAAGTTGACCAGCTGCCTCTAGGTCCTGGTAGCATGCTTTTCCCACCAGGATGGGCTATGCTTTCCAACTGTAAGCAATGATAAGACCTTTTCCCCCATAAATTTCTTCTTCTCAGATGCTTGGTCACAGCAACTAGACAAGTAACTCATACAGCATTTGGCTCTTTATCAACCATAATTGACATGTGGCTATATTTTCTTCAAAAAATTCAGCAAAACTAGCATGGAATTTAAGAATAGAGGAGATAGGAGAAGCTAATAGATATTTAGCTTTCAAAAATCATAAAATAAATTTAGTAAATGTACTAGTTACTTTGTAAAATATACTATATTACATGGGATATAGTAATTTTATTATCAAGATCTCATTTAAACAAAATTAGTAAATATTTTGAATTTTTCTCAGTTTATTTAAACTAAACATTAAAAGATACAACTTATATAACCAAAGACTGTTTGCAGTGATTACTGGTTTTCAACTGTACTGTATTGCTGAGAATGAATCGTGTGAAAAACATTATTAGAAAAAAATGTATTTCAAATGAAGTAATGTATAGTAATACATATCAATGATGGAGCACATTTAAAGGAAAATGAGGGGCCTGATTTGGGCCATGGAGAAGCCACATTCTTCTTACCTTAAAAATGAACAATTTTGAAAGGAAAAAAAAATGACCCAGGAGAATATATTTAAAGTAAGCTTTTTTATCAATTATTTTTTTAAAAAAAGAAGATGACGTTCATAATGATATGCATTTAACACAAGAACCCCCCACACAGTTTTTGAAGAGATTCTATCTACTGTTTAATGGAGAAAAGAACAGAAAATAATCACAGAAAAATCCTTGAAAAAAATCAGCAGTTTATGCCACCATCACTTTGTACAGCTATGTCTTTCACGGGCTCTTAACCAAGTTAACATTTTCTATTTTATCTGGATAACCACGTGTTTTCAAAATGTATTTTAAAACATGATCCGAAACATACTTCCATCCATATCATATGATACACTTATGAAAATGCAAGTATTATTTTCCCCATTCTGTGGTAGTGTTCAATCAACTGAGAACTATGCCACATTTGATGTCTCACTCTAACTAATTATTACATATTCTAATTGCTTTTGCTTATCTGCAGCCCTGGAAGGTTGTTGCTATTTTTATGCTTTGAATGTCATTGCTATTCGAGGTTATGTTTGCTTTTCTTTAAATCATGCCCTAACAAAGTGTAAGGTGAAATTCACAGTATGTGTTCTCTAGGGAAAAAAAAAAGGAAGAAGTGTGCGATACTGAAAACAAGTTACCATAAAGCCAGCCTTGACATCATTGCTGATCCTACAGTGACATCCAGTTTTAAAGACTGAAGGAAAGGCCATCCAGAGCCTGCCCCACCTAGAGATCCATCCCATATACAGTTACTAAAGCCAGACACTATTGTGGATGCCAACAAGCGCTTGCTGACAGGAGCCTGATATAGATGACTCCTAAGAGGCTCTGCCAGTGCCTGACAAATCCAGAGGTGGATGATCACAGTCAATCATTAGACTGAGCAAAGGATCTCCAATGGAGGAACTAGAGAAAGGACCCAAGGAGCTGAAGGAGTTGCAGCCCCATAGGAGGAATACCAGTTTAAACATACCAGTAACCCCAGAGGTCACAGGGACTTAATCACCAACCAAAGAGTACTCATGGATTGACCCATTGCTCCAGCCACCTGTGTATCAGAGGATGGCCTTGTGGGAATTCAATGAGAGGAGAGGCCCTTGGTCCTGTGAAGGCTTGATGCCCCAGCATTGGGGAATGCCAGGACAGGGAAGCACAAGTGGGTAGGTTAGTGAGTAGGGGGAGTAGGGGTAAGATAGGAGGGGTTTGGAGGGGAAATGAAGAAAGGGGATAACATTTGAAATGTAAATAAAGAAAATTGCTAATAAAAAAAGCATAGAGTATGATGGGCACAACCCACTCAGTAGTGTATTATTTCATTGCCAGATGGTAAAGGTTTGTGGATTGTTTTGTAACTCATGGACTTATCATTATCACTGAGAATAACAAATTCGGTTAATCATTTTTTATCCTATTTTTAAGAACTAAATTTTAAGGACTTAGTTCTTATAATGGCTACATGGAGTAGGTAAAACTAATATTTCCTTTTCTAGAAGAGGATGTTAAAACTCAGAAATAAGGTTAATTTAAACAAAACAACAACAGAAATCCATAGCTTATAAATAATCTGGACTTATACATAACTATATTTTACTAACTTCTCAATTCATAGCTTTGGTTATAATATTTAATACCTCTTGGTATATGTTTTCCTTAAGAAATCATAAGTATTTGTTGTAGGTAACTCAGAAAATCTATTAAACAGAGTGAGAAAGGGAAAGTGATTGCCTAAGTCATAATGCACAGGTGCCATCTCCGTTGTCATGGCAGTAGACTTCTACTTCCATATGTTTACTGTTGACGTTAGTTGGGTTTTTTTTTTGTTGTTGTTGTTCTTTTAAAACTAAGATTGCAGTTCTATGTGGAGGTCAAAAAAAAAAAAACATGATAGCTAAAACTATTCTCAACAGTAAAAGAACTTCAAGGGTAATAGTATTCCTGACCTCAAGGAGTACTACAGGGCAAGTGTTAAAAACTGCATGGTATTGATACAGTGACAGGCAAGTGGAACAATGGAATAGGATTGAAGACCCAAAAATGAACCCACACACCTATGGTCACTTGATCTTCAACAAAGGAGCTGAAAACATCCAGTGGAAAAAGGACAGCTTTTTCAACAAATGGTGCTGGTTCAACTGGAGGTCAGCATGCAGAAGAATGCGAATTGATCCATTCTTATCTCCATGTACAAAGGTCAACTCCAAGTGGATCAAGGACCTCCACATAAATCCAGACACACTGAAACTAATAGAAAAGAAACTAGGGAAGACCCTTGAGCACATGGGCACAGGGGAAAAGTTCCTGAACAGAAAACCAATGCTTATGCTCTAAGATCAAGAACCCAGGTATCCCTCAACAGAAGAGTGGATGCAAAAATGTGGTATATCTACACAATGGAGTACTATTCAGCCATTAGAAACAATGAATTCATGAAATTCTTAGGCAAATGGATGGAGCTAGAGAACATCATACTAAGTGAGGTAACCCAGACTCAAAAGGTGAATCATGGTATGCACTCACTAATAAGTGGTTATTAACCTAGAAAACTGGAATACCCAAAACATAATCCACACATCAAATGAGGTACAAGAAGAAAGGAGGAGTGGCCCCTGGTTCTGGAAAGACTCAGTGAAACAGTATTCGGCAAAACCAGAACGGGGAAGTGGGAAGGGGTGGGTGGGAGGACAGGGGAAGAGAAGGGGGCTTACGGGACTTTCGGGGAGTGGGGGGGCTAGAAAAGGGGAAATCATTTGAAATGTAAATAAATTATATCGAATAAAAAAATTAAAAAAAAGAATCAGAAAAAAAATTATCCTAGAATTGTTCCAATCTAAAGGAAATGAAAAAAAAAATGACAAATGGGACCTCATAAAATTACAAAGTTTCTGTAAGGCAAAGGACACTGTCAAAAGGACAAATGGCAACCAACACATTGAGAAAAGATCTTCACCAACCCTATGTCTGACAGAGGGGTAATATCCAATATATACAAAGAACTCAAGAAGTTAGACCCCAGAGAACCAAATAACCCTATTAATAATGGGGTACAGAGCTAAACAGAAAATTTTCACCTGAAGAACTTCTAATGGCTGAGAAGCACCTTAAGAAATATTCATGATCGACCACATCTCCAGGTCCTGCAAGAGGCAAGAGGGGCTTCCGGGTGGCCAGCGGGGAGAAGTCAGTGTGCTCTGGTGAATCCAGCTGGCCCCAGCAGGAGCCTTCAGGTGCCTGCTTTGGGATGTGAACAACCTGGGCCACAGCACTCAGTCTCCCGGAAATGAGGGAGACTTGGTGTGCACCCAGAGGCAGTCTGGGAGCACACACCACAGCTTTCTCCAGTGGCACAGAGCTTAGGTGCCAGTCCTGAGGCCTGTGGCGGGAGCCCTCAGATCTCTCCGCTTCCGGATCCAGATCAGCCTGGGCTGCAACACCACATTTCCAGGTCCTGCAAGAGGCAAGAGGCAAGAGGGGCTTCCGGCGACCAGCGGGGAGAAGTCAGTGTGCTCTCCTGAATCCAGCAGGCCCCAGCCAGAGCCTTCAGGTGTCTGCTTCGGGATCTGAACAGCCTGGGCAACAGCACCCTGTCTCCAGGCAGTGCAGGAGGTAAGCTGTGCACCAGAGGCCACCTGGAAAGGGGCAGCTTGCACTGGTGAGTCCAGCATTGACATGACCAACTAACACCAGTGAGAAATAGATGGCAAAAGGCAAATGCAGGAACGTCACTCACAGAAATCAAGGCAATATGGTAACATGTGAACACAATTCTCCTTTACCAACATGTACTGGATACCCCATCACACCAGTAAAACAAGATTTGGATTTAAAATCACTGGTCATGATGCTGGTACAGGAACACATGAAGGACATACTTAAAGAAATTCAGGAGAAAATGGATCAAAAGTTAGAAGCCCTTGCAAGGGAAACACAAAAATCATTGAAAGAAATCCAGGAGAATACAAAAGCCAATAATGAGGAAATGCAAAAGACACTTAAAGAAATACAGGAGAACTTTGGTCAACAGGCTGAGGTCAATAAAGAGGAAACACAAAAATCTCTTCAAGAATTACAGGAAAGCACAAACAAACAAGTGAAGAAGCTAAGCAAAACCATCCAGGATCTAAAATCAGAAGTAGAAACAACTAAGAAAACTCAAAGGGAGACAACTTTGGAGATAGAAAGCCTTGGGAAGAAATCAGGGGACATAGATGCAAATATCAACAACAGAATACAAGAGATAGAAGAAAGAATCTCAGATGCTGAAGATACCATAGAAACCATGGACTCAACAGTTAAAGAAAATGCAAAATGCAAAAAGCTTGTAACCCAAAATATCCAGGAAATCCAGGACACAATGAGAAAACCAAACCTAAGAATTATAGGCATAGATGAGAGTGAAGATTTACAACTTAAAGGGCCAGCAAATATCTTCAATAAAATTATGGAAGAAAACTTCCCTAACCTAAAGAGAGAGATGCCCATGAATATACAAGAAGCCTACAGAACTCCAAACAGACTGGACAAGAACAGAAATACTTCCTGTCACATAATAATCAAAACACCAAATGTACTAAACAAAGAAAGAATATTAAAGGCAGTAAGAGAAAAAGGCCAAGTAACATATAAAGGAAGACATATCAGAATCACAGCAGACTTTTCACATGAGACTATGAAGGCTAGAAGATCCTGGGCAGATCTCATGCAGACTCTAAGAGAACACAAATGCCAGCCAAAACTACTATATCCCGCAAAACTCTCAATCACCATAGATGGAGAAACTAAGATATTCCATGACAAAACCAAGTTTACCCAATATCTATCCACAAACCCAGCCCTACAAAGGATAATAGGAGGAAAACAGCAATACAAGGAGGGAAACTTCACCCTGGAAAAAGCAAGATAGTAACCTTTCATCAAATGCAAAAGAAGTTAATCAATCAAATTTAAAAAATAACGTCAAAAATGACAGGAAGTAAAAATCACTATTCTTTAATATCTCTTAACATCAATGGACTCAATGCCCCAATAAAAAGATATAGACTAACCGACTGCATACGTAAACAGGACCCTACATTTTGCTGCTTACAGGAAACACACCTCAGGGTCAAAGACAAACACTACCTTAGAATAAAAGGCTGGAAGACAATTTTACAAGCAAATGGTCTCAGGAAATGAGCTGGAGTAGCCATTTTAATATCAGATAAAATTGACTTTTAACCCAAAGTCATCAAAAGAGACTCTGAGGGACACTTCTTGCTGGTCAAAAGAAAACTACAACAAGAAGAACTCTCAATACTGAACATCTGTGCTCCAAATGCAAGGGCACCCTCATTCATAAAAGAAACTTTATTAAAACTCAAAGCACACATTGCACCTAACACAATAATTGTGGGTCACTTCAACACTGCACTTTCCTCAATGGACCGATCAGGAAAACAGAAACTAAACAGGGACACAATGAAAGTAATTGAAGCTTTGGGCCGATTTAATAGATATATATAGAACATTATACCCTAAAGCAAAAGAATATACCTTTTTCTCAGCACCTCATGGTCACAAGACAGACCTCAACAAATATAAGAAGATCGAACTAATCCCATGGTTCCTATCAGATCACTATGGAGTAAAAGTGGTCTTCAATAGCATCAAAAACAAGAGAAAACCCACATACACGTGGAAACTGAACAATATTCTACTCAATGATAACTTGGTCAAGGAAGAAATAAAGAAAGAAATTAAAGACATTTTAGAACTTAATGAAAATGAAGACATAACATACCCAAATTTATGGGACACAATGAAAGCAGTGCTAAAAGGAAAATTCATAGCCCTGAGTGCCTCCAAAAAGAAAATGGAGAGAGCATACACTACCAGCTTAATGACACACCTGAAAGCCCTGGAACAAAAAGAAGCAATTTCACCCAGGAGGAGTAAAAGGCAGGAAATCATCAAACTCAGGGCCCAAATCAAACAAGTAGAAACAAAGAGAACCATACAAAGAATCAACAAAACCAGGAGCTTTTTCTTTGAGAAAATCAAAAAGATAGATAAACCCTTAGCCAGACTAACCAAAGGGCACAGAGACAGTATCCAGATTAACAAACTTAGAAATGAAAAGGGAGATATAACAACAGAAACTGAGGAAATTCAAAAAATCCTTAGATCCTACTACAAAAGCCTATACTCAACACAACTGGAGAATCTGGAGGAAATGGACAGTTTCCTAGACAGATATCCGACACCAAAACTAAATAAGGATCAAGTAGATCAACTAAACAGTCCCATAACACCTGAAGAAATAAAAATGGTCATAGAAATTCTCCCAACCAAAAAAAAAACCCACAGGACCAGATGGCTTCAGTGCAGAGTTCTATCAGAACCTCATAGAAGACCTAACACCAATACTCTTCAAACTATTCCACAAAATAGAAACAGAAGGAACTCTACCTAACTCGTTCTATGAAGCCACAATTACGCTGAAACCAAAACCACACAAAGATCCAACAAAGAAGGGGAGAACTTCAGGCCAATTTCTCTTACGAATATTGATGCAAAAATACTTAATAAAATTCTTGCCAACCAAATCCAAGAACACATCAAAATTATCAGCCACCATGATCAAGTAGGCTTCATCCCAGGGATGCAGGGATGGTTCAATATAAGGAAATCCATCAATGCTCTCCACTACATAAACAAACTCAAAGGAAAAAAACATATGATCATCTCATTAGATGCAGAAAAAAGCATTTGACAAAATCTAGCATCCTTTCAAGCTAAAAGCATTGGAAAGAACAGGAATTCAAGGCCCATACCTAAACATTGTTACAGCAATATACAGCAAACCAGTTGCCAACATCAAACTAAATGGAGAGAAACTTGAAGCAATCCCACTAAAATCAGGGACTAGACAAGGCTGTCCTCTCTCTCCATATCTTCAATATAGTACTTGAAGTTCTAGCTAGAGCAATTAGACAACATAAGGAGGTCAAGTGGATACAAATTGGAAAGGAAGAAGTCAAATTATCACTATTTGCAGATGACATGATAGTCTACTTAAGTGACCCGAAAACCTCCAGCAGAGAACTCCTACAGCTGATAAAAAACTTCAGCAGAGTGCCTGGTTATAAAATCAACTCAATCTATTGGTTGACCTTTTGTCCTTTTGACGGTGTCCTTTGCCTTACAGAAACTTTGTAGTTTTATGAGGTCCCATTTGTCAATTCTTGATCGTAGAGCATAAGCTATTGATGTTCTATTCAGGAACTTTTCCCCTGTGCCCATGTCCTCCAGGGTCTTCCCCAGTTTTTTTTCAATTAGTTTCAGTGTGTCAGGTTTATGTGGAGGTCCTTGATCCATTTGGAGTTGAGCTTGGTACAAGGAGATAAGAATGGATCGATGTGCATTCTTCTGCATGCTGACCTCTAATTGAACCAGCACCATTTGTTGAAGAGACTATCTTTTTTCCACTGGATGCTTTCAGCCCCTTTGTTGAAGACCAAGTGACCATAGGTGTGTTGGTTCATTTCTGGGTCTTCAATCCTATTCCATTGATCCGCTTGCCTGATGTTGTAACAATACCATGCAGTTTTTATCATAATTGCTCTGTAGTAGAGTATAAAGTCTGGGATATTGAATCCCCCTGAAGTTCTTTTACTGTTGAGAATAGTTTTAGCTATCCTGGGTTTTTTGTTATTCCAGATGAATTTGAGAATTGCTCTTTCTAGTTCTATGAAGAACTGGGTTGGGATTTTTATGGGAATAGCATTGAATCTGTAGATTGCCTTTGGCAAGATGGCCATTTTAACTATATTAATCCTGCCAATCCACGAGCATGGAAGGTTTTTCCATTTTCTGAGATCTTCTTCGATTTCCTTCTTCAGAGATCTGAAGTTCTTGTCATATAGGTCTTTCACTTGTTTGGTTAGAGTCACCCCAAGATACTTTATGTTGTTTGTAGCTATTGTGAAGGGGGTCATTTCCCTAATTTCTTTCTCAGTCTGCTTATCCTTTGAATATATAAAGGCTACTGATTTGCTTGCGTTGATTTTGTATACAGCCAGCCACTTTGCTGAAATGTTTATCAGCTGTAGGAGTTCTCTAGTAGAGTTTTTAGGGTCACTTAAGTATACGATCATATCATCTGCAAATAGTGATAATTTGACTTCTTCCTTTCCAATTTGTATCCCTTTGACTTCCTTCTGTTGTCTAATTGCTCTAGCTAGGACTTCAAGAACTATATTGAAAAGATATGGAGAGAGGGGGAAGCCTTGTCCAGTCCCTGATTTTAGTGGGATTGCTTCAAGTTTCTCTCCATTTAGTTTGATGTTGGCTACCGGTTTGCTGTATATTGCTTTTACTATGTTTAGATATGGGCCTTAAATTCCTGTCCTTTCCAAGACTTTTTGCATGAAAGGATGCTGAATTTTGTCAAATGCCTTTTCAGCATTTAATGAAATGATCATGTGGTTTTTTTTCTTTGAGTTTGTTTATGTAGTGGATAGCATTTATGGATCCGTATATTGAACCATCCCTGTGTCCCTGGGATGAAGCCTACTTGATCATGGTGGATGATCGTTTTGATGTGTTCTTGGATTCGGTGGGCAAGAATTTTATTTAGTATTTTTGCATCGATATTTATAAAGGAAATTGGCCTGAAATTCTCTTTCTTAGTTGGGTCTTTGTGTGGTTTTGGTATCAGCGTAATAGTGGCTTCGAAGAAGGAGTTGGGTAGTGTTCCTTCTGTTTCTATTTGGTGGAAGAGTTTGAAGAGTATTGGTGTTAAGTCTTCTTTGAAGGTCTGATAGAATTCTGCACTGAAACCATCTGGTCCTGTGCTTTTTTTGGTTGGAAGCCTATCTATGACCCCTTCTATTTCTTTAGGGGTTATGGGTCTGTTTAGATGGTCTATTTGATCCTGGTTTAATTTTGGTAATTGGTATCTGTCTAAGAAAATGTCCATTTCCTCCAGATTCTCCAGTTGTGTTGAGTACAGGTTTTTGTAGTAGGATCTGATGATTTTTTGAATTTCCTCAGTTTCTGTTCAACAGACTGGGAAAGAATCTTCACCAACCCTAAATCCGACAGAGGACTAATATCTAATATATACAAAGAACTCAAGAAAGTAGAACCCAGAGATCCAAATAACCTCATTAAAAAGTGGGGTACGGAGCTAAACAAAGAATTTTCACATGAAGAACTTCGGAGAGCTGAGAAACACCTTAAGAAATGTTCAACATCATTAATCATTAGGGAAATGCAAATCAAAACAACCCTGAGATTTCACCTCACACCAGTCAG
Organism: Apodemus sylvaticus; assembly: GCF_947179515.1. NCBI lineage: Eukaryota > Metazoa > Chordata > Mammalia > Rodentia > Muridae > Apodemus > Apodemus sylvaticus. Next base: position 89,300,308 of record NC_067495.1, read on the forward strand.
TATGACTAAGGTCAAAAACTCAGGAGACAGCAGGTGTTGGCGAGGATGTGGAGAAAGAGGAACACTCCTCCACTACTGGTGGGATTGCAAGATGGTGCAACCACTTTGGAAATCAGTCTGGCGGTTCCTCAGAAAACTGGGCATGTCACTTCCTGAGGACCCTGTTATACCACTACTGGGCATATATCCAGAGGATTCTTCATCATGCAATAAGGACACATGCTCCACTATATTCATAGCAGCCCTATTTGTAATAGCCAGAAGCTGGAAAGAACCTAGATGTCCTTCAACGGAGGAATGGATACAAAAAAATGTGGTATATTTACACAATGGAGTACTATTCAGCCATTAGAAACAATGAATTCATGAAATTCTTAGACAAATGGATGGAGCTGGAGAACACCACACTAAGTGAGGTAACCCAGTCTCAAAAGATCAATCCTGGTATGTACTCACTGATAAGTGGATATTAGCCTAGAAACTTTGAATACCCAGGACATAATCCACACATTAAATGATGTCCAAAAAGAATGGAGGAGTGGCCCCTGGTTCTGGAAAGACTCAGTGCAAGAGTATAAGGGAATTCCAGAACAGGGAAGCGGGAAGGGGTAGATGGAAGTATAGGGGGACGGAAGAGGGCTTATGGAACTTGTGGGGAGTGGGGACCCAGAAAAGGGGAAATCATTTGCAATGTAAATAAAAATATAAATAAATAAAAATAAAAATGAAAAAAAAATCAACTCAAACAAATCAGTTGCCTTACTATACTCAAAGGATAAGCAGGCTGAGAAAGAAGTTAGGGAAACGACACCCTTCAAAATAGCCACAAACAATATAAAGTATCTTGGTGTGACTCTAACTAAACAAGTGAAAGACCTATATGAAAAGAACTTCAGGTCTCTGAAGAAGGAAATCGAAGAAGACCTCAGAAAATGGAAAAATCTGCCATGCTCCTGGGTTGGCAGGATTAATATAGTTAAAATGTCCATCTTGCCAAAAGCAATCTACAGATTCAATGCAATCCCCATCAAAATCCTAACTCAGTTCTTCACAGAGTTAGAAAAAGCAATTCTCAAATTCATTTGGAATAACAAGAGACCCAGGATAGCTAAAACTATTCTCAACAACAAAAGAAATTCTGGGGGAATCAGTATCCCTGACTTCAAGCAATACTACTGAGCAATAGTGTTAAAAACTGCATGGTATTGGCACAGTGACAGACAAGTGGATCAATGGAATAGAATTGAAGATCCAGAAATGAATCCATACACCTATGGTCACTTGATCTTCGACAAAGGAGCCAAAAACATCCACTGGAAAAAATACAGCCTTTTCAACAAATGGTGCTGGATTAATTGGAGGTCAGCATGCAGAAGAATTCGAATTGATCCATTCTTATCTCCATGTACTAAACTTCACTCCAAGTGGATCAAGGACCTCCATGTAAAACCAGACACACTGAAACTAATAGAAAAGAAACTGGGTAAGACCCTTGAGGACATACATAGGCATAGGGGAAAAGTTCCTGAACAGATCACCAATAGCTTATGCTTTAAGATCAAGAATTGACAAATGGGATCTCATAAAATTACAAAGTTTCTGTAAGGCAAAGGACACTGTTAAAAGGACAGAAGGGCAACCATCAAATTGGGAAAGGATATTCACCAACCCCACATCTGATAGAGGGCTAATATCCAATATATACAAAGAACTCAAGAAGTTAGACCGCAGGGAACCAAATAACCCTATTAAAAAATGGGGTACAGATCTTAACAAAGAATTTTCACCTGAAGAAATTCTGATGGCCCAGAGGTACCTTAAGAAGTGCTCAACATCATTAGTCATTAGGGAAATGAAGATCAAAACAACCCTGAGATTTTACCTTACACCAGTCAGAATGGCTAAGCTCAAAAAATCAGGAGACAGCAGGTGTTGGCGAGGATGTGGAGAAAGAGGAACACTCCTCCACTGCTGGTGGGGCTGTAAGATGGTACAACCACTGTGGAAATCAGTCTGGAGGTTCCTCAGAAAACTGGACATGAGACTTCCAGAGGACCCTGATATACCTCTCCTGGGCATATACCCAAAGGATTCACCAGCATGCAATAAAGATACATGCTCCATTATGCTCATAGCAGTCTTATTTATAATAGCCAGAAGCTGGAAAGAACCCACATGTCCCTCAATGGAGGAATGGATACAGAAAATGTGGTATATTTACACAGTGGAATACTACTCAGCAATTAGAAACAATGAATTCACAAAATTTTTAGGCAAATGGTTTGATCTGGAAAATATCATCCTAAGTGAGGTAACCCAATCACAAAAGAATACACATGAAATGCAATCTCTGATAAGTGGATATTAATTAGCCCAGAAGCTCTGAATACCCAAGGCACAAATTGCATAACAAATGACTCCCATGAAGAAGTATGGAGAGGGTCCTGATCCTGGAAAGTATTGACCTAACATGGGAAGGGAATATAAGGACAGAGAAAAAGGAGGGAGGTGATTGGAGAAGGGATGGAGAGATGGTTTATGGGACATATGGGGACTGGAGATCCGGGAAAGGGGAAATCATTTGGAATGTAAATAAAGAATATAGAAAATAAAAATATTTAAAAAAAGAAATATTCATGATCATTAGTGATTAGGGAAATGCAAATCAAAACAACCCTGAGATTTCACCTCACATCAGTCAGAATGGCAAAGATTAAAATCTCAGGAGACAGCAGGTGTTGGCATGGATGTAGAGAAAGAGGAACACTCCTCCACTGCTGGTGTGATTGCAAGATGGTACAACCACCATGGAAATCAGTCTGTCGGTTCCTCAGAAAACTGAGCATGACATTTACGGAGGACCCTGCTATACCTCTCCTGGGCATATACCCAGAGAATTCCCTGGCATGTAATAAAAACACATGTTCCACTTTGTTCATAGCAGCCTTATTTATAATAGCCAGAAGCTGGAAAGAACCCATATGTCCCTCACTGGAGAAATGGATACAGAAAATCTGGTATATTTACACAATGGAATACTCAGCAATTAAAAAAAATGAATTCATGAAATTCTTAGCCAAATGGTTGGAACTGGAAAATATCATACTAAGTGAGGTAACTCATTCACAAAAGAACATACATGGAATGCAGTCACTGATAAGTGGATATTAGCCCAGAAGCTCTGAACACCCAAGACACAACTCACAGATCAAATCATTCCCAAGAAGAAGGACGGAGAGGGCCCTGGCCCTGGAAAGGCTTGAGGCAGCATTATAGGGGTTACCAGGCCAGAGATTTGGGAGGGGGGTTGATTGGGGATCTGGCAGAAGGAAGAGGGTTTATGGGAATTATGGGGTGGGAGGAACCAGGAAAGGAAAAATCATTTGGCATGTAAACATAGAAAAAAAAGAAAGATACTAGACACTGCAAAAGTTTTCAGTGAACAAAAAAGATTGCAATTCGATCATATATAGAGCTAATATATATCTTGAGAAGTATTTTGTGTTTATAGAGAGCATGTTGCAGTACAACAGAATTATCATGTATCCCTCATCCAGTATTTCCCCTTCTTTACATTCCTACTACATACTATACTTAAAATGAAAGGTAGTACACATAGTCCAGATTTAATGAGTGATGTCAAACGTTATGTATGATTTTAAGAATTATGTCTAATTTTCATTAATTTTTCTAAACTTTTGTATATTTTAAACAAACATCTTGGTTTGAGTCTGTGACCATGATTTTATGATAGTTACAGATTTAATTGCTCCTTTTGCTAATTTTTATTTTATTTGAGAAAGGATCTTAGAAGTGGAATTGCTGTTTAATGGCATGGATAAGATTCCTGGTGCATACAGTTGCATTAAGAAACTATAACATTTTATATATTTCAAATGACATAACAAAAATCGCTCTGTCTCTTGTTATTTCAACAATACTGCTTTCATTAACTACTTTTTTGATAAGTTGTGTTTTTTCATTATTTCTATTTGCATTGCTTTTATAATTAGTAAAGTAGTCCATGTCCTCATGTTTGTGTGTGTGTGTGTGTGTGTGTGTGTGTGTGTGTGTGTGTGTGTGTGTGAGAGAGAGAGAGAGAGAGAGAGAGAGAGAGAGAGAACCCTGAGATCCAGTGAATGGAGAATTACACACATAAGTTCCACAGATGATAATGTTTGAACCGAGAGGAACTCACTACTTAGACTATTACCAGAAAAGTTTCACTTTTCACCACTTTTTAAATTATTGTGGCTTCTGTTTAAAATGCTGGGTTTTAGTTCAATAGTCTGTTTTAATCTATCTTCCTGTTGAGTGCAATATATGCTCTAGTTTCAAAATGATTTGTAGAGAAAACTATGTTGAGAAATATAGGTGTGAAGGCATCACAGGGAAGATGCCTAAACAGAGTTAAATGGTGATGAAGGAGCATCTGTACTGAAGAAATGTATTGAAAATATAGTAATAAAAGTAAAATTTCACAAGATAATGTTCTTCAGCAGGCATCAGGCAATGAAATTCAATCACAGTTCAAAGTAGAGGGTTATGCATGCATTGTAATAAAACTGAAAAGGAAAAAGGATGGATTCAGATAATAACTTGTAAAATTATTAAATGTGTTTTACATGTCAGATATCATTCTCAAGTACTTACAAGGACATATCATTGTATTGTTTCAATAACCTCTACAAAACTCTTATTAATCTCTGCCCCACAAATGGAAAGATAGAAATAAAGAGGTTAAATTACTTTCCCAACATTGCAGGTAACACATGACAATGCTATAATTAGGACACAGGCAATTTTGTCATATAAAGGATATTTTTTTATATTATTTATTATTATTTTATTGTATTGTATTTTGAGACACATCTCAGGGGGTAACACTTGCTGGCCTATAATTGACTATACACATAAGGATAACGATGAACTTGGAGTTTAATTTGTTAGCCTTTGCCTACTAAGTATTGTGATTAAATGTGTAGATCACTATGCTTGAGTAGAGATAATATTTTTAACAATTATACTTTGCAATAAATTTGATTTGTGTGTATTTATATATTATATATATTTATTCTTATTTCTTTGTTTCAATATGGAGTCCCATGTAGCTCAGGTGGAACTTAAAGTTATTTTGTTGTTGATTAGTGACTTTTTTTTGAGTAGGAAAGGATTTATTTCATCTTACATTTCCAGGTAATAGTTTATTACCGAGGAAAGCCAAAACAGGAACTCAAACAGGATAAGGGCCTGGAGGCAGAAGCTGAGGTAGAAGCCATGGAGGAGTGCTGCTTACTGACATGCTCCTCACAACTTGCTCATCTCTTCTACTACCCAGGACCACCCGTCCAGAGATGGCACTACCCACAGTGAGATGGACCCTCCTACATCAGTCAAGGCATACATCACAGAGTGACCTACAGGCTAATCTTATAGAGGCATTTATAAAATCTGTTTTCTTAGACCTACTTCCTGAATGATAGAATTATGTCCAACTATGAACAACTTTGCTACTCATTTTTTTCTGAGATAGGATTTATCTTCATAGTTTAGGTTGTCTCGAAATCCCAATGTATCTGAGATTGGATTAGATCTTGTGATCATTCTCCGTTAGCATTTTATTGCTGAGATTATAGAATATGCCATGTGTTTAAATGGAATGTACATACTTATACAGAATTCTTAGTGAGAAATCTGTTGAGAGTGAGTCAGAAGCACATCAGATCAAAAACAGAGCAGATAATTTTTAAAAAGCATTATAAGTCATAAGAGGATAAATGAGGAACAATAAAATTTAAAATGATAAAATGGTGATGGTAGACAAAAGACAAAATGAAAAAGAATTGAATGACTGATTATTAGTCCTTCCAAAATCTTATTAATACTGCTGCTTCTGGCGGTAACCAGCTGTCTGTAGCTGAGGAAGCACCAGAATAATGCATATTTGGTGTTACATGGGGTTTACATTTTGCCAGGATGTTGCCAAAGTGCGTAAAGCAGTGTGATGTTTTCTAGACTGCCAAGGATGGCAAAGATGTAGGGCAATAACAGGCAAGCTGCATCAAGATGGAAGCTAAAATGAAATTTTCTACATTGTCAAGAACATTAGAAAAGGAAAATACACATATTCTCACATCTATTTTAATTCTCTGTTCTCAGGAAAGCTTTAGCCATATACAGGAATATTTCACATCATTTATGCATCCCATGTCTTTAATTTCATCTGGCTTTTCACTTAGGAGTTAATTTTTTATTTGTTTTACTTTGTGTTTATCAATTTTAATGGATGTTTTAGCATCTGATATGGCATAACCTACTTTATCCTAACTCCAAATGCCACCACTGAAGCCACCATTTTCAAATTTTCTATCATTGAGTGCACAGATATTTCTAGATAGTATTTTTCATATTTTAATTGCTTTCTTAAAGTAATTCTATGAGCAAGGTTATTGAAAGGATATGTGCAGTTCTGTTGCCTGATACATTGGCATTGCTATCTAGAATAATTATTTCAATTTTCCTTGCCACCAGAAAAGTGGGACAATTCCAGTTTTTCTATTTACCCTTATAAACAGCGTTCTGAAAAATGTAGTTGAAATTATTTTCTAGTTTGTGTAAATAAGAAGAGTTCTTTGCCCTTATTATACTTATTACATTTATTACTAATTCAGTAAGTTTGCATGTGCCGATGTGTCATATAAATATATGTGTCATAAAAATCATTTGGAGTGATATTTATTTTCATACATTTTAATTTGCATTTAGTATATGATGAGTGATGTTATTTCAATATATTTATATAAAATTAATATGAGTAGTGGTGTTATTTTAATAAATTATATAAAATTAACATAAGTGGTGGTAGTGTTATCTTAATAAATTTATATAAAATTAATGACCAATAGAATCCTTTCCTTCAGATATCATTAACACAATACATTCATGAAAAATCAAAGATAAATTTCAAGCACTTCTAAATGCTTATTTAATGACTTTGGAAATATTCACATATTAGTTTGCTATACACATATGGCAGAAAAGAAATATTTGACAATGCTAAATAATTCATGTAATTCTTAAAATTGAAAGTATGGAGCTATCAACATGATACACATTAAATGTGACATTGATTTATGTTAAATAATGGAATAGAGAATACTTTATTCATAAGGGCAGGCAATAAAATATATTTAAAAATCTGATAAAATTTGAATTTTATTTTAAAATTGATTTTAAATTTCAGCGGGCATTGGATACAATAAAATGTGAATATCTGAAATGCCAAGTTACGTTGCAACTATATGCAAGCACTAAACATATTTTTAACTTTATGCATTTCCTTCTTATTTATGGTTGATGAAAAATACCAAATTTTGTAGATGTTAAACACAACAACATACATTATGTGTTAAAGATCAATAGAAAATATATGTAAAGGATTATAAATAACTAATGTTCTTTAATGAAATAAAAGGAAGTTTATAATGTGGGATGAAATGCAACTTATATAACCTACTGAGGTTTCTTTCTGGCTCCTACTCTGTATTATTACTAATGTAAATATTGCTAAGTAAATATCAGAAATATTTGGTCAGATTTGAAATTTTGACATGTTGCCAATTTTAACCATATAAAATTTAAGACTTTATACATATATTAAAATCTTGTTAATATGATTATATTTTATTAGATTGGATAAGATTTATAAATAATTATACATATGTATATAGGTACTTATATTTAATTTTTCTTCAGGCCCTGTAAATGTGAATAATAAGCCAATATGCAGTAGTTGTCTAAGAGAACTGTTAAATATACAAATGAGATTTCAATTTAAGTGAAAAAAAACAACATATTTGTAAAAATCTTCTAAGTTTTAACTATTTATATCAAAGTCATTACTCAAACAGAGTGGTCTTTTTTAATATGGCAGTGAGCTAAAAGAAAACTTCCGGCTAGATGTAGTGACACACAGGTTTAATCTCAAGAGGCAGAGGCAGGAAGTTCATTGAGGAAGCTGGCTTGTGGTGCATACTGAGTTCTAAGCTAGCCAAGGTTACGTACTCTGTCTCAAAAGGAAAAAGAAATACTTGGCACAAATATACACTGCTTTAAAACTTTCATAAAATGTATTTACTGGAAACCCAAACACTTACACCATATATATCACCATAACATTCTGGTGAAACAGAATCTGAGATACTATAATTGTCATGGCTTATGCTACTTTTTATTCATTGTTAGGATACATGTAAGAATTAATTCTCTTATTTTAAATATGTTCTTTTCACTTTTAGAAAAGAGGATTTGAAATCAAACATATTAGAAGGAACAGACTACATTTGTAAATGAGGAAAAAGCAGCACCTGTCTTAGAGGTTCTATAAGGTGATTGTTTAGAACTCTGTGAATATGGAACCTCAGAATGCTACAAACCAAGAGTTTATCTTAAAATATTTTCAATCTCTTTAACAAGAATTTTTGCTCAAGTATGCTTTGGATTAATAGCCTCGGGACTATCAGAAGCCTTTAAAATGTACTAACAGATTAGTAGATTCTACCCATCCAAAATCTGAGTGCCATCCAGTAAGTATCCAAGATCTAGAGATGATATTTTTCCAGCATTTCTAGAACCCACCTACCTGAAGTTTCCACCAGTATGTGTAAGAATTATTAGACAAATAGATGGAGCTGAAGAACATCATACTAAGTGAGGTTACCCAGTCTCAAAAGATCAATCATGGTATGCACTCAGTAATAAGTGGATATTAGCCGAGAAAATTGGAATACCCAAAACATAATCCACACATCAAATGAGGTACAAGAAGAATGGAGGAGTGGCCCCTGGTTCTGGAAAGACTTAGTGTAGCAGTATAGGGCAAAACCAGAACAGGGAAGTGGGAAGGGGTGGATGGGAGAACTGGGGAAGGGAAGGGGGCTTATGTGACTTTCGGGGAGTGGGGGGCCAGAAAAGGGGAAATCATTTGAAATGTAAATAAAAAAAATATATCGAATAATAAAAAAAAGAAGTACCTTGATTTTTTTTTTTTTTACTTTCTTTTCTTCTGTAACTATTGAAACCATATGCAGCTATGTTCCCAGACCCTGGTCATTCATATTTACCACAGGAATACTCTATCATCTCTTACTCATTTTTATGGAATGACTGTTTTGCATTGACACATGTGACATAATGTTTTATGTCTTCACTCCCTGACATTTCTTAGCATTCACACTTTTGGTTTATGTGCAATTCGTTGCAAAATAAAAACCCCAATTTGAAGCAGTTTTGCATTTTGAACAGCTGCTCTGTGACTTTTCCTGGGGATTCTATTTCTAGTTACCCTATATAGAAAGGGCAATGGCAGACCAAAACAATCTTTCTACCTGAGTCTAGCTTGATTAGACATTGAGTCCAGCAAAGGTTATTTACAAGGGCATTGGCAAATAACAGAAAGCTATATCTCAGAGGAAACTGCCATTTCCACTTCTACAGGAAATGTAAGTGGGCTTAATCTTGGGAGGGTCTCATGTAGGCAATCATAGGTAATCACAGCTGTTTTGGTTTCTGGATGGTAATAGGTATGTAATGTTCAGAAGGCAGACTTCAATAATACTTTGTCTTTATAGTTTTTCCATGGAATTACCAACACTAAAGAATGTAATCACATACACACAAGAACACACACACACACACATACACACTTATTCTGGGTTAATCAGCAAGCTTGTCAAGAATTTTAATGCGTTTGTGTTTAAATCACAATTCATAATTCCAAATAAAATACTGTTTTGATTAATAGATTTAGATTTTTTTTGAGAGCTACAGAAGCCTATGTAGATTTTGAGATCCTTTTTAAGAAAAAGTATCTGTCACAAATGTGACAATTAATTGGAAAAGGTAATATTTATTTAGAATAACAAAATTACCTATTAAAATTATTTTTTTTAAAATCAATCAAATATGACAAAATTAAGGACAAGAAGCAAAAATTTATTATCAGGAAATTACATAAATTATGTTTCAAATAATTACAGTCTCACAAAATTGAAAATCATTTTATATGATTTTCTCTAGAGTTAATGAGAAAGTAAGTTTGTATTTATTATCATAAAGCTACTCTTTCTTAGCTTAAACACTTTTAGTAATTTAGAATGTCACTTTTCTGTTTCATCACTCATTATCAAAATGGTATTAAATTTAAGAGTTGTTACTAAACTAGGGAAACTTTTATCACATATTTGCCATTTGTCAAGTGCCTTTTAAGTTATACTGTCCTCTCACAAGTGCTAAATAATTTTTAGAATAGACAGACCATGTCCTATTTGACATCAGTGTCATAATCTTATTGAAAGATGAGTGCTTTATATTATTTTTACTACTGTCAGTAAGGCACATAATGTCAGTGAGAAATTGAAAGTTAGCTGCTTTCTCAATATAGTCACATGTTCCATTCCTCATTAATCTATTATCAATAAGTTTCTGAGCTGTTTCTTATTTCTATTCAAAATGTATTTTATCCTTCTTTAAATGAATTAATTATTATATTATTTACATCCTAAATGTTTCCCTGCTCTAGGTCCCCCCTTGTAGAGTACTTTACCTATCCACCCTCTCCTTTTGCCTTTGAGAGGGTGGCCCCTCCTGAGCACTCCCCCTACCTGAAGCATCAAGTCTCTACAGGATCATTCCTCCCACTCAGACCATACAAGGAAATCATCTGACACACATGTGCCAGTGGCCTTAGATAAACCCCCTTCATGCTCTTTGGCTGGTGACATAGTCTCTTGGAGCTTCCTAGGGTCCAGGTCATTTGACAGTGTTGGTCTTCCTATGAGACTGCCATATCTCCCCTATTGGGCATTTCAGCTAAGGTTACCTCTACTAAGTCCTGGGAGTCTCCCTCATCTCAGGTCTCTTGGACTTTCTAGAGATTCCCTCCATCCATACCCCAGCAACTGCATAATTCTCTTAGTCCTGTGGCCTTTTCTCCTTCCCCTACACCCATACCTGACCTTGTTCCCCTTTTCTACTCTTCTATCTAGATCTCTCCCTCCCTGTGCCTCCCATAATTATTTTATTCTCCCTTTTAAGTGGAACTGAAGCATCCTCACTTAGGCCTTCCTTCTTGTTTAATGTTTATGGAGTGTAAAATGTGTATTCTGTATTTTTGTCTAATATTAAATTATCAGTGAGTGCACACCATGTATGTACTCATACCAGCCCTTTTGTGTCTGGGTTACTTTACTCAGTGCGATGTTTTCTTTTGTTTTTTGTTTGTTTGTTTGTTTGTTTACTGGATTTGATTTTTTTCGACACAGGGTTTCTCTGTGTAGTCCTGGCTGGCCTGGAACTCACTCTATAGAACAGTCTGGCCTCAAACTCAGAAATCCGCCTGCCTCTGCCTCCCAGCATTCTAGGATTACAGGCATGTGCCACCACCACCCAACTTTGGTGTGATGTTTTCTGGTTGCATACATTTGCCTGCAAAATTCATGATATGCTTTTTTTTAAAAAAAAAAAATAGCTGAATAGTATTCCATTACATAAATAATCCTCATGTTTTGTATCCATTCGTCAGTTCAGGAACATATGGATTGTTTCCAGTTCATGGAAATTATGAAAAGGCTACTATGAACATAGTGAAGTACTTGTCCTTGTGATAAGCTATTATTTACTTTGATCTGAAGTTTTAGAAATTACTTCATGATATCAGAAGTAAGTACATATCATGCGTGTGCTTTTGGATATGGGTTACCTTACTCAGGTTGATATTTCCTAGTTCCATCCATAAATGTATCATAACTGTATTGCTATTTTTATCATCTATTATCTTAATCTGAATTTTTAATAAATATTAAAATAGGTATAAATATTATTCATTATATCTGTGCCTATGAAGAATTATAATTTCTCATTTAATCCATGGAAACATTTAATATCTTTTCTGAGACTAGGAGAAAATTGCATTGCTTCAGACCTTGCCTTCAGAATTAGCCTGAAGGCACAGCAAGTAAGGGAGCTGTGCACAGCCTAATAATCTGAGTTTGGTCCCTCAAACCCACTAACTTCCTCAAGTTGTCCTCTCTGATCTCACATACACAGCAATTTTTCAATACCCCACCACCATCCACAGAAAGAGACAGAGACAGAGAGAGATGGAAAGACGGAGGGAGAGGGAGAGAGAAGGAAAGAGAGAGACAGAGAGAGAGACAGAGACAGAGAAAGAGACGGACAGAGATAGAGACAGATATACAGCAAACCTGGAACACAGGGACCTCTAGATACTACATAAGTAAATAAATAAATGTTTTCAAATGTCTGCCCCTCCAAAGCATCCAAAAAGAACAAAAGAAAACTTGAGTGAGAAAAACAAAATTGTACTATCAATTTGAGAATATCTCAAGTATTCAGATTCTTAAAAGTACACATCTTCATATGACCATATTAGTAGGTCCAATCCAATTAGACTAGCTTTACAGGATTTGGGGGGGAAATGTGTTTCTTTACACTGTTTTAGAAGTATGGCATGAGTTTGGCTCCCATGAGCTCATTCACAGCACCTGTGGTTGCCTACATAGGTCTTATACAGAAAGGAGCTAATAAATTCTCAATCATAGAGGAGAGGAGCTCATGCAGGCCAGCCCTGTCCTAAGGAGCTAATTGTAATTGTGGGCCATTGGAGGAAAGGAAGTCCTTTGCAGTTGTGGTGAGTTTTACATGCTGAAGTAGATACTTTCATATCCATGCCTCTGTGAGCAGCACTGTTTAAATTTAGTCGTTCAAAAGAAAACACAAAAACAAAACAAAAGGACATATATTTACCATGGTGACTTGGGGAAGGAGAGATTGATGGAGAAGGAAGGAAAATAAAATAGGGTGGGTCAACAAATGTGGCCAGCAAGGATTACATACATGTATGAAACTGTCAAACAAGTTAATCAAAAAAAATTAGCTTAAAATGGTATGGAGAGATTTATACAACTAGTTGTCTAATATAAATGTTAAAAACTTTCACTGCATTCTGTATGTTTTGTATACTTTTAAGTGATTTAAGATATTACAGCTAGAATAGCCCTCGGCTGATTTAAATATTTTCACAGGATCACATTTAATGAGGAAACACAGTTCTGGGAGGTTTTAGGACTTACTCAAAGTTACACACAGGCACCATTGTGAAAAAAAAAATAAGTACATAGAGTTATTAAATAGTTGTATCTAGAGAGTGTTCATGTGCCCTAAGTACTCCCATCAGGAATCATGTGCATGAAAGCAGCAAAAATACAAATCTGAAAAAATATTTTGACTTCTAATAACAAAAAATAATCCTTATTGGAGACTACTATAAGCCAAAAGAAGTAAGGAAATTTTACTCCAGCTAAGAAAAATAAATATTACTGACTGAATGTTATAATATAATTTTGTGCAATCAGGATACTTCCAAGTTTTTATTTTCATAGATAAGTTTTTAAAGGATGATCTTATATTAAGATTATTATATTTCCATAATTATTTTATAAAAAAACTTCCTGTGATGAGTTTCTAAAAGTTTAGTTTTAAGCTTAATTAATCTCAAGAAGTTCCTCATTAAATGTTCTTTCCTAATAATTAAATTATTCCATTTCTTTCCTAGACCATATGAAAATGATATATTTTACATTAGAATATGTGTTTGGGTATATATGTATATGTGTATATATATATATATATATATATATATATATATATATATATATATATATACATGTATAGATGTATGCATATATTACATGTACAGATGTGTATATATAAATATATACTGCATATATTTTCAAAATTATGAGGATTTCCAATAGATGGTATAATATGTAGGTAAATTTTAGTAAAATATTCTGCATAAACAAGAATCTCATTTGATTAATTTCTTTGGTATTTCTAGAGTTGTTAATGTTCAAATTTTGAAGTGAAAAATCTATTAAAACACATATACATAATAATAGTGGTCTACATTTCAGTAGTAAAGTATAGCTGTGATGCTTGTATGTAGTAAGATATGCAGTAACTGTGTTGCATTTCAAGATATTTTAAGTGGCTGCAAAGCTGTAGCATGGAAGACCTAGAAAAATAGATATATACAATTCTGGGTGAATGAGTCATAGTCCAACCAAACATTAAAGTTTTGCTTGTGTATGGACTTTCCTTATAGAGGTCTTCTATTAGATTCAATGTAGCTGGAATTTCCTGGCACATAAAGATAATTACTTAAAATTTAACCAAAATTCTGAGGTGTATACATGACAAAGAATAACATATATTATTATGCCTTACTCTTAATATAAATTCAAATGAAATGAATTTATGTGTTAATTCCAAAATATGGATTAAATATAGGTAGGCTTTTATTGCTGTTCTTGAATTTCTTTTTCAACCCATTACCTTGTAGAGAAAGTTCTTGCAGTAGATTTGTAATTTTGTCTGGATTAACCTTTAAGGATTTCCGTAACAGTCCAACAAGACAAATGTTCTTTAAAATAGCCACTGTTCAACACGAAAGAAATGCTCAACCAACATATTTTGAGGCTGTATCTGTAGGGACCCTAACAACAAATTTCACTATAAAATTCCCTTTAGAACAACAACAAAACAAAAGGTCCTCTACCATGCTCCCATATATTAGTTTTAAATTTAATGTAATCTTAAGAGGAAATATTAAACTTGAATAGTTATATAAGTGCAGACTATATTTTTCAGGAAAAATGTGTACTTAAAGACTAGGAAATCTCATGGGGCCCATTTCATCACTGTGATATAAACTCTAGGGAATATTGTTTCTACTGTTGCAACTTTAATTTTATATAGTAAAATCTGCTCCACTTAAAATAGCAACACCATGAGTATTAAGAATGGAAATATTTTGCAGTACATAAGAACTGCAAGCACAGCCTAATAAATAGAACAAAAGTATATATCACAAGTATCGATTATTTTTCTTGACATGACAAAAATAGATTACATATCTCAAAATGTATTTTATACTTCCCATTTACTTACACATTTATCCACTCTTATACTCATAAATATGCTTGCTTTGTAGATTCTATTCATTAAAATAGCCTGTCTTGGAACAGAATTTTGTTTAAAGTAGCATTATGAGAATGTTGCTGATATCAAAACTTTATCAAAATCAAAGTTGCTGGTATCAAAAGAGCATCAAAATCCTAGGCATGGTGGCTTATCCATTCTAAACAGCCAGGCTGATGGAGAATTTACAATGTGTAGAAATATGCATATTAGAATTTACTAGGTAGATTTATGCAATGGAGTGGGGGCACATTTCTGTGACCAGATGAGGACCGGAGCTAGCCTTGTTGTTTTATCCCTACAACAGTAGGGGGTTAAACTTAGACACTCAAACATAGGAATAGGTGAACAAATGAACTACAGGTACAATCCAGTGTGTGATAACAGTGGTCATTCTGTGACACTCTAAAGAGAAGACTTTCTAGTGGATGCTTTGCAGGTAGAAGGACACATTGGTGACTTATTTTTGTTGACATTGGAGGTCATTTAACTCTGGGAATGAATATCTGTCAAAAAGTCATGCCTCCCTCATTTGGCTGTTTTCACATCATATTTGACATGTATGGAGAGTTCAAAAATTTTCAGTCATCCAACAGAACTATGCTTGCAATCATATGTTTGAAAACAGGATAATTATTTAATAGCTTACTTGAGTTGTATATTTAACGTCAAAGGAAATATATTCAACCCTCAATGTCTTTTAGTTTACTGTTTTGTCATTTCTATTTCATCTGAAAGGCCACTGCACAGCCCTTGCTCTCCCACCAATGCAGGCATAGGTCCAGAGAAATGCACTTTTCTTTGCATCTCTTTAAAAAAATGGAAGAAAATTACACGTTATTCAAGGTTGCACTTTTTAGCTATGCAGCTGTGCTTGCCTGTGGGTAATCTTCTAGACAGCATACCAAGTGAGGGCTTTCTAGTGCTACTGAAGGTAGATTCAACATCTGCCTGCTAGGGATGAACTCTGAGCTGTAACCTCAGAGCTTTGCTTCTACACACCTGACCCTGTTTTTGCACAAAGTTAGAGGCAAATGGGGGCCATGCTTGACAAGCAGTGCTTAGAGACACCCTTAAAGAAACTTTTCTAGCTGAAAATAAAGGAAACCTTTTGTGAGAAGACAGCAGGTCCTACAGAAGAACCCATACCTGTGATGCCTTTGCATGGCTGTTGCAATTGTAAGTCCCCTTTGGAGGAAACAGTGTCAACATTCCTTGATGATCTATTTTCTTATAAGGTAGGATGTAATGTATTTAATCTTCTCAAACTAGGAAACAGGGTAGTCAAAATTAAATAATACAACCTTCCAAAATTGAGGGTGCTCATTTGCATATCAAGTTTCTGTTTTTGTTTTTATTTTGTTTGTTTTTTATGTGAACCACAAAATTGGCTTCCTTAAATTTCTAGGTTGGAACACTACTATTCTGATGATCTTAGCAGAATAACTTACTAGCATCAGCTGTAGCATCTTTGCATTATGCGCCTTAAGTTTTTCTGTTTTATTTCTTCTTTTCTGAATTTCAGATGGATTGTTCTATCCTTATGTACTTTCATTCTGAATATATCCTGGGAAGTGTATACCATGTGAAGGACTATAACTTCTCTCTTCTTACCTTAGAAATGGGCATGTACATGATTACAATCATTTGTGCTTATACTAAGAGGAAGAAGTAAAGGAGCCCAGTGGAAACAGGAACGACAGCACAGCCAGGAACACGATTCTTCCAGTTTCTACCTGTGCCTGGGAGCTGCCCCTGTGCTACCTTCCTCCTCACCCAAGCACACCCAGAGAAAGCTTGAACCCCCCCCCCCCCCCCAGGAGTGTTGATACAAAGGCTCACAGGCTCACAGACTCACAGGAAGGATAAGTTCCAGTCAAAAATATAAGGGGCAGCTAACTTGAGAGATAGCCAGATAGCAACAGGCAAGCACAAGAACATAAGCAAAAGAAACCCATGCTACTTGACAACATCAGAACCCAGTTCTACCACCACAGCAAGCCCTGGATACCCCAACATACCAGAAAAGCAAGTATCTAATCTAAAATCATATCTCATGAGGATGATAGAGGACATTAAGAAGGAGATAATAATCAGTCACTTTGCTGAAGTTGTTTATCAGCTGTAGGAGTTCTCTGATGGAGTTTTTTGGGTCACTTAAGTATACTATCATATCATCTGCAAATAGTGATAATTTGACTTCTTCCTTTCCAATTTGTATCCCGTTGACCTCCTTATGTTATCTAATTGCTCTACATAGAACTTCAAGAATTATATTGAAAAGATATGGAGAGAGAGGGCAGCCTTGCCTACTTCCTGACTTTAGTAGGATTGCTTCAAGTTTCTCGCCATTTAGTTTGGTGTTGGCTACCAATAATGGCCATCCTGCAAAACGCAATATACAGATTCAATGCAATCCTTATCAAAATCCCAACTCAGTTCTTCACAGAGTTAGAAAAAGCAATTCTCAAATTCATCTGCAATAACAAAAACCCAGGATAGCTAAAACTATTCTCAACAGTAAAAGAACTTCTGGGGGAATCACTATCCCAGACCTCAGGCAATACTACAGAGCAATAGTGTTAAAAACTGCATGGTATTGGCACAGTAACAGGCAAGTGGACCAATAGAATAGAATTGAAGATCCAGAAATGAATCCACACACCTATGGTCACGTGATCTTCGACAAAGGAGCAGAAAACATCCAGTGGAAAAAAGATAGCCTTTTCAACAAATGGTGCTGATTCAATTGGAGGTCAGCATGCAGAAGAATGCTAATTGATCTATTCTTATCTCCATGTACTAAACTTCACTCCAAGTGGATCAAGGACCGCCATGTAAAACCAGACACACTGAAACTAATAGAAAAGAAACTGGGAAAGACCCTTGAGGACATGGGCACAGGGGAAAAGTTCCTGAACAGAACACCAATAGCTTATGCTCTAAGATCAAGAATTGCCAAATGGGACCGCATAAAATTACAAAGTCTCTGTAAGGCAAAGGACACTGTCAAAAGGACAATAGCAACCAACAAACTGGGAAAAGATCTTCAACAACCCTACATCAAACAGAGGGCTAATATCCAATATATACAAAGAACTCAAGAAATTAAACCCCAGGAAACCAAATAACCCTACTAAAAATGGGGTACAGATCTAAACAAAGAATTTTCATCTGAAGAAATTCAGATGGCTGAGAAGCACCTTAAGAAATGCTCAACATCATTAGTCATTAGGGAAATGCCATTCAAAACAACCCTGAGATTTCACCTCACACCAGTCAGAAGGCTAAGATTAAAAACTCAGGAGACAGCAGGTATTGGCAAGGATGTGGAGAAAGAGGAACACTCCTCCACTGCTGGTGGGGCTGTAAGATGGTACAACCACTTTGGAAATCAGTCTGGCGGTTCCTCAGAAAACTGGACTTCACACTTTCAGAGGACCCTGCTATACCTCTCCTGGGCATTCCAGAGGATTCCCAGGCATGCAATAAGGACACATGCTCCATTATGTTCATAGCAGCATTATTTATAATAGCCAGAAGCCGGAAAGAACCCAATGTCCCTCAATGGAGAGTAATGGATGCAGAAAATGTGGTATATTTACACAATGGATTACTACTCAGCAATTAAAAACAATGAATTGATGAAGTTTTTATGCAAATGGTTGGAATTGGAAAATATCCCAAGTGAGGGAACCAAATCACAAAAGAATATACATGGAATGCAATCTCTAATAAGTGGATATTAATTAGCCCAGAAGCTCTGAATACCCAAGGCACAATTAGCATAACAAACGACTCCCATGAAGAAATAAGGAGAGAACCCTGATCCTTGAAAGTCTTGATCTAGCATTGGAGGGGAGTACCAGTAGAGAGAAAAGGGAGGGAGGTGATTGGAGAGTGGGTGGAGAGAAGAAGGCTTATGGGACATATGGGGAGGGGGAACTGGGAAAGGGGAAATCATTTGGAATGTAAACAAAGAATATAGAAAATGCAAAAAAGAAGGAGATAATAACTGACTTAAAGAAATACAGAATAACACAGGTAAACAGGTAGAAGACCTTAAAGAATCCTTTAAAGAATTACAGGAAAACACAACCAAACAAGTGAAGGAATTGAACAAAACCATCCAGGATCTAAAAATGGATATAGAAACAAAAAATAATTACAAAGGGTGAAAACCCTGGAGTCAGAAAACCTAGGAAAGAGATCAGGAGTCATAGATGCCAGTATTATCAACTGAATACAGGAGATAGAAGAGAGAATCCCAAGTGTATAAGACATCATAGAAAATATTGACACAGCAGTCAATTAAATTGCAAAATACAAACAGCTCTTAACCCAAAATGTCCAAGAAATCCAGTGCAAAATGAATAGACTAAACCTAAAATTAGTATGTATAGAAGAGAGCACAGATTCCCAACTCAAATAGCCGGTAAACATCTTCAAAAAATTTTAAAAGAAAACTTCCCTAACCTAAAGAAAGGCCCAGAAACATACAAGAAGCCTACAAAACTCCAAATAGTTTGGTCCGGAAAGACATTCCTCCTGTTGCATAATAATCAAGTCACCAAATGCACAGAACAAAGAAAGAATATTAAAAGCATTAAAGGAAAAAGTTCAAGTAACATATAAAGGTAGACCTATCAGAATTATGCTAGACTTCTTAACAGAGTCTTTAAAAGCAAGAAGATACTGGGCATATGTTATACAGACCCTAACAGAACACAAATGCCAGCCCACATTACTATACCCAGCAAAATTCTCTATTACCACATATGGAGAGACCAAGATATTCCATGGCAAAACCAAATTTGCACAATATCTTTACATAAATCCATCCCTACAAAGGATAACTGATGGAAAATGTCAACACAAGAAGGGAAACTACACCCAAGAAAAAGCAAGAATTAATATTCTTACAACAAACACAAAAGAAGAGGGTCACAGAAATCACCCCTAACAACAAAAATAACAGGAAGAAAGAATTGTTAGACCTCAAAATCTCTTAACATCAATGGACTCAATTCTACAATAAAAAGACATATACTCACAGACTGGATAAAAAAAACAATACCGAGGATATTGGTGCATACAGGAAACATACCTTGGTGACAAATACACATACTCCCTCAGACTACGAGGCTGGAAAAATTTCCATGCAAATGGTCCCAAGAAACAAGCTGAAGTATACATTCTAATATTGAATAAACTTGACTCTTAACCAAAAGTTATAAAAAAAATAATTGAGGAAGGGCATTTTATTCTTATCAAGGGAAAAATCTACCAAGAAGGACTCTTAATTCTGAAAATCTTTGCTCTAAATACATGGGCACACAAAATTATAAAAGAAGCTTTATTAAAGCTAAAAGCATACATTGAGCCTCACAAAATAATAGTGAGAGAGTTCAACACCATACTCTCAACAATGGACAGATCATAGAAGCAGATACTAAACAGAAATACAGAGAAACAAACAGAAGTTATGAATCAAATGGCTTTAACAGATATCTATTGAACATTTCACCCTCAAACAATAGAATATAACTTCTTCTCTGCACCTCATGGTACCTTCTCCAAAATTGACCATATAATCCAACACAAAACAAGACTCAACCTATATAAGAAGATTAAAATAATCCCATGCATCAAATCAGATATGCACAGAATAAGGCTGGTATTCAATAAACAAATCAACAGAAAATCCACATATATGTGGAAGTTTAATGATTCTCTACACAATGATATCTTGGTGAGGGAAGAAACAAAGAAAGTACACTGTAGCATTTAACATAAAAGAAGGTACAACATGCTCAAATTTATGGGACACAATGAAAGCAGTACTAAGAAGAAAACTCATAGTTCTTAGTGCCTCCATAAACAAACTGGAGCATACACTAGCAGTTTAACAGCACATGTGAAAGATCTAGAACAAAACGAAGTGAATACACTCAAGAGGAGTTGACTGCAAGAAATAATCAAACTCAAGTCTGAAATCAACCAAGTAGAAACAATGGAACCTATACAAAGAATTAAGAAAACCAAAAGCTGGTTCTGTAAGGGAATCTACAAGGTGGATAAACCGTTAGCCAGTCTAAACAGAGGACACAGAGTCAGTATACAAATGAACAAAATCAGAAATGTAAAAGGACACATAACAACGGTATTTGGAAGAAATTCATAAAATCATTAAATCCTACCACAAAAACATATGCTTAACAAAACTCAAAAATCTAGATGAAATGGACAATTTTCTAGATAGATACCAAGTACTAATGTTAAATAATGCTCAGATAAACCATCTAAACAGTTCCATATCCGCTAAAGAAATAGCAGATCTTCAATGAAGGCCTAAAACCAATACTCTTCAAACTATTCCACAAAATAGAAACAGAAGGAACACTACCCATTCGCTTCTCGGCCTTCTGGCTAAGATCAAGTGAAGGAAGACTACCCAACTCCTTCCATGAAGCCACAATTATGATGATACCAAAAACAAACAAAAATCCAACAAAGAAAGAGAACTTCAGGCCAATTTCCCTTATGAATATCGATGCAAAAATACTCAAAAAAATTCTTACCACCCAAATCCAAGAACACATTAAAACAATCATCCACAAATATCAAGTAGGTTTCATCCCAGCGATGCAGGGATGTTTTAATATAAAAAAAAATCCAGCAATGCAATCCACTATATAAACAAACCCTAAAGAAAAAAAAACCCACATGATCATTTCATTAGATACTGAAAAAGCATATGACAAAATTCAGCATCCTTTCATACTAAAAGTCTTGGAAAGAACAAGAATTCAAGGCCCATACTAAAACATAGTTAAAGCAATATACAGCAAACCAGTAGCCAACATCAAAATAAATGGAGAGAAACTTGAAACAATTCCACTAAAATCAGGGACTAGACAAGGCTGCTCTCTTTCTCTCCGTATCTTTTCAATATAGTACTTGAAATTCTAGCTAGAGCAATTAGACAACATAAGGAAGTCAAAGGGATACAAAATGGAAAGGAAGAAGTCAAATTATCACTATTTGCAGATGATATGATAGTATACTTATGTGACTCAAAAAACTCCACAGGAGAACTCCTACAGCTGATAAACAACTTCAGCAAAGTGGCTGGTTATAAAATCAACTCAAGCAAATCAGTTGCCTTCCTATACTCAAAGGATAAGCAAGCTGAGAAAGAAGTTAGGGAAATGACACCCTTTAACATAGCCACAAAAAAATTAGCCACAAACAATACAAAATATCTTGGTGTGACTCTAATCAAACAAATAAAAGATCTGTATGAGAAATACTTCAGGTCTCTGAAAAAGGAAATAGAAGAAGACCTCAGAAAATGGAAAAATCTTCCATGCTCGTGGATTGGCTGTATTAATATAGTTAAAATGGCCATCTTGACAAAAGCAATATACAGATTCAATGCAATCCCCATAAAAATCCCAACTCAGTTCTTTATAGAGTTAGAAAAAGCAATTCTCAAATTCATTTGCAATAACAAAAAACCCAGGATAGCTAAAACTATTCTCAACAATAAAAGAACTTCTGGGGGGAATCAAGCAATACTTCAGAGCAATAGTATTAAAAACTGCATGGTATTGGCACAGTGACAGGCAAGTGGAACATTGTACTAGAACTGAAGACCAGAAATGAAACCACACACCTATGGTCACTTGATCTTCGACAAAGGAGCAGAAAACATCCAGTGGAAAAAAGATAGCCTTTTCAACAAATGGTGCTGGATCAATTGGAGGTCAGCATGCAGAAGAATGCTAATTGATCCATTCTTATCTCCATGTTCTAAACTTCACTCCAAGTGGATCAAGGACCTCCATGTAAAACCAGACACACTGAAACTAATAGAAAAGAAACTGGGGAAGACCCTTGAGGACATGGGCACAGGGGAAAAGTTTTTAAACAGAACACCAATAGCTTATGCTCTAAGATCAAGAATTGACAAATGGGACCTTATAAAATTACAAAGTTTCTGTAAGGCAAAGGACACTATCAAAAGGACAAAGGGGCAACCAATAAATTGGGAAAAGTTCTTCACCAACCCTACATCTGATAGATGGCTAATATCCAATATATACAAAGAACTCAAGGAATTAGACCCCAGGGAACCAAATAACCCTATTAAAAATGGGGTACAGATCTAAATAAAGAATTTTCACCTGAGGAAATTTGGATGGCCAAGAAGCACCTTAAGAAATGCTCAACATCATTAGTCATTAGGGAATGCAAATCAAAACAACTCTGAGATTTTACCTCACACCAGTCAAAATGGCTAAGGTTAAAAACTCAGGAGACAGCAGGTGTTGGCAAGGATGTGGAGAAAGAGGAACACTCCTCCATTGCTGGTGGGATTGCAAGATGGTACAACCACTATGGAAATCAGTCTGGTGTTTCCTCAGAAAACTGGACACGACACTTCCGGAGGACCTTGCTATACCTCTCCTGGGCATATATCCAGAGGATTCCCCCGCATGCGATAAGGACACATGCTTCACTATGTTCATAGCAGCCTTATTTATAATAGCCAGAAGCTGGGAAGAACCCAGATGTCCTTCAGTGGAGGAATGGATACAGAAAATGTGTTATATTTACACAATGGAATACTACTCAGCAATTAAAAACAATGAATTCAAGAAATTTTTAGGCAAATGTTTGGAACTGGAAAATATTATCTAAATGAGGTAATCCAGTCACAAAAGAATACACATGGAATGCAATCACTGATAAGTAGATATTAATTAGCCCAGAAGCTCTGACTTCCCAAGGCCCAATTGGCATATCAAATGACTCCCATGAAGAAGTAACAAGAGGTTCCTGATCCTGGAAAGGCTTGATTCAGCATAGTAGGGGAGTTCCAGG
This sequence comes from Apodemus sylvaticus, assembly GCF_947179515.1. Taxonomy (NCBI): domain Eukaryota; kingdom Metazoa; phylum Chordata; class Mammalia; order Rodentia; family Muridae; genus Apodemus; species Apodemus sylvaticus. The sequence goes on from NC_067495.1 coordinate 89,324,257, forward strand.
ACAGGAGGTGATTGAAGAATGGGTGGAGAGAAGAGGGCTTATGGGACATATGGGGAGGGGGGAACCGGGAAAGGGGAAAGCATTTGGAATGCAAACAAAGAATTTAGAAAATAAAAATAGAAGAATGATAAAAAAGAAAGAAATAGCAGCATTAATTAAAATCTCCCTGTTGAAAAAGTCCAGGAACAGATAGGTTTAGTGCTGAATTCTATCATCTCTTCAAAGAATACCTAATACCAATACTCTTCAAACTATTCCACAAAAACAGAAGGAACACACTTTCTAATTCCTTCTATGAAGGCACAGTTACACTGATATCTAAACCATATAAAGACCCAACAAAGAAAAATAACTTCATACCAATCTCACTTATGAATATCGATGCAAAATACTCAATAAAATTCTTGCCAACCGAATCCAAGAACACATTAAAATGATCATTCACCATGATCAAGTAGGCTTCCTCCCAGGGATGCAGGGATGGTTCAATATACAGAAATCTACAGAGCAATAGTGATAAAAACATCATTGTATTGTTACAGAGACAGACAGGTAGATCAGTGGAATAGAACTGAATACCCATAATTAAATCCAGGCCTACGATCACCTGATATTTGACAAAGAAAGCAAAACCATCCAGTGAAAAACAGATAGGTTATTCAACAAATGGTGCTGGCTCAAGTGACAGTCTGCATGTAGAAGAATGCAAACTGATACATTATTACGTCCTTGTACAAAGCTCAAGCCCACAAGGGTCAAGTACTTCCACACAAAACAAGATACACTGAATTTAATAGAAGAGAAAGTGGGAAAGAGCCTCAAACAGGTCTGTAACAGGGAAATTTCATGAACACAACACCAATGGCTCAGGCTCTAAGATCAGTATAGATAAATGTGATCTCATAAAATTGAAAAGCTTCTGTAAGGCAAAGGACACTGTCAATAGGGCAAAATGCCAGCCTACAGATTGGGAAAAGATCTCTGCATCTGATAGAGGCCCAATATTCAATATATACAAATAAATCAAGAATTTAGACTCCTGAGAACCAAATACATGTATTGAAAGTGGGATTAAAAGATAAACAAAGAATTCTCAAATGAGGAATCTCAAATGGCTGAGAAGTTCTTAAAAATGTTTAACATCCTTAGTCATCAGGGAAAGCAAATGAAAATGACTGTGAGATTCCACCTTCACAAAATTCAGAATGGCTAAAATAAAAAACTCAGGTGACAGCAAGATGCTAGCAAGGATGTGGATAAAGAGAAACACTCCTCCATTGCTGGTGGGATTGCAGGCTGGTAGAACCCCTCTGGAAATCAGTCTGGAGTTTCCTAAGAAAATTGGAAACACTTCTACCTGAGGACCCAGCTATACCACTCCTGGGCATATACGAAATGATATTCCAACATATAACAAGGACATACGCTCCACAATGTTCATAACAGCCTGAGGTATAATAGCCAGATGCTAGATACAACCCAGATGTACCTCAACAGAGGAATGATTACAGAAATTGTACAATCTTTACACAGTGAAGTCCTACTTGCTATTAAATACAATGAATTCATGAAATTCACAGGCAAGTGGGTGGAACTAGAAAATATCATCCTGAGTGAGGTAATCCAGTCAGAAAAAAAACACACATGGTATGTACTCACTGATGAGTAGATATTAGAAAAAAGGATCAGGATACCCATGATACAACTCACAGACCATAGAAATTTCAAGAAGAAGGAAAACCAAGTGTGGATGCTTCAGTTCTATGTAGAAGGGAGAACAAAATGATCACAAGAGGTAGAGGGATGGAGGACATGGGAGGTATAGAGGAGGAAAATAGGGGCGGGATCATGTGTGAGAGGAGATGGGAGAGAAGTACAGAGAGTCAGGGAATTGAACAGAGTTGTTTAGCTTTGGGGCATGGAAGCCACTAGAAAGTCACAGATGCCAGGAAAGCAAGAGTCTCAAAAGACACAGGGGTGATGACATTAGCTGAAATACCCAACAAAGTGAAGAGTGAACCTGTAGTGACCATATCCAATGATGAGGCATGTCCCCTTGTTGAGGGATGGGGTCACCCACCCGTCTCAAAAATATTAACCCAGAATTGTTCCTGTCTAAATGAAATGCAGGGACACAGAGTGGAACAAAGACTGAAGGAAAGGCCATCCAGAAACTGCCCCACTTAGGGATCCATCCATTCTGCAGATACCAAACCCAAACAGTATTGCTAATGCTAAGTAGTGCTTGCTGACAGGAGCCTGATATAGCTGTCTCCTGAGAGGCCCTGCCAGTGCCTGACCAAGACAGATGCAGATGCTCGCAGCCTACCATTGAACTAAGCACTGGAACCCCAATTGAAGAGTTAGGGGAATGATTAAAGTAGCTGAAGTGGTTTACATCATAAGTACAGCAATATCAACTAATCTGGATCCCCAGAGTTCCCAACCACCAACCAAAGAGTACATATAGAGGGAGTCATGTCTCCACCTGTACATGTAGCTGAGGATTACTTTATCTGGCATCAATGAGAAGGGGCCCTTGGTCCTGTAGAGGCTCAATAATCCAGCATAGGGGAAGTCTATGGAGCTGAGGCTGGAGTAGGTGAGTGGGTAGGGGAGCAACTTCATAGAAGCAGGGGGGATGGGGGATGGGACTGTGGTTTTGAGGAGGGGAACTTGTAAGAGAGAAAACATTTGAAATGTAAATAAATAAAATAACCAATAAAAAAGAATGAAAGTAGAAAAAAAGGAAGAACTAATTAGTCTCAAGGTTCGAAAGTCTAATTATCTTATCTTAATATTCTGTCTATGTTGGCACTGTCTCCTTTAAGGAATATTATTTTCTTAACCTTTATTACCCTCAGCATCTTAGTTGGGTACCACTCTTAGGCATATACTTTCTTTTATGAAGGTATAACAATGCCTGTAGTTTAATATCTTTTGTGCTGTAATTGTATAACTGCTGTGAGTCTGGCTCTGTTGCTAATGAATACATATATATATATATATATATATATATATATATATATATATATATATATATATATAATACACATATATTTATTATATAATTACATGTGTGTGTACATATAAACATACATACATATATTTCAAAATTAATGTTGATGAATAATGGAAAAAATTATGAATCAAGTATAGAAAGTACATGGTCAGTATGTAAGTAAATGAGTAAATACAATCAAAGCTCAGGTCTTTGAGGAATGTGTGGAAAAGAGATGGTATTTAAGAAAACTAATTTACAATGCACTATGAAATAGCATTATTAATATTGGATTAGGTTAATGAAATAGAAACTGGGGATGGGTCATGAAATCCAAGCTGAGCAATTGGTGCTCTCCCTCTGTAGAATGCTTCCATTAAAATGAATGACTTTAGTATAGGTTTCACGGGTATGATTTATCCACCAGGGTGAGGAAAATGAATTTCATTAACTGTAAAGACACCACCAAAAACAGAAAGTAAAAGTTGAATCTAAGTTCTTATATTCTCAATGCAATTAGTTATTTCATCACTCCTTTACATCTTTCTAAAGTAGAAAATGTTACACAAAAAGACTAAGAACCAGAAATATTTACAATGGCTTCATTGCTAGTACTATGGTTCAAAATAGATGGCAAATTGCATCTGGGTCAAAACAGATCATAATACTATCAGTGGATGCTATTCTCTGCGGTGAAAACAAGTGAAAGGAATTGGAAACACATGTGGTTTGACTCTGTTCCAATGCCCATGTCAGGTCTAAGTACAGCTGCCAATAGGTTTTCTGGTTTTTAATGCCCATCTGAAGCAGTGTCTTTGGAATCTCACTAGTATCTGTTAATGAAAACATTGGCTCAATCAATATTAATTGAATAGCTATTCAGCACACTGTGTTCTAGGTGCTGCAGATCAATCAGATGTGCCAAGTTCCTGTATTCAACATAATTTTCTGGTGAAAAGATGATAAATAATAAATAGTATCATAGGTAGTGATAAGTATTAAGAAGAAAGTATTAGTGTAGTAGAAGGACCTTAAAAATGTTCTATAGTTTTAGTTATAGTAAAGCTCTTTAAGGAAATGAAGTTTAAGCAGAAATACATAGGCAGAGACAAGAGATCCTGCAAATAGATGTCTGGCAATAAACATCCTTTGGACCTCTAGTTACAATTCAGTTCATCAGTATTTCCCATTGAGCCTTTTAAGGATTCCACACATGGCTGGCTTTGAGTTTTTAGTTTACTCATTTATAATTACATACTCGTGGCATTTTTGAGAGTGAAAATATCATATATCCTTACTTTTCTTGTCATTTACACCCTTCTAGTGTGTTAACTAGTTTCTTACCAGTGTTCCAAAACACATGAAGGAATAAACAAGGAAGAATTTCTTTTGACTCAGCAGTTTCAGAAGTTCCAATTCATGGTTTTCTGCCTCCATTGCTTTGGGCCCAAGGCAAAACATAATAGTTGCATGTGGCAGGAGTGTAAGAGGCATGTTGTTTACACCACAGTCACCTAAATCACAGAGAAATAGGAAGGGATCAGGAACAAATTATGATTCAAAAGCATGACTACAGAGATTTGATTTTTCCATGAATGCCTAACATACCAGAGTTTTCATCCCTTCTCACAAATAATAACACTAACTAGTGACCAAGCAATCTACACATAAGCTTATGAGAGGCAATTCATAAACTGTCACACTTAGAAATATGATACTACTGATCTTCTCCTCAATGACTATTTCTCATTCTTTCTATAAGGGTTAATTCTGTGACTTGAAATGGCCAGTATAATGCAGCAAATGATGGTTCCATTCAGATCCTTAGCCTCCAAAGGCTTCGTCCACCTCTTTTTGTTTTAGGATCTTTGCCTCTTTCGTAAAACAGAAATTAGTTGTTTGTCTAGAAGACATTAATGGAACCATGTCAAAATGAGTCTATTTCTCTCTGTGGCCACAGTGAAGTCCTAGTTAAGAGGTGAGAAATCCATCATTAGGCAAGTTGCATTTTCTTACTTATGAATCCGTGAGTGTCAGCCTTATCTAATGCAAATTTCCAGGTAACATATTGTCATAGGCTTAAACTACCTTGATATTGATATAGGTAACTGAATTTTAGAATAAATTCTTGGCTTAGCTTGAATATCTATTCCTGCCATGCAATACCATGATGAGAAGGAAAGTTTTGGAGAAAAGTGTTTATTTGAATTACATTTTCATATAACTTCATTATCAAAAGAAGTCAGGAAAGGAACTCAAACACGGTAGAAACCTGGCAACAGGTGTTGACTTAGAGGGCATGAGGAGTGCTGCTTACTGGCTTTCTCAGCATGGATTTCTCAGATGCTTTCTTATAGAACATAAGACCTCGAGCCAAGGGATCAAACCATCCACAATGGGCTGGGCCCTATGCCATCAATCACCAATTAAGGAAATCTCCTACAGGCTTGCCTACAGTCTAATCTCATGGAGGCATCTTCTTAATTAAGATTTCCTTGTCTCACATAACTTTAGCTTATATCAAGTTAACATATCCAGCACGCTTGTTAATGAAGGATCAGACTATCTTCAGATAACTGATATGTTTCTTCTAATGGATATTAGTTTTCAGGAGTTAATATCATAGTGGTTTAATTTTGGAATGTATACTTAGAACTCAGCATGGGATCATAGCCTTAGTTTTGATTAAATAATGGTGTGCTTCACCTTCATATGTTATAGAAAGAAGAGGCAGGGATAAAAGAGTGAAAAAGGGGAGGTCATTAAAGCAGTCCGAGTGCCTATACTGTTTACTAGGTATATTAACTTGGATGGCTTATAAGCACATGATAATTTGATAAAAACTGATAACATAATTGTGTAAGCATGGCAAATGGAATTGTTTTCATTATTATTACTATTATTATTACTATTACTATCACTCAAGGTCTCACAATGTAGCATTTGCTGGTCTATAACTTTCTAAGTAGTCCAAACAGACTTCTTACTTGTCTTGGATTACTCCACCTGCTTGGATTAAAGTTGTACAACACCATGATACCATTCTGAGCACAGATAGATTTTTACAGGGTCCTCAAAAGTTCTGTCTTATTCTTTCATTTAGACTATACATGGCTGCTAACAGGATCCATGCCCTAACTCCTGCCCAATCTAGATAAACGCTGATACTTTCTCACAGTAACGAGCATTGATAAACACCAAACCTTTTATAGTCACTAGAAAAAATGCATATGAAAAATGACAAGGGCTACGTTACAGCCATTCCTTTCAGCCCATCAATCTTCTTTATGTATTTTACTATCTCAGTTTTCCAAAATCATTCAAATTATATCTTATACAAACATTAAAATTTACCTAAGCTTGCAAAATTCTGGGATTATTTTTTGTACTTTTGTTAGATAGACTTTCTCTCTTGTTATTAAAAAAATAACATGACGCTTTGTCTATAACAAAAAAGGTTTCTGAACTGTTGATAAGTCATTTGTTTTAGGCTGATCTTTGCCAGTATGAGAATGGGATTTTAAAGATCATCTGCTCTACTTTTATTATATATCCACATTTTAATTTTTTTGATCTATTTTTTATCTACATTTCAAATTATTTCCCCTTTCCTGGTTACCCCCTCCATGAAAGTCCCATAAGCCCTCTTCCCTCCACCTGTTGCCCAGTCAACCCCCTTCTGCTTCCCTGTCCTGTTATTCCCCTAAACTAACCCCCAAAATATCAAAATGAATTAGAAGCAACTACTGATCATAGTTGTATTGTATCCTCAGCAATTAGCATAGGCAACTCTTGCTTTTAATTATAATACAACTTGATATTGTTTCATATATTTGTGATTGATTTTTACATTCTGAAATATATTTGATATGCTGGCTTTCTTATAACTATCCAAGTAAAAATTATTTTAAAATTAGCTAAGAATACTCACAATGATTCCTTCTTTGAGTAATGGTTTATCATATCTCCAACTATTTTCCTTTAGTGAATGGGCAAAAATAAATAAATTTACAATCATTTCAAAAATAGTAACTTACAAAGTAATTTAATTATACCACATGTAATTAATATAACATATTTATAAATGTACCTTTAATATATGTTTTAGGTGATTTTTCACCAAAATACATGTTAGCATAGCAGTATTTGTAGATAATTTTACTCCATTTGTAAAGTATTTTTTCATAGAAGACAGATACTAGAAAGATTAATATGACAGTATTTAAGTAAAAATTGCTTCTTAAATGTTTATTCCTTTAAAAAATTGTTCTCTTGAGATCTGAGAATTTTCAAAAGTGATATTAAGAAACTATTACATGCTGTCACAAATTATCCCAACACCCATTGGGAAATATATAAATGTTTACATAAGGAACCTAGAAATAAACTACTCTGATTTTGAAAAAAGTATTTCTGTTGATAATTTAAAACTATATCACTTGAAATCTAAATGAAGAATATATCAAAATAGTATAGACATGGACTATATATTCTTCTCAATTATTATTGATATGCTAAAATGTCTGTTTCTGATAGCTAAATGGTAATTTCCCATATGTTTATTTTCAGGATACAAATGATTCAACTCTATAAAACATTAATTTCTAGATAAAAGCAATCAACTATTTTTTTTTATTTTTACTAAACTATTCATGTGACAGCAGAGGGTATTCCAAAAGGGTCTTTTGTTATTTTTGGTGTTCTGCTTTGTTCATACTTGATGTTTTGGCTTTATTTAAATTTGCATATTGAACTTTAAAAAGATGCTTAAATCATGCTATATGCTCCACTTGTGATTTCTACTACACCTCGTTAGATCTGCTTCCTCTCGGGCATCTTTTTTCTCTCATCATATCATCAAATTTCACTTAAAATGTGTCTTATCTCACCAGAAGAGGAGCACATTTCTTTATAATGTCAAACTTCAATTGAACAGATGATAGTTGCTTAAAATTTATAAATTATATGAGTACTGTGATTAACTTGTTCCCTCCACTCTCCAAGTTCTCCTGTACCCCTCCTCCTCAAACTTATGCCCTCTTATTCTTTATTATTCACACACATTTGCATTCTTTCTTCCCCCACTTCTGTAATGTTCCTTGAGTATTAGGTGTGCTTAGAAATTGTATTGTAGATGTATCAACTAAAGCTTAACACTCTACAGTGAGTTGTTCTTTATGTTTTAATCAGTTGTAAATTTGTCTAATGGTTTTTGCCTACTGGGAAAAGAAATTTCCTTGACAGAGTTTGAGAGCTACCTAACCTGTGGGTATCAGGATCAGTACTAGGAAAACACATATAAATTATACTGGTTTAGTAAAGGAGAAGTGCTAGGGTTTCCTCTGGGATCCATGGACTTATTGGCCACAGGCTAGCTGGCTTACTGTATTAGTAAATCCTCTGCTATTGAGAGGACTTTAGATCTTTGTTTCTGAGAATGAACAGACTGGTATAGCTACGAACACAGGGAACACCAAAGTGTCGGAACAGCTGGGCAGCTCCACAGATTTCTGTGCACCTATCCTGCCAGGGGACATCTGCTCTGCAGGGAATACTGCTTAGAGGGAGTCCCAGGTTTAGAGGTGAGACCACCATATTTGCTTCTGTGACTGAGCTGGCAGGTAGAGCCATGAATGAATGCAGGGAACACCTGAGTGTCAGAACAGCTGGGGGAGAGTCCACCAGGACCCCACCTGCTCCCAGGAGCTGGGCAGTACCACAACACTCTGTGTCAGGGGAAAACCAGTTACCCAGGGGTGCTGAGATAGACTTGCAGGCCCACAGGAGGGACGAGCACCATCCAGAACAGGAGGACCAACTAACACCAGAGATAACCAGATGGCAAAAGGCAAATGTAGGAACATTACTAAAAGAAATCGCAGCAATATGGCACCATCTGAACCCAATTCTCCCACAACAGCAAGTTCTGGATACTCCAACACATCAGAAAAGCAAGATTTGGATTTAAAATCATAGCTCATAATGCTGTTATAAGACTTCAAGAAGGACATAAATAAATCCATTAAAGAAGTACAGGAGAACACAGGTAAATTGGGAGAAGTCCTTAAAGAATTACAGGAAAGTACCACCAAACAAGTGGAGGAATTGAAAAAAAAAACATCCAGGATTTAAAAATAGAGGTAGAAACAATAAAGAAATCAGAAAAGGAAACAACTCTGGACATAGAAAACCTAGAAAAGAAGTCAGCAGTCATGTATCTAAGCAACAACAGAATACAAGAGATAGAAGAGAGAATCTCAGATGCTGAAGATACCATAGAAAGCATTGACACAACAGTCAAAGAAAATGCAAAATGCAAAAAGCTCCTGAGCCAAAACATCCATGAAATCGAGGAAAAAATGAGAAGACCAAAGCTAAGGAGTATAAGTATAGAAGAGAGTGAAGATTTTCAACTTAAAGGGCCAGTAAATGTCTTTAACAAAATTATAGAAGAAAACTTCCCTAACCTAAAGAAAGTGATGCCCATGAACATACAAGAAGCCTACAGAACTACAAATAGATTTGACCAGAAAAGAATTTCCTCCTGTCACATAATAATTAAAACACCAAATGCACTAAACAAAGAAAGAATATTAAAAGCAGTAAGGGGAAAAGGTCAAGTAATATATAAAGGGAGACCTATCAGAATTACATCAGACTTCTCACCAGAGACTATGAAAGCCAGAAGATCCTGGGCAGATGTCATACAGATCCTAAGGGAACACAAATGCCAACCCAGGCTGCTATACCCAGCAAATCTCTCAATAACCATAGATGGAGAAACCAAGTTATCCCATGACAAAAACAAATTACACTATATCTTTCCACAAATCCAGCCCTTCAAAGGATAATCAATGGAAAATACCAACAAAAGGAGGGAAACTATACACTAGAAAAAGCAAGAAATTAATCTTCTTTCAACAAACCCAAAAGAAAATAACCACACAAACATAAGAATTGCATCAAAAATAACAGGAAGCAACAATTACTATTCCTAAATATCCCATAACATCAATGGACACATTCCACAATAAGAAGACATAGACTAATGGAGTGGATATGTAAACAGGACCCACCATTTTGCTGCATACTGAAAATGCATCTCAGTGACAAAGACAAGCACCACCTCAGCATAAAAGACTAGAAAACAATTTTTCAAGCAAATAGTTCCAGGAAATAAGCAGGAGTAGCCATTCTAATACCGGATAAAATTGACTTTCAACCAAAAGTCATCAAAAAAGTCACAAAAGAACATTTCAAACACATGAAAGGAAAAATCTACCAAGAAGAATTCTCATTTGTGAACATCTATGCTCCAAATGTAAAAGCACCCTCATTTGTAAAAGAAACACTACTAAAGCTTAAAGTACACATTGAACCTCACACAATAATTGTGGGTAACTTCAACACCCCGGTCTCCTCAATGGACAGATCAGGGAAACACAAACTAAACAGAAACACAGTGAAACTAACAGAAGTTTTGGACCAAAAGGATCTGACAGATATCTATAGATCATTTCATCCTTAATCAAAAGAATATACCTTCTTCTCAGCACATCATGGTACGTTCTCCAAAATTGACAATATAATTGGTCACAAAACAGACATCAACAGATATAAAAAGATTGATCTAATCTCATACCTCCTATCAGATCACTATGGAGTAAGGGTGGTCTTCAATAGCAACAAAAACAACAGAAAACCCACATACACATGGAAGCTAAACAATGCTCTACCCAATGATACCTTGGTCAAGGAAGAAATAATAATGAAAATGAAGGTACAACATAACCAAATTTATGGGACATAATTGAAGCAGTGCTAAGAGGGAAACTAATAGCTCTGAGTGCCTCCAAAAAGAAACTGGAGCGAGCATACACTAGCAGCTTAACAGCACATCTAACAGCTCTAGAACAGAAAGGAGCTAGTACACCCAAGAGGAGTAGAAGGCAGGAAATCATCAAACTCAGGGCTGAAATCAACCACGTTTAAATAAAAAGAACCATACAAAGAATCAACAAAACTGGGAGCTGGTTCTTTGAAAAAAATCACCAAGATAGATAAACCCTTAACCAGACTAACCAGAGTGCACAGAGACAGTATCCTAATTAACAAAATCAGAAATGAAAAGGGAGATATAACACCAGAAACTGAGGAAATTAAAAAAAAATAGAATCATCAGATCCTACTACAAAAACCTACACTCACCACATCTGGAAAATCTGAGTGAAATGGACAATTTTCTAGACAGATAAAAAATATCAAAGTTATATCAGGATCAGATAGACAATCCAAACCGTCTCATAACCCCTAAAGAAATAGAAGCAGTCATTGAAAATCTCCCAACCAAAAAAAGCACAGGACAAGATGGCTTTAGTGCAGATTTCTATCAGACCTTCAAAGAAGACTTAACACCAACACTTTTCAAACTATTCCATAAAATAGAAAGAGAAAGAAAACTAGCTAACTCATATTATGAAGCCACAATTACATTGATACCAAAAGCACACAAAGATCCAACAAAGAAAGAGAACTTCAGACCAATTTCCCTCAGGAATATCTATGTAAAATACTCAATAAAATACTTGCCAACCCAAACCAGAACACATCAAAACAATCTTTCACCAAGATCAAGTGGGCTTCATCCCAGGGATGCAAGGATCATTCAATATATGGAAATTCATCAATGTAATACACTACATAAACAAACTCAAAGAAAAAAAAAGACATGGTTATTTCATTAGATGCTGAAAAACATTTGACAAAATTCAGCAGCCTTTCATGTTAAAAGTCTTGGAAAGAGCAGTAATTCAAGGCCCTTCTATCTACTTTCTAAGTACTACTAAGGACTTTCTATATACTTTGATTCAAGTCACAGGCAACCATGGAAAGAAATAATAAATACTGTTTGGTGAACCATAATGGAAGAGTTTTTTTTTAAATAAATTTGACTCTCAGTAGAGAAGACAGATAGGTGTCATAGAGTCAGAAATAAGGCAAATTGAACATTAAGAAATTTTCTGTACACCAAGAAATACACCACCCTTAAGACCAAAATGGTGGGCTAGAGTTTTACTCTGAATTTGTAGGCTAATTTCTAAAGGGTTCCTTTTGATATTCTGATTTTTATCTCAGTATTTTGTATACCACAGGGTATACTTTCCTTACTGTTATAGTTGGTATTTGGGATTTAAGAAATACTAACATACAAATGATAGATCTCTGTCAACAATAAAAGAAGGAACATTGCTTTTAAATAAACCAATGAGCAAGGGGTTGTTTGTTGCTGCCTACTAGACTGTGGAAAATAGGGGAATATTTAAAATGCAGTATTCCATAGTTGTGATCCAATATGATTATGTTTTCTCCTATGCAGGCTAGCCTCTTATACCCAGCAGTGATTACACCGCCTTCATCACTGGTTGCTGGTATCAGAGCTCTATCAGCATCTTCAGTGGCAGCTGGATAAAAAGTTCTACATTTATGTTGAAAAACTATCTTTCATGCTGAAGTCTTGTTATGCAGCCTGAAAAATATATTCTGAATCAACTCTGAAAAGAAGAGAGCTTAAATACTTGACAGCAGTTATATAGTCAATGCAGGCCATAATTTCTGTTTCAGAAACCATGTGTGCAAGCTGATTTTTTTTCTTCTGTAGCAAGAGTTCTAGGGCCAGATTTTCAAACAAGCATTTGTGTGTATAAAATGGGTAATTGCACATACAAATGGACAATTTTGTATGCAATTATCCATTTTGCATATACAATTATATGCTTCTGAGGGTATAACACATGTACGAGATATTTGGTAAGCCTACACATTTCACCTTCCTTTGAAAATCTAGTCCCCATTGTAGGTTTGTTGTATAGAAAAGAAAAATGGGAGTCTTAAAAAAATAAGTGACATTATTTTCCCGCGGATAAACCCTTTCCTTCAACAATCATTACACCTACTTGGTTAACATCTGAGCAATTCCAACAATACTTTTATATATGAATGCTAAACAGAACTACTGTTTTATTATAGAAATGAAGAAATCAAGATGTTTCATTTGGAGTGCTTTAAATATTACACAGTATTCATTTAAGTTCCCTGATGACTGATTCCACCTGTGAGCTCTAATACTATTCTTAAAGCTCAACAAGTACCTATGGTAAGGGAGATGTTCGCAAATACCAACTTTGCTGTTTGAGGACCGACTATATCCAAGCTTATTCCTTCTTTTCTGACAAAAGACTTGCACTGCTTCCTCTTTCTAGCTTACATCTAGTAAGAGAACAAGTTTTAATAGGAGGGCTTGTTCACCTGGAAAATTTCTGTGTCATTGTCAAAACAAGAGAATAAAATGTCCACTCACTTCACAAAAGCAAATTGTGTCTTTCAGTGTGTAGCGAGCATTCTATTCAGAAAGTTGATGAAAGAAGTTTATTTGACTGATAGCAACCTGAGTTTTCAACTTACACATGTGGCCTTCTTACAAAATCAAATATACTTCTTTATGGCTTTGATAATCTCAAAAGAAGATAGACACGCTGGAATATCTGTTGTGATATTTAATGTGCGCTGCCCTTTCCTATTCCTGATTGACTTGCTACCTGTCTAGCATGCCATTTTGTGGTCTATGCTGACAGTATTGCAGATGTAGAAAACTTAAATTGTTTAAAGAAGAAAAGAACATTATCCTTCCATGATTGCATCTGAAACCTGTGAATTGTGCATTAAAAGTCCTCTGGATAATTTGAATTAAGATTTTCATTGAACTGTTAGTAGCTTCAAGTAAAAAACTGTCCAAGAAGCAGCAAGAGTACCAGTCACAGAAAGTCATTAATTAGAGATAGCAAGGAAAAGCATTAGAGTGAGTGAGCTAACTTTGAGGCAGACTATTGCTTCTGGATTGAAAATAATGATTAATTTACTTTGAGCAAAAGTGTGTGTGTGTGCGTGTGTGTGTGTGTGTTTGTGTGTGTGTGTGTGTGTGTAAGAACAATCATGATGGCCAAACATTCTGAAGGATCTGACTCTGCCAATGATATTTGTAATTTCTTTAAAAACAGCTAAAACTGTGACAGAACTCTATAAATAAATGACATGCTGCTCATTACCCTAAATCCTTTCATAAGTATGTTTACTAGTATGCTTAATATTTTGTGGTTCTTTAGCTACTTGTATTGTAGGAACCCAATGTGCTTTTTAAATATTTCTCCTCTTAGAATGCCATCACAAAGATATATGTGTGTACATGTCACTTAACATACTCAATATGATTTAATAGTCTACAATAGGTCACAAAGTATGGTATAATCAGTCTTATAAGGCATTTTTGTGAAATGATTTACTCTAAATGTGTATATGTAAGCATAATATGAAAAACATGTCACTTGAGCTCACATTTCTGTACATGATATTGGTAAACAATACAAGCCACAGCCATCCCCCAAACATGTTAGGCATGAGTTAACTTTTAAACAAAATCTTATGTACTTACCACCTAAGGAAGAGCCTTTTGGACCCAGTCACATAATTGCAATGATGTAGAAAAGCTCTGTAAATATGTATATCAAGTTAATTTATCCAGCTTTAGATTTTTCAACATCAAAGTTTGACCAAAGATTTTACCATTTACTTATATCATATAGTATATTATGACATAGTTTATTTTAACCAAGCTCTCTATTATCTTCATGTACATATTAGGTAGTTCTTGGTTTTACAGCAATCACTTTGTTTAGCTGTCTAATGAACCAGAAGTCTTAAACTAGGATGCCTCTAGGTCATTTATCAAAGTGCGATGCGGCTACTATATTCATAAATTGAAATTACATGTCTAAGTTATGGGATCTAGGGAAAGCAATCTTGGCTGACATATTAGGTAATACATTTCCTTAAAATTCTGTAATGTGGAGTTCAGAGTTAAGAATTCACACACAGATGTTTTGTTCTATACTCAAGTTGTACTTTTGCATGCCACTAAGCATACAGTTATCTCCTTAGCACATAAATTTGTAACTTTAAGCATATACTACATGATGAAATATTTATGTAGAAGTAGGCCCTGGGAACACATATCTTTTACCCTTGGTGAGCTGTTACAAATGAATATGTAAGATCATATACTCATATGCAAATGGAATCTGACTCTTCTGCTCCCCCTATCTTCGCCAAATTTCTTTTATATAGGAGGCAATTCAGTTTAATAGTGGCTGCATTCAGAATTTTTCCTCCTGCCCCATTTCTACAAACCATCCTTTTCCATTGTAACAATTTCCACTTGGACAAGTTTCTCATCCTGTTAATGCTTTGTGCATTTTCTTTATCTGAGCAGTCTTTCTGGCAAGCAGTTTGCTTCTCGAAGCAGCTTCTTTAAGTTTAAAGAAGTTTGAGCTCTATGCATAAAGAGCTTTCTTTCATCCAAGAAACCATCAAGGAAAAGGCATTCTAAAGGAAGTGTAAACTCACAAGCAAGCTTATAAAAAAAAAAGGGTTAGTCTATTTAACTACAGAAATGACAACAGACAATGGCTTCAGGGGTTTGATGACATTGAAATGTCTATGCCCTGAGGATTTCATTTATTTCAGTAATGAAAGCACTGTTTTGAGACTTCCACACTGTTTGCATTAATCACACCTACCACAACTTGTTTTAAGATAATATTGTTTTGTTTATGCTAAAATGATCTAATTAAAAATTGACTGTAATCTTGCCTGGAAACTTTGGGGGAATTTAATGCATAATCAGAATTCAACAGATAATATCCTCATCAGTGACTGAGAGTAAGACCTTAACCGAAGGCCAAAAACAAATTACCCAATCACCCATCAGACAGCCGAATGAGAAGATTTAGTGTGTATTTAACTGGAACGCATGTATTTTGCAGGCTCACTAGATGGAAAATCATGTAGAACAAGACATCACCAAGCTATTTGAAAATAAAGGGGTACTTTGCTTATCTGGCAATTTGGGCATGTTTCTGAACTGGGAGAAATAGCTCAGGATAACCCCTCTCCTTTGAAATTTCATATCCTAGACAGATTTTAGAATTTTTGAAAATGAAGAACATATTCCCCTTTTGCTGAAGGATACATATTTTTCAAGGTTATGATTTTATTGTGCCCATTTGTTGTAGTGGTGGTCTGTTTATGAGGAGAGACCAAGGTCGAGTGGCTGTGCATCATTAAGACAGGGATGATGAAAGGAGGAGCGAAATACATTCATCAGCAAACCAATATAAAAATGAAAGAAAATTTACAGAGGAGAGCATGGGGCAATGAGGGACAAAATGTCCACAGCCTCTCAATCAAAGACAGATAATATGCCTTCTGACTCTCTCAATTAGTTGCACCCCTGTGCCATTCACAGACACTCATTTCTCCCTCTCCATTTATTTTAATTAAGCTAAACTAGAGTCCTTGTCTTTTAATTGCCATTAACATTTTGTTAGCTTTCTTGACCCTAAGACATAACTTCCTTAATGTCAGCAGTGATATCCCTGTTATTTAGCTTCCAGTATATTCATTTGTAACATCTGTAGTACCAGGCAGAACAGCATATTATTTTCTGTCTTTGAAAAACATAAAAGAAAATATCTATTTATTTTGTTCACAATATATTCAAAACTTGACCTTAATTGTGCAAAGTCAACATTGATTCGCAGTTTTAGATGACTTTTAAACCTTACTAAGAGTCCTGTGAATATTCTGAAATTGCTTGATCTTGATAGCTCAGGATTTTTATACCATTTTTTTTTCACTTAAGGATCTTTGTTACACTCATGAAATAATGACTTTGCATATAAGTTGAAGAAGACTAATCAAGATGTACAAAACTGTTTGCTTCCATTTCCACCATTATATTTATATCCAAAGCCACTCTTTTTCATAGAAAAACATTCTTCTAGAATGCCTAATGGTTAACAGTTGCTTCAAGGTGTCTTTCTTTTCTTCATCTCTATAAAATACCAAGTATAAAGCAAAGTAGTTAAAATTTCAACACCATGGATATTTGCATGATGGGAGTGATATGCAGAACTTTAATGGCAACAAATCTAAATGTGCAAGGTAAACCTACCATCTGTGCCTAATTCTTCTGCAAGTGTTTACAATGTAAATGTTATAGTCTTTTCTAGGTCACTTGGCATTATCTGAGAAAACTACCACTCTGACCCCATATGCTGAAGAATTAGTATCCACACAGACATGTAGGCATGGTCATAATGTGTTAGAATCCCCGAAGGTATCAGTTGTCTTCTAGTCAATTTAAAAGTAGCTTGACATTTGTTTTTCTAGTGAAACGGTTCATTTTCTTATAAGAGTTCTCTTATAAACCTAGTTGCTATGTGAATATTGTTTTAAGTTTACTAAAGTAGACTTAACAGAAATAGAAGATACATATTTTTTGGTATATAGAAGTGATAAATATTTATATGAAGGACATAATACATACTTTGCACATAATACATAGATGGTGTGGGGATATTCATATACTTTGAGGTGAAATTAATCAATTAAGTGCTAAACAAAGGGACTAGAATTTCTTGCTAAAACTACACCACTGTAGATAAAGATAGATATGACAAATAATTAAATGCAAACATTACATTGTTTTCAGAATGATTTTCCAATATCTTTAGACTGGCACAGTTTTCTATAATTAGCCAGAATGAGATATTACTCTAAAAGCTGGTGTATATGTTTAATTGGAATTAATTTAAAGAAACAAAATCTTTGTAGAGGAATAAATATATCAAGTACAAATAATTAGTCTTAGTTGCTCAATTCCTATAGCTTGATTATACGTTTAATTATTCATTTACACATTTATTATTTTGACAGTACTTTTGCTTAATTTTAACTAATTTTAATCTTTTTGTTGTATATTCATTAACATTTGAAAAGTAATATCTGGCATAAGATATTTAAGGCTAGAGACATGATTTGGTGGTTAACAGCACTTGCTGATTTTTCAGAGAGTCATAAATTGGTACTCGCTACTCATATCAAGAGGCTTACCACCACCTGTAACTGCAGCTTCTAGAAAGTCTGATATATCCCTCTTGTCTCTGTGGGCATATGAACTCTCATTTACATACCCATCTACCAACCAATCATAGTTAGAGCTAATAAAATAAATCTTAAAAATGTATAATATTAACAAATCACTCTACTTTGTAATTTCCATTGTTATTCAAAGAAGTGGTGAGCTTTTGGCTGAAAGAGTGAATACCAGGAAGTTCTGTGAAATTTGCACCAATTTTATTGAAATCTTCAATTATATTTACTACTTCCATATATGGTCAATTGTCCAAATCCAGGCAGAACCCAGGGTATAATCAGTCACAGGCATTCTTCCAGTGTTACCAAGGATGTGCATAAAGGTGCTGAAAACAAATCAGAAAAGGGCTTATGTTTCCCCTAAATGCATGGTTGTAATATTTTTAAAGCACAAACCAATTTTCAAATAATCTTGACTGGTATAAATTATTTATTGAAATTTTATATAAAAATGTACACTGCTTTTAGATCGTCAAAGACAGACAGAGCGAGAGGGGGGGGGGAATAGTGGTTATCAAAGGAGGAAGGGAAGCATAGACTACTGCTGCAGACCTTGAAACTGCATACACCAGACACCTTAAAAGATATTCTTAAAATTCTTGAAAAGTCTTAAAATTAAATCAACTTGAAGTACATAACATAAAAGTTTCTGTAAACTAAAAAAACTACATTTGTAAATAAAGTTACTCTGTAAAGAAATCTAGGCTTAGATGAACTCACTGCATATTGCCAAACATTGAACAGAGAAATTGTCTCCAAATGTATACATTTGTGCTAAAAGTATGATTACAGAACACTTCCCAATGTATATAAAGGTCCGTTTTATTTTGACATCAAAGTTAGAGAAAATAAATTTAAAAAGGTATCTATTTATTGGTAACACATAGGCAAATATAAAATAACAACTGGCCAATAATAGCAATAATAAATAATATCTTATTGAAGTGGAACATACAACAGGTGTGCAAGGCTAAATCCTTGTTTTTCATCACTTAATAAAAGTCATTATATTAACTAATTTAAGAAAAATGAGAAAGCAACAAATTCAGAAAGCAAATTTAACCAAAGACTCTCAGCCATGTGAGAATACATTGGAATGTGTTAATTGAATGCAACAAAAAATACAGCTAAGTGAAGATGGCTGATTAGAAGTACACAAGAGATAAGTAGGTCCTTTAGGGAATCACATCCAAACAGGTGGCTCCACTTCATGGGGTTAACTACACGATGTGCTAAAGTTTAGTTTTGTATAAAGAGAGATTAGAAAAGAAAACTTCCTAGAGAAGAAAACACTGGTGAACAGATCAGAGAATGAAATTCAACGCTAACACCAGATATGAACTGAATAGTAAAGTTGAACATAGAGTTTAAAAAAAAAAATAAGAATGGGGAAACTAAGAATCAGAACCACTACAGTTTATATTACCATACATGCATTCATTCATTCTAACCAGACAGGGGTCTGAAATCTTCATACCATGAAAGAGGCCAAGTTTTCTTTTCCTGGTATTTAGTCTTTGCCCAGTATTAGAGAACTGTACTCAGATGGCTTACTGCTTTGGAAATCAAAGGGTCCTACATTTCCCTATTAAAAATAACCAAAATCAAATTTAATAACAGTAATCTGGGAAGCATTGTCTTGAGAGTTTCATAGTTTAGTTGTATGGTTAAGTCTTTCAATCAAAACTAGTGAGAACTACAGTGAATTAGTGAGAAATACATACAGATTCAATCTATGAGACACAGGGAAAGAGGATACACTTCATTGAGGATTGCCAAATTGGAAAGCTATTTAAAGGGTCAAATGAGGGGTGTGTAAAATAAAGGTTTGTGGTTAGGTGTAGAAAATACCTTTTGGAGTACCAGAGCTAAGTATGCATAGGACCCACAGCTGACCATTGCAAAGGGAAAAACTTTATATGATCTGAAAAGAAACAAGAGTCTTTATCAGGTTCAAAGAGTTCTCTGGTGGAATTTTTGGGGTTGCTTAAATATACTATCATGTCATCTACAAATAGTGATATTTTGATGTCTTCCTTTCAAATTTATATCCCATTGACTTACTTTTGGTGTCTAACTGTACGGGTTAGGACTTAAAATACTATATTGAATAGGTTGGGAGAGTAGGCCGCCTTGTCTATTGTCTAGAATTGTATTGATTATTTTGACATTGATATTCATAAGTGAAATTGGTCAGAACTTTTCTTTCTTTGTTGGGTTTTTGTGTGGTTTAGGTATGAGCATAATTGTGGCTTCATAGAATGGATTGTACAGTGTTCCTTCTGCTTCTATTTTATGGAATAGTTTGAAGTGTATTGGTATTATTTCTTCTTTGAAGGTCTGATAGAATTCTGCACTAAACCCATTTGTTCTGGGGTTTATTTTGGCTGGGAGACTTTTAATGATTGTTCCTATTGGTTTATCTGATCCTGATTTAAATTTGGTACCTGGTATCTCTCTAGAAATTTGTCTATTTAATCTAGATTTTTCAGTTTTGTTGAGTATATGCTTTTGCAGTAACATCTGATGATTTTTTGAATTTCCTTGCTTTCTGTTGTTATGTCTCCCTTTCCATTTCTGATTTTCTTAATTTGGACATTGTCTCTGTTCCCTCTGGTTAGTTTGGCTAAGGGTTTCTCTCTCTTGTTGATTTTCTCAAAGAGCCAACTCCTAGAGTGGTTGATTCCTTGTATTCTGTTTGTTTCTACTTGGTTGATTTTAGACCCAAGTTTGATTATTTCCTGCAGTCGAATCCTCTTTGGTGTATTTCCTTCTTTTGTTCTAGACCTTTTAGGTGTGCTGTCAAGCTGCTAGTGTATGCTCTCTCCAGTTTCTTTTTGGAGGCACTTAGAGCTATGAGTTTTCCTCTTATCACTGCATTCAATGTGTCCCATAAGTTTGGGTATGTTGTGCCTTCATTTCCATTAAATTGGAAAGAGCCTTTAATTTCTTTCTTTATTTAATCCTTGATCAAGTTATAATTGAGTAGATTTTTGTTAAGCTTCCACGTGTATGTGGGTTTTCTGTTGTTTCTGTTATTAATGAAGACCAGTCTTAGTCCATGGTGGTCTGATAAGGAAGCATGGGATTATTTCAGACTTCTTGTTTCTGTTGAGTCCTATTTTGTGACTTATTGTATGGTCAATTTTGGAAAAAGTACCATGAGGTCCTGAGAAGGTTTATTCTTTTATTTTAGGATAAAATGTTGTATAGATATCTGTTAAATCCATTTGTTTCATAATTTCTGTTAGTTGCACTGTGTCTCTGTTTAGTTTCTGTTTCCAGGATCTGTTCATTGATGAGAGTGGGGTGTTGAAGTCTCCCACTATTATTATGTGAGGTACAATGTGTGCTTTTAGCCTTAGTAAAGTTTCTTTTATTAACGTGGGTGCTCTTACATTTGGAGCACCCACAATGTTCAGAATGGATAGTTATTCTTTGTAGATTCTTCCTTTGATGAGTATGAAGTGTCCTTCCTCATCCTTTTTCATAATTTTTTGTTGAAAGTTGTTTTTATTTGATATTAGAATGACAACTCTGATGCATTTCTCAAACCCACTGTGCTGCACCAAGCCTTGCCAACAGTACCATATGCCAAGAAGTGCCATAGTAACCAGCTTTAATTTTGTCTAAGAGCACAGAAAATATAAAACTAAAGCACTGCCTCTGGAGATCTTATTTTACTTATCTCTTACTCAGGTGTAGGGCAGAGTGAATTTTCTTTTTACAACTGGCTCTCTCTCTAAACCTCTCCCTTTGTTTGTTAGGGAAGCTAAGGAAAAATATAGAATGAAGAACAACATACAACCTATATGTTCTTTCTAAATGGGTTGTAGCCAAAAATGGTCCCAGAAAAGAACATCTGTCTGACATAAATAAATACTTTTAGTTCTGACCTCTTCTTTATCTTTTTATAAGACTGGAAGAGAAGTAGGAGGAGGATGGCCTTCCTGCCCATATGTAGCAGATGTGCATCTTTACTGTTATGTGGTTCTTGAACAACTGGACAGGGGCTATCTAAAATCTGTTGTCTGTCTGTGGGATATATTCTGCTATCTGGGCTGCCTTGTCTGACCTCAGTGGGAGAGGATATGCCTAAGTTCACAGATACATTAATGGGCCAGGGTAGAGGGATATACAGAGGGGACCCCTGCTTACTCAGAGGAGAAAGGAAGAGGACAATGGGGAAGGAATGTAGGAAGGGTGAATGAGAGGTCCAGTGAGCAGAATGTAAAGTACATAAGTAAAATAATGAAATTAAATTTTAAAAAATGATACAACAGTTTGCTGCTTTTTGAAACTTATATCAGTGTTTCTCACCCTGTGGGTCATGATCTCTTTGGGAGGGTCACACAAGTTTTTCTCAGGTGTTGCTTTTCAGATATCCTGAATATAAAATACTTGCATTACAATACATAACAGTTGCAAAGTTAGAGTTATAACATAGCAATGAAAATAAATTTATGGCTGGGGATCACCATAACATGAGGAACTGTATTAATATGCTGCACATTAGGAAGGTTTAGAACCATTGTGGTGTATGAAAACACATACATGAAACATGAAAATATTAGTATACAAAAACAAAATTCAGAATCAAGAAAAGTAGCTATGTTTCAGTGAAACAAATTCAGAAAAGGCAAAACTATGACATTTGGTAAAGGGTAAAGTGAAAAATAAAGTAATGGTTGTAAGCCACATAACAGGATACCTAATTTATAAAAAATGTTATTAGTATAATTGGAAGGATAAGTTCCATATACAAGTTGTGTAATTGCATATTCTGCTTATATTAAAAAAATCAAAGCCAAATTAGATTAAAATTATACCTTATATCAAATAGTCTTTACCAACATCAACAAAATACTCAACATGATAGTATATCACACAGTTATAACATATGCAACTTGTTGCCCATGCAGATTATATTTAGATTACAAAGGAAACCCAAGAAAACAGAAAAAAGTGATGTTTATACATTTTTTTTAGAAGATAATGGAAAAGAAGTAGAAATTTGTGTCAGAACAAGTACAGTAAATAATGCAAATACATATAGGTAAATTATTATAGTTTAGAATGAGGCCTGAGTCATTGAGAAAGACAGGAAGAAATTAAAATAATTTTAGAATAATGTGAAAATGGAAGTGCAGTATGCAAAAATTTGTAGAAAATGTAGTGCATTACTAAAAGGCAAGCTTAGAATGGTTTTATTCTCTGTATAGAAGGGGAGTTCAACAATCCTGAACCAATAAATCTAAGACAGTGCCTAAGTAGGATTAAGGATAAACTTTTCATCCACTTCGGCTATCAACTTGACACAGTACAAAGAAATTTGAGTTTCAACCAGGGTTGGTTTATAGGCATTGTTCTTGGGCATTTTCTTGATTAGAGATTGATGAAGGATGGCCAAGTACACTGTGAATGGGTCCCACATGTAATCATGAAATCCTGAGTTGTATAAGAAAGTTACCTGAGGAGAAGTTATACAGCAGACATGCAGCATGACCTTTATGTGGGTCCTGAATAATTGGAGCAGAGGCTATCCCAAAAGCAGTTACCTACAGGACCCTAGCATAGCTATCCTCTGAGAGGCTCTAACAGCAGCTGACTGAGACAGATGGAGATACTTACAGTCAACCATGGTACTGAAGTTGTGGACCCTTGTGGAAGAGTTAGGGGAAGATTGTAGGGACTGAAGAGGATGTCAATCCCAAAGGAAGACTAATAGTATCAAGTAACCCAGATCTCTGGGAGTTTCCAGAGACTAAGCCACCAAATAAATAACACATATGTAGTAGGCCTTCTATGGCTTCAGTGAGAAAGGATGTACCTAATCTTGTAGAGACTGGATGCTGCAGGAAAAGGAAATGCTGGTGATGTGAGGTAGGGATGAGAAGGTTGGGTTTGGGTGATGGGGGAGCACCCTCTTAGAGGCACAGGGGAGACTGAGGGTGTGAAGAACTCTTGGGGTGGGGACCAACAAGCGGGGCAAGATTTGGAATGCAAATATATAAATCCAATTTTAAAAAGAAAGAAAGAAAAAAGAAAGACAGACACGGAGAGAGAGAAAGGGAGGAAGAGAAGGAGAGAGGGGGAAGAAGGGGGAGCGAAAGATGGAGAGAGAGTCAGAGAGAGACAGAGAGGGAGAGAGAGAAAGAAAAGAAAGAAAGAGGGGGGAGAGGGAGAAAGAGGGAGGGAGAGAGGGAGAGAGAGGAGGAAGAGAGAGGGGAGGGAGAGAGAGAAAGAGTAGGAGAGAAAGAAAGAAAAGAAAGAAAGAAAAGAAAAGAAAAGAAAAGAAAAGAAAAGAAAAAAGAAAGAAGCTTTCTCCAATGGTTTTTGCTTTAGTTTCTCTTTGAACTCTTGTCTTTTCTTAGTGGTGGACTGCTTATATAAGGTAAAAGAATTCCTGTATTTCCCATGTTGCTCTTGTTTGAAGTGCAGATAAGACATTTGAAAGGTACAGCATACTATGTTGATAAAAGCCCTAAATAAACAAGGAATAAATATCTTTACTATACATGTTACAGGCTATATATTTCAAAGCCATAGATATTATCATACAGAATGTGAAAAACTGAAAACAGTTCCTCTAAAATCAAGAACTAGATAAGCTCTATTCACAACATTCTTTTTTTCTTTTTATATGATATTTTCTTTATTTATATTTTAAATGTCCACCCTTTTCCAGGTCTCCCTTCCCGAAACCCCCTATCCACTACACTTTCTTTACAAGGGTGCTCTCTCACCCATCCACCTCCCCCTGCCATCCTACCCTGGCATTTCCCTACACTGGGGTATTAAATCCCCTCAGGTCCAGGGACCATTCCTCCCACTGATATCCAGCAATGTCCACATATTTGGCCAAAGTCACAGGTCTCCCCATGTGTACTAATCAGTTGGAAGTCAAGTCCCCATAAATTCCTGAGGCTCTGGCCTGTTGACACTGTTGCTTCCCCCATCAACACATCCCCAGCTCCTTCAGTCCCTTCTCCAACCTATTCAATAAAAGACTTGGAACTTTTAGTCGGAGGAATCAGCCGAAAACAAACAGTACAAATAAGAAAAGTGGATATCAAATTAGTATTTTTTGAAAATTATATCATCCTATATGTCAAAGACTTGAATGGATCAATTAAAATATTGATTTAAAAAAAAAGACTTAGCTTTCTGGAGTCTAACTTCTTGAGTTCTTTATATATATATTGGATATTAGCCCTCTATCTGATGTAGGATTGGTGAAGATCTTTTCCCAATTTGTTGATTGCCGATTTGTCCTTTTGATGGTGTCCTTTGCCTTACAGAAACTTTGTAAAAAATGGGGTACAGAGTTAAACAAAGAATTCTCACCTGAAGAGTTTCAGATGGTGGAGAAACATCTTAAAAAGTGCTCAACTTCATTAGTCATTAGGGAAATGCAAATCAAAACAACCCTGAGATTTCACCTTACACCAGTCAGAATGGCTAAGATTAAAAATTCAGGAGACAGCAGGTGTTGGCAAGGATGTAGAGAAAGAGGAACACTCCTCCACTGCTGGTGGGGTTGCAAATTGTTACAACCACTCTGGAAATCAGTCTGGTGGTTCCTCAGAAAACTGGGCACCTCACTTCCAGAAGATCCTGCTATACCACTCCTGGGCATATACCCAGAGGATTCCCGACCATGTAATAAGGATACATGCTCTACTATGTTCATAGCAGCCCTATTTACAATTGCCAGATGCTGGAAAGAACCCAGGTATCCCTCAACAGAAGAGTGGATGCAAAAAATGTGGTATATATATATATATATATGTATATATATATATATACATATATATATATATACACAATGGAGTACTATTCAGCCATTATAAACAATGAATTCATGAAATTCTTAGGCAAATGGATGGAGCTGGAGAACGTCATACTAAGTGAGGTAACCCAGACTCAAAAGATGAATCATGGTATGCACTCACTGATAATACCCAAACTGGAATACCCAAAACATAATCCACACATCAAATGTACAAGAAGAACGGAGGAGTGACCCCTTGTTCTGGAAAGACTCAGTGAAGTAGTATAGAACAAAATGAGAACAGGGAAGTGGGAAGGGTTGGGTGGGAAAACAGGGGGAGGGAAGGGGACTGATGGGACTTTCGGGGAGTGGGGGTCCAGAAAAGGGGAAATCATTTGAAATGTAAATAAATATATCAATAAATTAAAAAAAAAAGACTTAGCAAAGTAGCAGGATACTAGATCAATAGAAAATCAGAACTTTTTAAAGTAGAATAATGACAAAATTGCCAAGAAAGCCATCAGAAAGACAATAGATCTTGTTTTTGTTTTTGAAATTTTAAAATAGCCTTTAAATGCTATGGAATGGGCTTGTGAGTTGACACATCACATCAAGATGATTGTTCTACTTGCCTGATGATATAATAATATCTCCAAAATCCAGGTAAAATGTCTACATAGTAGCATATTTCTCTTCCTGGCTCTGAACATATATTGTGACATACATTCACAAATTCCCCCCGCCCCCTCTCTCTCTCACACACACACACATACACACACACACAAACAGAAAAATAATAATACAATTTATAAAACTATATTTTCAAAATACCCAAGAATACCCCAAAACAAATGCAAAATTTCAGAATGAAAATTATGAAACAAGAAAGAAAGTGAAGAGAGTGGGGAATAGAAAGACCATCTGTGTTCATGGGTTGAGAGAATTACTTTTTTTTCTTGGCAGTGGAATTTTTTTGTGTTTTTTGTTTTTGAGACTGGGTTTCTCTGT
Organism: Apodemus sylvaticus; assembly: GCF_947179515.1. NCBI lineage: Eukaryota > Metazoa > Chordata > Mammalia > Rodentia > Muridae > Apodemus > Apodemus sylvaticus. The sequence continues at coordinate 89,351,088 of NC_067495.1, forward strand.
GGAACAGCTTGGCCATTCTGGAAATTGCCTTGTAAAACAGCCTGCCTCAATCTCACAGAGATTCCCCTTCCTCTGCCTCCTGAATACAAGTATTAAAGGCATGTTCCACCATGCTCACAAAGAATTGCTATTTTATAAATCATCACATTACCTAAAAATTGATAAATTTATTAAAAACAAATGAAAATATTAACACTGAATATAAAAGTATACATAAGTTTATGAACATTATATATAGAAGTACAGAATGTCCAAAACACCTAATGCTTTACAGATCAAAAAGATCAATGTTAGAAACACCAGTATTATAGCTTTTAAAAAATGTATTATAAGCCATAGCATAAAGAACAGCATGGTATACACATAGAAGTAGACATGAAAACCAGTAGAACAGAATGGAAGATCTATAAATAAACCCTTATATGTACAGTGATGATATTTTTGGCAAAGATGTCCAAAAGACATTGATAGAAAGGCTCTTCTTTAACAAATGATGCTGGAAAAAAGTACAACATATGTATAAGATTGAAATGAGACTCCCATCTTTTCCTATGTAGAAAAAAAAACTAGGTACATTAATATAAGAACTAAAGTTATAAATAATCTTGAGTAGAATATAATCAAACAATACAATACTTGCAGGAACTCCAAATAATCCAATAGTTAAAGAAAAAAAGATAAATTTTAGTAATTGAGGTCATATTAATAAACTTCTGCACAGCAAATAGGTGATTAAAAAAGTGAAAAAATCTTGAAAAATCTTTGCTTTTCTACAAACAATAAAAGTTAAAAATGAAAAACATAATACAGTCAAGATATTTGCAAATAATATGAAGAGGAATTCATTACACTAAATACAAATAACTAGTAGACTTATGAAAATTCTAAACATCTGTAGCCATTAGAGAAATATAATTTAAAACTACATGTAGATTCCATATCTTCCCGCTCAAAATTGCTATCATTAAGGAAACAAAATAAAACATGAAAATAACAACAAATACTGGTGAGGATGTAAATGAATGAATTATTATAGAAAAAAATGGAAGTTCCTTTAAAAATAAAGCAAATCAGTTGCCTTCCTATACTCAAAGGATAAGCAGGCTGAGAAAGAAGTTAGGGAAATGACACCCTTCACAACAGCCACAAACAATATAAAGTGTCCTGGATGTATGTCTCTAACCAAACAAGTGAAAGATCGATACAAGAACTTCAGGTCTCTGAAGAAGGAAATCGAAGAAGACCTCAGAAAATGTAAAAATCTGCCATGCTCGTGGATTGGCAGGATTGATATAGTTAAAATGGTCATTTTGCCAAAGGCAATTTACAGATTCAACAAAATCCCCATCAAAATCCCAACTCAGTTCTTCACAGAGTTAGGAAAAGCAATTCTCAAATTCATCTAGAATAACAAAAAACCCAGCATAACTAAAACTATTCTCAACAACAACAAAAATTCTGGGGGAATCAATATCCCTGACTTCAAACAATATTACAGAGCAATAGTGTTAAAAACTGCATGGGATTGGTACAGTGACAGACAAGTGGACCAATACAATAGAATTGAAGTCCCAGAAATGAATCCACACACCTATGGTCACTTGATCTTCGACAAAGGAGCCAAAAACATCCAGTGGAAAAAAGATAGACTTTTCAACAAATGGTGCTGGTTCAATTGGAGTTCAGCATGCAGAAGATTTGCGAATTGATCCATTCTCATCTCCTTGTACTAAACTCAACTCCAAGTGGATCAAGGACCTCCACATAAAACCAGACACACTGAAACTAATAGAAAAGAAACTGGGGAAGACCCTTGAGGACATGGGCACAGGGGAAAAGTTCCTGAACAGATCACCAATACCTTATGCTCTAAGATCAAGAATTGACAAATGGGACCTCATAAAATCACAAAGATTCTGTAAGGCAAAGGATATGGTTAAAAGGACAAAACAGCAACCATCAAATTGGGAAAAGATAGTCACCAACCCTACATCTGATAGAGGGCTAATATCCAATATATACAAAGAACTCAAGAAGTTAGACCCCAGGGAACTAAATAACCCTAATAAAAAATGGGGTACAGATCTAAACAAAGAATTTTCACCTGAAGAAATTCGGATGGCCGAGAGGCACCTTAAGAATTGCTCAACATCATTAGTCATTAGGGAAATGCAGATCAAAACAACCCTGAGATTTCACCTTACACCAGTCAGAATGGCTAAGGTCAAAAACTCAGGAGACAGCAGGTGTTGGTGAGGATGTGGAGAAAGAGGAACCCTCCTCCACTGCTGGTGGGGCTGTAAGATGGTACAACCACTTGGGAAATCAGTCTGGCGTTTCCTCAGAAAACTGGTCTTCACACTTTCAGAGGACCCTGCTATACCTCTTCTGTGCATATACCCAATTGATTCCCCGGCATGCAATTAAGACACATGCTCCATTATGTTCATAGCAGCATTATTTATAATAGCCAGAAGCTGGAAAGAACCCAGATGCCCCTCAAAGAAGGAATGGATACAGAAAATTTGGTATATTTACACAATGGAATACAATTAGAAACAATGAATTCACAAAATTTTTAGGCAAATGGTTTGATCTAGAAAATATCATCCTAAGCGAGGTAACCCAATCACAAAAGAATACACATGGAATGCAATCTCTGATAAGTGGATATTAATTAGCCCAGAAGCCCTGAATACCCAAGGCACAAATTGCATAACAAATGACTCCCATGAAGAAGTATGGAGAGGGTCCTGATCCTGGAAAGGATTGATCTAACATTGGAGGGGAATATAAAGACAGAGAAAAAGGAGGGTGGTGATTGGAGACTGGATGGAGAGAAGAAGGTTTATGGGACATATGGGGAGGGGGGATCTGGGAAAGGGAAAATCATTTGGAATGTAAACAAAGAATATAGAAAATAACAATATTAAAAAAGAAAGAAATAGAAATTTTATCTGATTCATGTACCTTATTTTTGAATTTATATTAGAAAGAAATGAAGTGAGTATTCATAAATAAAACCTATGTTTATTGTGGCAATATTCATTATAAACAATTTATAGAATTATAGGTGCCTATTCTTAGATTAATGTATATAGAATGTAGAATATATCAATTGCACTCACAAATGTACATGCAAATACACTTATATCTATGTATATGTATATACCAGAAGCATTATTCACTCATAAAGAACAAAAAATCCAATAATTTATGATACAATGAATCATGCTAGATATAGTTATGGGAAATAAATATAGCCATACAGTACATGTTTGATTTTGTACCTAGAGTCCGAAAAAAGATAGCATGGAGGTAGTAGAGAACATACAGAGGGAAATTGGACTAGTTGAGGAAGGAGACCAATGAAGGCAAGAAAAGAATGAAAGTTACAACTGTTCCATAGCACATGGAACGATGCCAAACTTTTTCATGCTGATACATAATTTAAAAAATGCTTGATGCTGTAGTGTAGAGTAATACCAGGACAAGGAAGCAGGGGAGGGTTGATTGGGCAAGGAGAGATGGCTCATGGGATTTTCAGGGTAGGGGGGAACCAAGAAAGGGAAAAACTTTTGAAATGTAAATAAAGAATATACCTAAAGATGGAGGTGATTGGAGAAGGGATGGAGAGAAGAAGGTTTATGGGACATATGGGGAGGGGGGATCCGGGAAAGAGGAAATCATTTCGAATGTAAACAAAGAATATAGAAAATAAAAATATAAAAAATAAATTAAATAAACTTTAAACTTTATAGTCCTGAAAGTAAAATATATATATTCTATGTAAGATTTGTATAGCTAAGGACAAATTATTCTTAGAAGTATACAGAAAATTAAACAAAGCAAATAACAAATTTAAAATGAGGAATACATTATGAAAAGTCATTCTTTGCAATTTTAAGACTGGTTATGGCCTTACTAATCTACACTGTGTCGCCTTAATGAAAGAATTGTCACCTAGAACAATGGAAGGCCATGATGCCCCAAACATTATACTCAAACTAACTTAAACATCATCATCATCATTATTATTATTATTATTATTATTATTATTTTACAAATGATCAAATGCATCAGTAAAGAATGAATGTTCAACAGCTAGTGGTAGAGCAATTGGAAAATCTGCAAGTAGAAAAATGAACTTTATTTAAGTTTCAATTAATACAGAGAAATTAACTCAAATATATCAACTTCAATGTAAAAAATTAAAAATCAAACCATAGTATTTAGAACAAAATAAAGAAGAAAATCTTTGTTATCTAAAATTAAGACATCTATAATTTATAAATTTGTTATAAATATAAATTTCTTTGGTGACCTTACAGATAAAAAGAAAGTTCTGGTCAGGAAAATTATTTATGGCAATATACATGGAAAATGATAAATGCCTCATATTTAGACCACATGAAAGTGTCTCAATAATCAATAATAAAAGATTTAAAAATACACAAAGATGGATCTTTGAGGAAATAAATTGCAATGAAAGATGGTGAACAGCATAACATATTAGTAAATTCAAATCAAATGCAAAAAATGGGGCCATTATTCTTCTCTCTAGAGGACTGAAATAAAAAAAAAAAGGGGAAACAACAAATTCTAGAAAGTACATAAAAATTTAGTTTCTACATTGTTAGTAAAATACAATAGTAGAGATACTCTGACAGGTTGGCAGTTTCTTAAACCACTAAACATGCAATTATAATACAACTTTGCAAATTTTATCCTGGGCATCCTTCCCAGAGAAATGAAAACTTATGTACATATAAAATTCAGTTCAGGAAAGATCATGTCATCTATTTTTCAGAACATCCCAAACTGGACACAATGAAAATGAGTCCAATAGGTGGAGTAGTTCTGGTGCATACATTTCACAAGAATAAAAAGAAATAGATTATTGAAACAAAAAGTAACATGAATCAGTGTCATGAATTTCACTAAACAATGTTCTAGAGTAAGCAGTGTCAGAAAGATGAGGAAGTATTAGTGGTTTCCAGGGATCAGAATAGATATAGGGATGTAGAGATACCAGTAGGTATAAAATGTTAGCACAAGACGTCCACTTTGTTTATATCACTATTACATGTGATGTTTGCAGGAATGTCCACACAAACCTATTTATATGATAGAGTAACTAAAATAGTTCACACTTACAGGAGTGGGGAGAAATATTCACAACTTGAATGATTTTCATACTTCATGAAGACCAAACCATTCATTTGATTTCAGTATAGTATGTTTTATGTAAGATCTCAAATTTATGGGAGTAGAGGTAGAGGGTACACAAGAATTTCTTGTACTTTTCTTTGTAACTCTTTTATAATTCTCTAATTTTTTGACATAAAAGAAAACAAATAGCTAAAATTTCAAAATAACAATGACAAAAGCATCAAGAGAATGTTTAATGGTTTGTATATTTAATAATACTTGAGAAGGAATAAGAGAAATCTAATTTTTCTCAACCTTTAACAAAGCAAGAAATATATGCGTTCTTTTTCTTTGATAAATATTTGATCACTATATTCTCTAGGCCAGTTTTCAAGCAGCCACATCCATGCAGTTATTTATTTTCTGGAGTCATGGTCTTCTGTACCATGATGGGAGTAATTGTACCTGTGTTTCCCAACTCTTAATGTGATGGCTTACTAGTCTATTAAGTATTAGTTTCATAAACTAGAAGGATCACAAACATTTATTTTATCTGTCCTTATACTCATAAAAAGTTGTAGTCTTTACTCCTCATCAAGGAAGCTTCTCTTTGAAACAAAGACCACTACAGAAAACCACAACCAATCAAAATGCAGAGTTATGGACAATAATTCCAGTGGGGGCATCTATAAAAACTGTGAGCAAAAGGGAATAGACAGATTATAAAAAGCCAAATGATAAGGGGTTTGCTGTGAATTTGTCTTTTAGTAATGATAGAGAATCTCACCATCATGACTCAGCATGGATGACAAGGATAACTCCAACAGGCAAGCTAATGTTAAAGATGAAAAGCGCAAAATACCTCAACACTACACAAGAAACTATATATAGGCAAGTGAAGAAAGCATTAAGAAGAGGAAGAACAGACCAATTGACTGGCCAGTGCCAAATGGTCAGTACCGAAAATATGCAAACAATTAACATTATATATCCTCAACACATTATATTTATGAATATATACATCCAGAGCTACACATGCAATCAATTAATGTAAAATGAAGCCACAAATTTGAAGGGAGGGCATGGTAATATGAGAGGGTTTAGAGGGTAGAGGGTAGAGAGAAGTGTTGTCATTCTATTATAATCTCAAAAAAAGGAAGATTATGAAAAAGACATACATCTAAAACTCTAATGGAGGTAATATGAAAATATAATATATATTCTTTTTATACCAGTTAAAATTATATTTAACTTTAAAACTTAATAAATTGCCAGGCGGTGGTGGCACAAACCTTTAATCCCAACACTTGGGAGGCAGAGGCAGGTAGATTTCTGAGTTCAAGGCCAGCCTGGTCTACAGAGTGAGTTCCAGGACAGCCAGGGATATATAGAGAAACCCTGTCTCGGAAAAACCAAACCAAAAAAAAAAAAATGTAATTAACTTAATCAACCTTAATCAAAGTATGAGTAAACAGGAAAGAAAAAAGTTTTTTAAAAAGCAGATAAAAATTTAGGCATATTAGTGGCTGTATTCAATGTAAAGAGACTAAAGTGTCTCTAAAAGCAGTATGACTTTTATTTGACGTATTTTACTGTCATGATTGAAACCAAAAATAAAAATTTGATCCAGTAGTGAAATAAAAGAGAAATAAGATAAATAAAGCCATTTTCTAAATAAGAGAGATCATCTACGAAAATGAAATACAAGAACTTAAAATTTTTCTATATTTAAACATCACTTAAGAACAGATTGACAAAATAGACAACAACAAAGTCGACATTCAGTCCACATTATTGGAGTGTTGAACATATCTCCACTAATAAGTCAGACTAAAAGTGCAAAATAAATCAGCAATGGTTCTAGTTCTAAAATATAATTATTTTTGATAGTGCTAGGTGCTGACTACTTAAATACACTTTGAATTGAAGGAATGGAATCGTTCATATTCTATTTATCTACAGTGAGAATGAGCTGGAAATAAAAAAATAAAACAGTATCTCTAGAATAGACTCAACTATTTGGGGAAATTCAAGAATTCTTGGGGCTACCAGAATTCCTCTTTAGAAAATACTGAATTTAAGAATTTTTTTCTATAACTCTAAATTTTATCACATTGAAATTTTCTCATCCAGATGGCTTCACCAATGATTCAAACTCTTAAAAAAGAAATAGCATCAATCTTGCAGAAACTTTCACAGAATAAAAATAGAGAATACTTCTGAATTTAATTTATGATACCAGCAACATTTGATAACAAAACATCAAAATTGAAGTCGGAAAACTTTCTGTAAAGCACCCAACATTAAATGTTCAGGATTTTCTGGTTGTATTATCCCCTATGCAGCTTCTGATGAACTTTAGAGAATTGAAGCAGCCCATAATCAAGGGTAAAATGAACAAACGCATGAGTGTGTCAAAACCTTTATATACAGTCATTAAAATTTGTGTGCTATGGCTTTCTTACTTCTGACTCATTGTGCCACACTTCTCCCTCTTTAGCAAACACTTTACAAAATCCATTGCTTCTGATATCTTTTCATCCTATTCTGTGTAGCTTTCACAGATTTCCTTTGCTGCTCACTCTCTTTGCTGCTGTTTCTCTGCAGAGATATCTGTTCCCTAGGTCATACACTGATTTTCAGTCGTGCACCCCTGATATGCATTTCTGCATTCACTTTGTTTGTTCTGATATTCTCATGCAAAGTCACTTTTTGATCAATGTGATATCCCCACTGTGTGTGGGCTCTTAATACCCATGTGATTGATTTACTAATGTGACCAAGCTAGCTCAATCTGTCAGCAGGGTCTCAAGAGAGGAATTGAAGACTGAAATAAAGGAAAAACAGTTAGACAAAATTATAACATGACTCCAGCCAGTATGGAGGTTAAAGCAGCTTTATTCTTCCCAGTCTACTTTTATATCATTCTAGGTATATCAACAAAAACATGGTCAGTTCATAGATCAAAGACAAAGTAATCAAGCAAAGTAATAAACAAGAAGATCACACAAGATAGTAATAAAATAAAGTAGTTAGCAAAAGGATCAAGCAAGGTAATAATTAAGTAAATTAGTAAGCAAAGTGATCCCATAAGGTAGTAATTCTGCAAAGTAGTAAACAAAGCTCTATGGTTACTGTTTCTAATATTGTTATCTGAGTCTACTTCCTTGTCTGAGCTCAGTGACAAGTGCCAGATTCCTTGAAGTGGCACCAAAAGCTCTCAGCACTAGTTCTTTGACTTGAGTTTATTGTGCCTATGCATATATGCATGTCCAACCAAAGGTGTCTTCTTGTCACATGATAATGGCAATTTCAGATTATCTTCAACTTAGTAGTACACATGACACTTTACACTGCTACTCTTTCATGAATATACTGGGAAAGAAAGAGAACAATAATGTATAAACATTATGAATGTTATCAGAGAAACATATTATGCATAAGGAAAAGCGTCACTCTCACTTTAAAATGATGAGTAAATAATTGGCCATTACTCCAAAGGATAACAGTAAAAATTGTTTTCAATGTTAACTTCTTTTGTATTTCAGATAAACTAGATTTCTACATCATTGCCTACAAGCAAGAATTTAATTTAACTAACAGGAAGGAAAAGGGAGGAAGAAATGTAAGGGTAAAGATTTGAAAAGAAGCAGTATATTTAAAATGACACCTTAATATTATATTTTTCTTCATAAAAACCAAGATATTATTAGGAATGAGATTAACAATAGAAAATTTCATCACAACCTTAGTGCTGGTACAAAGCAGTGCTTCACAAATAACTATCAATGTATTAAAGTTAGGAGGGATTTCAAAAATGCTTTGGTGACAATAATAAAGCACCAATTTTTGGCATGCATTTTTCCTATAGTAGACAGAATCAAAGAAAGTTATCATTATGAGATATTTTTAATGAGGACTGACTTAGCCCCATTTCTTTCTCTAATAAAATGATGCCACAGAGTAGATAACATAAGGAAATATAATGGTCTATTTTGGCTCATACTTATAAGCCATGGTCACAAAATATGACTAAGGTTTACTTTCTTGGTAACAAAATTCAGATAACATGAGATATCACATAGTAGTAATGAGTCTTTCAAACTATTAATCCATTATTCTATTAATTAAACCTAAAAGTAAAGTCCTAAAGAACCTTTTTTTGTTGTTTTGGTTTTTTAAATATTTTTAATTTCTATATTCTTTGTTTACATTCCAAATGATTTCCCCTTTCCCAGATCCCCCCTCCCCATATGTCCCATAAACCTTCTTCTCTCCATCCATTCTCCAATCACCTCCCTCCTTTTAATCTGTCCTTATATTCCCCTCCAATGCTAGATCAAACCTTTCCAGGATCAGGACCCTCTCCATACTTCTTCATGGGAGTCATTTGTTATGCGATTTGTGCCTTGGGTATTCAGGGCTTCTGGACTAATTAATATCCACTTATCAGATATTGCATTCCATGTGTATTCTTTTGTGACTGTGTTACCTCACTTAGGATGATATTTTCCGGATCAAACCATTTGCCTAAAAATTTTGTGAATTCATTGTTTCTAATTGCTGAGTAGTATTCCATTGTGTAAATATACCACATTTTCTGTATCCATTCCTCCTTTGAGGGGCATCTGGGTTCTTTCCAGCTTCTGACTCTTATAAATAATGCTGCTATGAACATAATGGAGCATGTGTCTTTATTGCATGCCGGGGAATCCTTTGGGTATATGCCCAGGAGAGCTATAGCAGAGGGTCCTCCAGAAGTGTCATGTCCAGTTTTCTGGGGAACCACCAGACTGATTTCCAAAGTGGTTGTACCATCTTACAGCCCCACCAGCAGTGGAGGAGTGTTCCTTTCTCCAAATCCTTGCCAACACCTGCTGTCTCCTGAGTTTTTGATCTAAGCCATTCTGACTGGTGTGAGGTGAAATCTCAGGGTTGTTTAGATTTGCATTTCCCTAATGACTAATGATGTTGAGGACTTCTTAAGGTGCCTCTCGGCCACCCGAATTTCTTTAGGTGAAAATTCTTTGTTTAGATCTGTACGCCATTTTTATTAGGGTTATTTGTTTCCCTGTGGTCTAACTTCTTGAGTTCTTTGTATATATTGGATATTAGCCCTCTATCAGATGTAGGGTTGGTGAATATCCTTTCCCAATTTGATGGTTGCCGTTTTGTCCTTTTAACAGTGTTCTTTGCCTTACAGAAACTTTGTAATTTGTAATTTGTTTTTTGTTTTTGTTTTTGTTTTTTTTTTTTTTTGAATTTGATTTTTTCGAGTCAGGGTTTCTCTGTATAGCCCTGGCTGTCCTGGAACTTACTCCGTAGACCAGGCTGGCTTCGAACTCAGAAAGTTGCCTGCCTCTGCCTCCCAGAAGCCTGGGATTACAGGCATGTGCCACCCCCACCTGGCTTGAAACTATGTAAGTTTATGAGGTCCCATTTGTCAATTCTTGATCTTAGAGCATATGCTATTGATGATCTGTTCAGGAACTTTTCCCCCGTGCCCATGTCCTCAAGGGTTTTCCCCAGTTCCTTTTCTATTAGTTCAGTGTGTCTGGTTTTATATGGAGGTCCTTGATCCATTTGGAGTGAAGTTTAGTATATAGAAATAAGAATGGATAAATTCGCATTCTTCTGCATGCTGACCTCCAATTGAACCAGCACCATTTGTTGAAAAGGCTATCTTTTTTCCACTGGATGTTTTTGGCTCCTTTGTCGAAGATCAAGTGACCATAGGTGTGTGGGTTCATTTCTGGATCTTCAATTCTATTCCATTGTTCCACTTGTCTGTCACTGTGCCAATACCATGGAGTTTTTAATACTATTGCTCTGTAGTATTGCTTGAAGTCAGGGATACTGATTCCCCCAGAATTTCTTTTGTTGTTGAGAATAGTTTTAGCTATCCTGGGTTTTTTGTTATTCCAGATGAATTTGAGAATTGCTTTTTCTAACTCTGTGAAGGCTGAGTTGGGATTTTGATGGGGATTGCATTGAATCTGTAGATTGCTTTTGGAAAGATGGCCATTTTAACTATATTAATCCTGCCGATCCATGAGCATGGTAGATTTTTCCATTTTCTGAGGTCTTCCTCGATTTCCTGCTTCAGAGGCCTGAAGTTCTTGTCATATAGATTTTTCAGTTGTTTGGTTAGAGTCACACCAAGATACTTTATATTGTTTGTGGCTATTGTGAAGGGTGTCATTTCCCTAACTTCTTTCTCAGCCTGCTTATCCTTTGAGTATAAGAAGGCAACTGATTTGCTTGAGTTGAGTTTATAACCAGCCACTTTGCTGAAGTTGTTTATCAGCTGTAGGTGTTCTCTGGTGGAGGTTTTCGGGTCACTTAAGTAGACTATCATGTCATCTGCAAATAGTGATAATTTGATTTCTTCCTTTCCAATTTGTATCCCCTTGACCTCCTTATGTTGTCTAATTGATCTAGCTAGAACTTCAAGTAGTATATTGAAAAGATATGGAGAGAGAGGACAGCCTTGTCTAGTCCCTGATTTTAGTGGGATTGCTTCAAGTTTCTCTCTGTTTAGTTTGATGTTGGCTACCGGTTTGCTGTATATTGCTTTAACGATGTTTAGGTATGGGCCTTGAATTCCTGTTCTTTTCAATACCTTAATCATGAAAGGATGCTTGAATTTTGTCAAATATTTTTCTGCAACTAATGAGATGATAATATGTTTTTTTTCTTTGAGTTTGTTTATGTAGTGGATAGCATTGATGGATTTACTTATATTAAACCATCCCTGCATCCCTGGGATGAAGCCTTCTTGATCATGGTGGATGATCATTTTGATGTGTTCTTGGATTCGACTGGCAAGATTTTATTAAGTATTTTTGCATCAATATTCATAAGAGAAATTGGCCTGCAGTTCTCTTTCTTTGTTGGATCTTTGTGTGGTTTTGGTATCAGCGTAATTGTGGCTTCATAGAACGAGTTGGGTAGAGTTCCTTCTGTTTCTATTTTGTGGAATAGTTTGAAGAGTATTGGTGTTAGTTCTTCTACGAAGGTCTGATAGAACTCTGCACTGAAGCCATATTGTCCCATGCTTTTTTTGGTTGGGAGACTTTCTATGACCCTTTTTATTTCTTCAGGTGTAATGGGACTGTTTAGTTGATCTATTTGATCCCGATTTAGTTTTGGTGTCGTATATCTGTCTAGGAAACTGTCCATTTCCTCCAGATACTCCAGTTGTTTGAGTATAGGCTTTTGTAGTAGGATCTAATGATTTTTTGAATTTCCTCAGTTTCTGTTGTTATATCTCCCTTTTTATTTCTAAGTTTGTTAATCTGGATACTGTCTCTGTGCCCTTTGGTTAGTCTGGCTAAGGGTTTATCTATCTTGTTGATTTTCTCAAAGAACCAGCTCCTGGTTTTGTTGATTCTTTGTATCATTCTCATTGTTTCTACTTGATTGATTTTGGCCCTGAGTTTGATGATTTCCTGCCTTCTACTCCTCTTGGGTAAAATAGCTTCTTTTTGTTCCAAGGCTTTCAGGTGTGTCATTAAGCTATTAGTGTATGCTCTCTCCATTTTCTTTTTGGAGGCATGCAGGGCTATGAGTTTTCCTCTTAGCACTACTTTCATTGTGTCCCATAGATTTGGGTATGTTGTGTCTTCATTTTCATTAAGTTCTAAAAAGTCTTTAATTTCTTTCATTATTTCTTCCTTGACCAAGGTATCATTGAGTAGAAAATTGTTCAGTTTCCATGTGTATGTGAATTTTGTATAGTTTTTGCTGCTATTGTAGACCACTTTTACTCCATAGTGATCTGATAGGAGGCATGGGATTAGTTCGATCTTCTTATATTTGTTGAGGTCTGTCTTGTGGTCGATTTTGGAGAAGGTACCATGAGGTGCTGAGAAAAAGGTATATTCTTTTGCTTTAGCCTAGAATGTTCTATATATATCTGTTAAATCTAATTTGTCCAAAGATTCAATTAGTTTCATTGTTTCCCTGTTCAGTTTCTGTTTTCCTGATCGGTCCATTGAGGAAAGTGCAGTGTTGAAGTCACCCACAATTATTGTGTTAGGTGCAATGTGTGCATTGAGCTTTAATAAATTGTCTTTTATGAATGAGGGTGCCTTTGCATTTGGAGCATAGATGTTCAGGATTGAGAGTTCTTCTTGTTGTATTTTTCCTTTGACCAGCAAGAAGTGTCCCTCAGAGTCTCTTTTGATGACTTTTGGTTAAAAGTCAATTTTATCTGACATTAGAATGGCTACTCCAGATTGTTTCCTGAGACCATTTGCCTGTAAAATTGTCTTCCAGCCTTTTACTCTAAGGTAGTGTTTGTCTTTGACCCTGAGGTTTGTTTACTGTATGCAGCAAAATGTAGGGTCCTGTTTACATATCCAGTGGGTTAATCTATGTCTTTTTCTTGGGGCATTGAGTCCATTGATGTTAAGAGATATTAAGGAATAGTGATTGTTACTTCCTGTCATTTTTGATGTTATTTTTTAATTTTGATTGGTTAGCTTCTTTTGGGTTTGATGAGAGAAGGTTACTATCTTGCTTTTTCCATGGTGACGTTTCCCTCCTTGTATTGGTGTTTTCCTCCTATTAACCTTTGTAGGGCTGGGTTTGTGGACAGATATTGGGTAAACTTGGTTTTGTCATGGAATATTTTAGTTTCTCCATCTTTGGTGATTGAGAGTTTTGCTGGGTATAGTAGTTTTGGCTGGCATTTGTGTTCTCTTAGAGTCTGCATGAGATCTGCCCAGGATCTTCTAGCTTTCATAGTCTCAGGTAAAAAGTCTGCTGTGATTCTGATAGGTCTTCCTTTATGTTACTTGGCCTTTTTCTCTTACTGCCTTTAATATTCTTTCTTTGTTTAGTACATTTGGTGTTTTGATTATTATGTGACAGGAGGTAGTTCTGTTCTGGTCCAGTTTGTTTGGAGTTCTGTAGGCTTCTTGTATATTCATGGGCATCTCTCTCTTTAAGTTGGGAAAGTTTTCTTCCATAATTTTGTTGAAGATATTTGCTGGCCATTTAAGTTGTCAATCTTCACTCTCATCTATGCCTATAATCCTTAGGTTTGGTCTTCTCATTGTGTCCTGGATTTCCTGGATATTTTGGGTTACAAGCTTTTTGCATTTTGAGTTTTCTTTAACTGTTGAGTCCATGGTTTTTATGGTTTCTTCAGCATCTGAGATTCTTTCTTCTATCTCTTGTATTCTGTTGTTGATATTTGCATCTTCCCAAGGCTTTCTATCTCCAAAGCTGTCTCCCTTTGAGTTTTCTTAGTTGTTTCTACTTCTGATTTTAGATCCTGGATGGTTGTGCTTAGCTCCTCCACTTGCTTGTTTGTGCTTTCCTGTAATTCTTTAAGTGATTTTTGTGTTTCCTCTTTGATGACCTTAGCCTGTTGACCAAAGTTCTCCGTATTTCTTTAAGTGTTTTTTGTGTTTCCTCCTTATTGGCTTTTGTATTCTCCTGAATTTCTTTCAATGATTTTTGTGTTTCCCTTGTAATGGCTTCTATCGTTTGATTCATTTTCTCCTGAATTTCTTTAAGTATGTCCTTCATGTGTTCCTCTACCACCATCATGACCAGCGATTTTAAATCCAAATCTTGTTTTACTGGTGTGATGGGGTATCCAGGACATGCTGTTAAAGGAGAATTGGGTTCAGATGCTGCCATATTGCCTTGATTTCTGTTAGTGATGTTCCTGTGTTTGCCTTTTGCCATCTAGTTCTCACTGGTGTTAGTTGGTCATGTCAATGCTGGACTCACCAGTGCAAGCTGCCTCTTCCCAGGTGGCCTCTGGTGCACAGCTGATCTCCTGCACAGCCTGGAGACAGGGTGCTGTGGCCTAGGCTGTTCACATCTTGAAGCAGACTCCTGAAGGCTCCCGCAGGGGCCTGCTGGATTCACCAGAGCACACTGACTCTTCCCAGCTGGCCTCATGGATGCCCCTCTTGCCTCTTGCAAGACCTGGAGATGTGGAGTTGCAGCCCAGGCTGTTCTGGACCCTGAAGCAGAGATTGGAAGGCTCCCACCAGAGGTCTCAAGACTGGAACCTAAGCTCCATGCTGCAGGAGCATGCTGTGTGCTCCCAGTCTGCTCCTAAACAACTTTTAAGATCTTACTCGGCCCTGCCTCTCAATATTCTATGATAACTTTATTTTAGTATGTTTCAAATGGAATTAATTGTATTGAAATTATAGTAGATGGGGCAGTCTATAGAATTGTGAACTACAATTCAATAAAAGCTCATTTGCCACTGAATTTTACATGAATAAATCCAAGTTCATTTCCCAATGTAAATGTCATACAGCAATGCTTTTGTTTTTAAATAATCTGTATATCTTATGAGAGACTTGAAGAAATACATGTGAAAAGAAGAGGAGCCTTATGCTCACTTAAAAGGATGAAATAAAAGATGGCCATTACATGAAAGGCTACCATAAAGGAATATATGATAAATTTCCTCTGTTACTTTTTTTTTTAACATTTAAGATAAACTAGTACCCCAGATCATGGCATAAACACAAGAATTTAATTCAACAGCAACAACTGTTTCAATTTACATCATTTTATAGTATATTAAAGTTTATCAAGGGGGCTGGAGAGTTGGCTCGGTGCTCTTCTGAAGGCCCTGAGTTCAAATCCCAGCAACCACATGATGACTCACAACCATCTGTACAGTTACAGTGTACTCATATAAATAAAATAAATAAATCTTAAAGTTTATCAAAAGAATCCGTCACAAATGTTAAAAATTGGGGTCATACTTGGTCTTGAAATTATATAAATATGCTGTTTTAAAGAGATTTTACTAAGATACTTTTAAAGCAAAATTTATTGAGCTATATAAAACACAGAAAGAGATGCTCACATATATACACATTTGCATCATACTCAAAATATAACAGCTTTATTGAGGAATAATTGACATAAATTTCATATATATATATATATATATATATATATATATATATATATAATATGTAATTTGATAGGTTCTATACATGCATACTCCCATTTATGCATTATCACAATTAGAATAATATATCTTCCACTTCTTTATAATTCTTCATACTACTCTCAACCCCAAGGAAGCTTTCCATATGTTTCCTAACAGTAATGCTTACTTGGAGTTTTATATAATATTTTATTTTAAGTGAAAATACACTGTTGTGATAAAAAAAAATTTCCAAACATTTGATTTTACCAAATTCTGACTCAGGAGCCAGATTCTGTGGTGAAAGCCTGCTATCTCAGAGAAGAAGAGAAAGCACCCTACTGATTTCCTACTTCACCAAAGTCCCAGAAGGTAAAAAGCTTTCTCCTTTTCCATGCTGTCTTCAATACCCTTCAACACAAAGACCCTCCTTTCTGTTTACTTATTTTCACTCCCTATAGGCTGGTTGTTTGCTTTGCCTCTTGACCTGGAGTTGACCTTATTTAGCTCTTGGATTAAAGGTGTGTGCTAGGGTGAGCCACATCAAAAGTACTTGTTTACAGTAAGCAAAAAGTTCTAGGACCAAAGGCTGAACCATAAATAGAAACAAATTCTTAGAGTTCACATTCTAGGAGTTCACAATATGATCAAATACCCTGTAACAATGCATAATATCTTGTCTTTAACCTCTGGGTTCATTCACTTGCTTTAATACCTTTGAAATTTATCCAACTCATATGTCATAAATGCGTTGAGCAATATTAAACTATATGGATGCAGCAGAGTTGGTTTAATCATTCATTTATTGAATTATTCCAGATCTGGGGCCATAACAAAGACAGTTGCTATGACTGCCAATATGCACGCCTTCCATGAACACAAGCTTGTATTTCTTGTTTGAATTATCTAGGTCTGAGCTCACAGGACCATATTACAGCATTGTTGTTGTTGTTTTTGCTGCTGTTGTTGTTGTTGCTGTTGTTGTTGTTGTTGAGCATCCAATTGTACCTTTTTCCCTTCACAGTAATGGTACATGCCCACAGGAGGTGAAATCCGCTGAATTTGTATCCCTCTAACACAAGTCTTCAGAATCCTAGTTCTCAAAAGATTTCAAAACTTGGGCAGAACTCAAATTAATTTGTTTGTTTTTCATCAATTTTTTTAACTTTTGGGTCTTACAGTTTTTAATTTGACATGGCACCATCTTTTAGTGGTTTTTCATATGTCTTAAACTATTGGAGTACCATTCACAAAGCTGTTTCCTAGATTTAGCTTTTAAAATCTTTTTCCCTAGGTTAAATAAAATACATAGCATGATCTCAACCAAAAATGTTAAAGGTTATAAGGCACATAAGAAATAAGTTGTCATACTAGTAGATAATCTCTGATAAAATCTCAGTTGTCAAGAATACTTGCTATTTTTCAGAAGACTGAAGATGGTTTCTGAAGATCTGCATTATGTGCTCACAATTACCTACAGATCTGCCTCTAAGATATCCAATGTCCTCTTCTAGATTTCAAGGATACCCAAATACATGTACATATCAAAAGCATAAATACATCCATATATACACAAAAATTAAAAAAAAACATTTTAAAATAAGTAATTGATAGCCATGGATATAATAGGACTAATATTAAAATGACCATGTTATGAGACATGTGAAGTAGCTTGATAGGTAATTGTGTTGACATGCAATCCTGGAGACTTGAGTTTAATTGAAACACACTAGGCAAAGGTGAATGGAAAGGACTGACTCCTCAAAGATGTTTTGAATAAGAATGGCTTCCATACAGTCAAGTGTTTGAATGATTGGGCCCATAGGGAGTGGCACTACCAAGAATTATGGCCTTTTGGAGGAAATGTGTCACAGTGGAGAAGGGGGGATTTTAGGGCTTCTCTGTTTATGATACGACCAGTACCTAAACACACGTGAAGTCATGAAAGACGCCATATAGATGAAATAGCCATGAACAAAAAGGATCATGTTAAAATTATTGTTATACTTGATTTCAAATTATAGTATAGTATAGTATTATAGTTTCAAAAATCTCTCATGGTACTGGCACATAAACAGATAAAAAGATAAAAAATTTAGAGTCTGAGATTCAGAAATAAATCCAAGGAGGTACAACCATCAGATTTTTGACAATAACATTGAAAATATATACTAGAGAAATGTGGCCTTTCCATAAGTGGTACTGAACAACCTGGATGACTGACTGCATGGAGAACGATTAAACTATCACTTACTTTACAAAATATATCCATCTAAAATGGACTAAAAATCATAATGCAAGTCTTGTTCTTAAATTTTAAATTTTATTCATTTCCTAAAGCATCATATATAAACTAATTTTATCTTCTGAATGTGATTTTCAACATCTATAATTTTCATTCAGACTCTAGCTTATTTTTACTGCTTATTATCATTTATTGTGGCTCACTTTTTCATGTCTCCTATAATGAAATTTTATTGTAGATTCATTTTATTTCAGACTTGATATAGGGATACTTTGCAACTTTTATTAAAGTGTTTTCCTGAGTTAGGTAAACCAATCACAAAAGAACACACATGGTATGCCCTCACTGGTAAGTGGACATTAGCGCCAAAGTTCAGAATACCCATGATACAATTCACAGACCACAATAAGCTCAAGAAGAAGGACCAAAGTGTGGGTGATTTGGTCCTTCTTAGAAGGGGTAACAAAATACTCGTGGGAACAAACATGGATACAAAGTGTGGAGCAGAGACTGAATGAAAGCCCATCTAGAGACTGCCCCACCTGGGCATCTATCCCATATACAGTCACCAAATGCAGACACTACTGTGCATGCCAAGAAATCCATGCTGACAGGAGTCTGATATAGCTGTCTCTTGAGAGACTCTGTCAGAGCTTGACATATATGTAGGCAGATGCGAATAGCCAACCATTGAACTGATCATAGAGTCCCCAATGGAGGAGTTAGAGAGAAAGTACTAAAGGAGATTAAAGGGTTTGCAATCCCAAAGGAAGAACAACAATATCAACCAACCAGAGCTCCAAAGGTCTAAACCACCACCAAAGAGTACACATGGAGGGACCCATGGCTCCAGCCATATTTTTAGTAGAGGATGGCCTTGTCAGGCATCAATGGAAAAGGGGGCCCTTGATCCGATGAAGGCTGGATGCCTCAATATAGGGGAATGTGAGCGCAGGAAGGCAGAAGTGGGTGAGTGGGTGAGTGGGTGAGTGGAGACACAACCTCATAGAAGCAGGAGGAGCAGGAATGGGATACAGGGTTTCAGGGAGAGGATTGCAAAAGGGGATAACATTTGAAATGTAAATAAATAAAATATTCAATAAAAAATCTTTTTAAAAAAAGTATGTTATTCCAGAGAAAATGGAGACTCCATTTTGTCATGATGCCAAAGCATGACTTTGTTATTACCCTGGCCATTTGCTTGGAGGTTTCATGCTATTTGGAATGTTTAGATTCAATCTCCAAAGCTATGTGTGAGGAAGCTTTTAAATTAGGAAAATCAGGAAGATACACATACATAGATCAACACAAATTAGACATCTTGGCCATGGAGCATCATACAGAGGTTTCTGATCAGACATTTCTTGTCCTTGTGTCCTTGTCTGTGAAACCTGTTGTACCAGGCTTTTACATCAGAATATTTTCATAAAATTATAATGATACAGGAAAGATTGTTTCTTTTCTTGCTTTAAAGGATAAGACTTTTTATAAAATAAAAATATATGTATTAGTATTATTTTAAAGGTATTTTGTCTGCATGTATGTATGTCTATAATATTAGTGCCTAATATTTGACAGAGGTCAGAAGATGGAATCAGATCATTTGTGGTTGTGAATCAACATGTGGGTGCTGGGAAAAGACCCAAGTTCTAAGGAGGAGGTGGAAGAGCTGCTATTATATCTCTCAATACCTGAAAGAATATGGTTTTCTATTCTTTCTAGATTCTAAATAATTTAATTGATTTCAAGTCTTTGATGTGGTTAAAAGTCAATTATTAGTTTTTATTTCTTCATACTCATCCTAGAATAGGTAGTCTATAATGTGTTTTTCTGTCTCTATTACATTCCTATTGTAATTGTCTTCTTTTATCCCTTATCATTTTACTTGTTATAATACACAAATTGATGAAGGATGCACTGACTACTCTTCACTACCCAATCATTACACTGAAAAGAGGGATTTTTCTAAAACAATTATGATCATATAACTGATCTAACTTAATAGCTTCCAATGACAATGACTTCAAATTGGCAAAAGAATGGAATCCAAATCTTTAATGTAATGTATACATGCCTTTGTAATTCTGTCATAATAGGTAATGTTTATCACTTACAATGAAAAATGTTTTCATTTTTACAAACTAAATTCTGAATGGATTGATTTTCTTCAGGTAGGCTATCTCTTTTCATATTTATGTTTTTCCCAAATGTTCCCAGTGATAACAGAATATGTGAAAACTGTATACTATCCACACTAGGAAACACGAAGTGATACTCATGACATTCAGTGCAAAATCAATTTTATTTCCTTAAAACTTTGTGCCCCTACATCAAGATCCAGATTGCTATAACTACCTCCATGAAGTTTTATAAGGCATATTTTTTCCCTTTTCAGTTGTAGCAAGCACTTCATCTATTATGTTGTATGTTTCTTGCTGTTATTTTGTGTATTTTATTTTTAAAATATTTTTAATATTTTAAAAATCAAAGTATAATAGCATCATTTCCACTTTGTCCCTTTGATTACATATATGCATAATATAGTTCTATTCATAATATAAACAGCAAGCACTGCAGTTTTATGTTGGTTTAATTTAGAACAAGAACAATGCTACAAATTCTTTTTACATGTTGATTGTTCACATAATAGAATTAAGAGATAATGTTAAGAAAAAAGAACACAACTGTGGATAGAGGTTTATTGTTACAAAATACAAAATACAAAGCTATTGAGCATGTTAAACATTTTTTGGAGCAATTACAAGCTTCTATAAAACTTGTATTTATATTGGCAACCTACAAGTAGGAAATAGTACACACTAAATTTTTTAATGAAATCATTTAAAAAGAACTATAAATCATAATCTCTCTTTTTTACCATTTTACTGAAATTACATGTGTATAGTTATTTATATCTGATAATTGTATATAAATATATGCACACATGCACACACATATGTATAGCGCTCTATGCAGTTTGTATATTAATATAAATCTTTGGTCTGTGAATTTTTTATATAAATATGCATTTATGCAACAGAGTGGTCTGCTCTGTCCATGAGAATTATAAAATATAGCCTCTACTAATCTTTAGACTAATCTACCATAATCATAAAATTAAATTGATTGAGACATAAAAACACAGTTATGTAAACACAGAAATAAGCTCTAATTCTTCTGGTTCTATTAGTTGCTTGAATAATATCTTTTTATGTACTCTTAAGTAGCATTGCAGAAAAAATCCTCATCTTACTAAAGAACTATTGGCTAATAAATAACATATTACCAGGAGAAAAATTATCAAGAAGATTAAGCATCAGTTTTGTTACCAAAACATTAAAAAAAATGCAAGGTAATTAAAAGGGTGACCAATAATTGTTGCCATGATTAAGAAATACCACAAAATTAAGAAAAATAATGGGATACTAAAGCATTCAAATTATGATTTAGGTTCACTTAATGTCAACCAGCTTAACCAATGACTAAATCATGAGGCAAGACTGAATATTGGACCAAAGTATTTAATGATTCTAGCTCTCTTTATTATCTATTACCTTTGCTCCCAATTTCTGTCATTAACTATCTGCCTTCTTCTGGTTGTATTCCAAGATGTTGATTTTAATATACAAATAGCTTATCATGCTAGGTATTTTAGGGTTTGACATTTTGCTTCATATCAAAGATTATGCAATCAGTACTAATAAAATTGAAATTGTTACTGTGGGTAGGATATAAAGTATATGTGTCATATATTGAACACCAAGTACTTCTTTTCATACAGTGAAACAATGTAAAGTCCATATGGTTAATGAGGTCTTGATTTAAAAGGTTTGCAAATGAATTTCTTTTGTTTTATATTCACTAACGAAGTGCATGATTATTTGAAATGTCTATAAAGACAGCGTACAATGGAATTAAAAAAAAAAACATAAAACTCCAGACTCTTCTTCTATCTTCTGATTATAAAAATGGTTTAACAAATCCCATTTCTATTGTTATCTCATTATAAAAAATGTTAGAACATCAAAAACTATATACAATGTATTATCATTAAACAAAACATTAGGGTTTTGGCAATTTCAATAATTTCTTAAGGTCATTCTGCTAAATGGATGTGAACTTGTTAGTTTTTACAGCTTAAATGACTTTCCCATCATGTTTTTAGCTGAGCATTTAGTTTTGCTTGAGGCAAATCAATGCAAAATCATCTACTGAAATATAAAATTTTTTTATATACATTCACAAGAGACTAGTTTGAAACACACTTGATTTGGTATACTATAAAATCAAATAGTTATCATAAAGGTTATGCTCCTTTGTTCCTCCAAAAACATACTCTGCTTATTACATCTGAATGCAGAATAATTTTTCAAAATCAATAGCATAGGAATGATTTTTGAAATATTCAAGTAGGAGAATCTCTTCTTAAAATTGGAAACTTTAAAAATCAAGACCTAATTATGAATGTAAATCTAATTCACTTTTAAGCATACCATATCTTTTGAACATTAAGGAAAAATGTTTACCTAAATTTAGACTTAAGGGGAAAACAAAATGATTCAATTTATTTTTATACTTGCACAATCTAAGATAGCATATTACAACTCAAATTCACAGTGAGACTCTGTCATAAAAGGAATGCTGAAAATGGAAGTTTTAAAAATGAACATAAACTAAAGAAATAATTCACAGTCAGGAATAGAGAAATGAGTATACCCAAGTAAAGCAGGCCAATAGCTTCTTTTATAAAATAAGAAATCATTCCTTCATTTGTTTCTGTTTATCCCAGACCTATATATATTTATTTTATAAAATCTTACCTCAGTAGTCACAGGATAATGATAATGGCATTTTAAGATGACTAGAATTAATTTTGGCCACAATTTTAATCATTTAAGTTGTTGATTTAATTAATCTTTATAACTGACTTATGAAACAGATAGTATATTGCCCTCCTTTTTTAGATATCAAATGTGATGTAATGATTCTTTGCTTTATTATTAGAGTTGGAAATTAAAACTGAATAGGTATTTTTAACAAAAGAAGAAAGTTTCCAGTGACATAAGAGGTTAAGTATAATCACAGTGTTACCGAATATTCAGAGTGCAGCCATTGATTTGCTGGTGAATATGTCAAGTGATTTACACATATAAGAAAACACCTTCTTGGAACTCATATTTGAAGGCCATATGTGCTATATATGCATGGAATTTTTGTGTTTCTTTGAGTTGTTGAATTTTATTTGGGAATAAACATTTCCCTCACTTGTATGACCATTATGCAATTCCTATTGTCTTATAACAAGTGGAAGGAGTGTAATTTGTTTGAGGGTTTGAAAGATGACTCACTGAAAAAAAGTGCATGCTACACAACAATGAAGATATGATTTTGCATCTCCAGTAACTAGATGCATCTATAAAGTGAGTAATGTTGTTGAGGTTAGTTGGTCAGTCAGTCAAACTGAAATAAGGAGCTCTATGCTAAGTGAGCTCCCTGGCTCAAAAATTAGGTAGAAAGATCATACCTCCTTGTTGATTCCTCTGGAGCAAGCTAAGCTCTCCTGTGAAGCCTGATATCCTAGGGGGAACCTCCATTCTCCCCTTACCTTTAATCCCACCTTCGTCATACCACCTTAGCCTTAACCATACATGTAAGCTTTTCTTCCACTACCCATCTTCTGAGCTAGCTGGGTCCTCTGGGCATGTCAAGCCACCCTGAGGAGCCTGCTAGCCCAGGCAGTCCTCCATTTTCCTGTCACCTCTCTACATACCTCCATTGGACCTGTGGCTCCTGAACATACAGACCTGCAGCACCTGAAACACAGACCTGCAGATCTGCAACTATACAAAGCGATAATACTAATCAGACACCACAAGGACCATTGAGGTTAAGCCCCCTTCCAATATCTACTACAACAGAAACATCCAGAGACCAAAGCCATCCAGATTTCAATGGTGCTTGAAGGAAAGACAATCAACAAAACCAAGACAATATGACACCTTCAGAGTATAGCCACCATATTACAGCAAGCTATGGATATCCTAATACGACCAAAACACAAGAAAATGACCTTAAATCCAGTTTTGAAAAAGATGATTGTAGCCTTTAAAGAGGAAATCCCTTAAATAAATATAGGAAAATAAAATCAGTTGGAGGTCATTAAAGAGTAAATAAACTTATTACTTTAAAGATATACAGGGCAATACAATTAAACAGGTGAAGGAAATAAAGAAAACCATGCAAGACCACCTAAAAGTAGAAGTAGAAACAATAAAGAAAACACAAACTGAGGAAATCCTGAAGATTGAAAACTTAGGGAAGAGAACAGGAACAACAGATTCAAGAATGACCAACAGAATAGAGCAGATGAAAGAGAGAATCTCAGGCTTGAATCAGACAATAGAAGAAATTGATATAAGAGTCAATAAAACTCTTATATCTAAAAATTCCTGACATAAAACATCTAGAAAATCTGGCATACCATGAAAAGACCTAACCTAAGAATAGTAGGAATAAAAGAAGGTGAAGAGCCCCAGCTTTGAGACTCACAAAATATTTTCAACAAAATCATAGAAGAAAACTTTCCCAACCTAAAGAATGAGATGCCTATAAATATACAAGAAACTTAAAGAACACCAATTAGATGAAACCAGAAAAGAAAATCCTCCTGTCTCATAATAATCAAAACACAAAATTTACAAAACAAAGAAAGAATATTAAAAGTAGTAAGAGAAATAGGTCAGGTAAAATATAAAAGCAGGCCTTTCAAAATTATGTCTAACTTCTAAACAGGTAATCCAAAAGCTAGAAGAACTTGGGCAGACTATCTTGTAACCTCTAAAAAAATCCACAGATGCCTCTAGACTATGCAGCAAAACTCTTAATCACCACTGAAGACACGAAAATAAAGCCATACACTTGATTTTTGATAAAGAAGCTTAAGTCATAGAACAGGAAAACAAAAGTCTCTGCAACAAATGGTGCCGGTCTAACTGAATGTCTGCACATAGAAGAATGGAAATAGATCCGTATTTATCAAATCTAAGTGGATCAGAAAGCTCAACATAAAGCCAGACACACTAAATCTCATAATAGAAAAATTGGGAAGTACCCTTCCACACATTGGTCCATGACACAATTTCCTGAGCAGAATACCAATGGCTCAGGCTCCAAGATAAATAATTGATAAATGGGACCTCATGGAACTGAAAAGCTTCTGTAAGGCAACAGACACTGTCAATTGGGCAAATGGCAGTCTACAGATTAGAAAAGCATCTTTACCAACCCTACATCTAACAGAGGACTAACATTCAAAATTCACAAGGAACTCAGTAAGTTAGACACCAACAACTCAAATAGCCTAATTAGAAATGGGGCTCAGAACTAAATAGACAATTCTCAACAGAGGGGTCTCTAATGGCCAAAAACCATGGAAAAGAAATGTTCAAAATCTTTAGTAATCAGGGAAATGCAAATAAAAACAACTCTGAGATTCCATCTTATACTAATCAGAATGGTTAAGCTCAAAAACTCAAGAACTAGCACATGCCTGGCCAGGATGTGGAGCAAGGGGAATACTTTAGCATTGCTGGTTAGAGTGCAAACTTGTACAAGTCTGGAAATAAATTTGGCTGTTTCTCAGAAAACTGGGAGTAGTTCCACTCAAGACCCAGCTATACCACTCCTGGGCATATACCCAAAAAGATATTCCACCATTTCACAAAAACACTTGCTCAACTATATACATAGCAACTTTATTTGTAATATCCAGAAACTGGAAACAACCCAGATGTCCCGCAATATAATAATGAATAAAGAAAATGTGGTGCATCTACATCTATTCAGCTAATAAAAATAAGGATATAGTGAATTTTGCAAGCAAATGGATGGACCTAGAAAATATTCTGAGTTAAGTAACCCAGTCCCAATAGGACATGCATGGTATGTACTTACTTATAAGTAGATATTAGCAATAAAATACATGATACCCATGCTATATGCCACAGAATCAAAGAAACTAAATAAGAAGGAAGGTAGAAAAGAGTGTGCTTTGAAGGAACTGGTTGGTAGAGAAGATGGGGAGGGGAATGGGAGGTTCAAGATCAGGTGTGGGGATGGACAGAAGGGATGGCCAAATGTCCATGAGAATGATTGGAAATCTGAAGCTAACAAGGGTAGGGAGGTAGGGGTCATATCCAGAATTAGACAGAGACCCAGGATAAGGTCTCTTATCCTCTCATCCAAGAATCAGTAGAGGAGTGCTTAACTAAGACTCATAGCATTGGGGACATAGAACCAGAAGAGATCACAGCATTTAGCTAGGCAAGAACTCCAGTGGTGCAATAGGGACACAATCCCACCAACAAAACTTTTGGTCCCAAATTAATCTTTCTTACAAGAAATGCAGGTATGGGGGATAGAAAAAAGACTGGGGGAATGGCAAACTAATAATCAGCCCAACTTGAGACAGATCCCATTGGCAAGCACCAATCCCTGACACTATTAATGATATTTTGTTATGCTTAGAGACAGGACTCTAACATGGCTGTCATCTGAGAGGTTCCACCCAGCACCTGACTCAGACAGATGCAGACGCACACAGCTAAACAGTAGATGCAAACTGGGAACTCATGGGAGAATAGGATGAAGGATTTCAGGTGCATAGAACAGATAGAGACTCTACAAGAAGGTCAATAGAGTCAATTAACCTGGACCCTTGGGTTGGTAGAGACGAAACTACCAACCGAAGAACATACTCATAGGCTACCCTGCACACATGTAGCAGATTTGCAGCTCAGTCTTTAGGTGGGTCTGGAATAACTGCAGTGAGCACAGGAAATATCCTAAAATCTATGCTTACTTGTGGGATATGTTCTAGATGGGCTGCCTTGTCTGGTATCAGTGAGAGAGGCAGCACCTAGCCTCTCAGAGACTTGATGTGCCAATGTGGAAGGGTTAATCAGGAGGGTCCCACCTGCTCAGAGGAGAAGGGGAAGGGGCATTGGGGGATGGCGGAAGGATTGTGGGAGGGGATAACTGGTATGTAAATTGAATAATTAATTACTTAATTAATTAGAAAATTTTAAGGTAAAGAGCACTATGGGCTGGCTTGGGTGTCTTGTTTTCTACAATGCACATAGAGACATGAATACAATGTACATACACAAGCAAACAAGCCCAATGTTTGATTGATAGATAACTTCTTTTAGAAGAGATGGGAATGGAGTTACACTCAAAGCAAAAGGTCAGTGTGGAAAATAGTATAGTGGTCATTAACTGAAGTACATTTAATAACTTTTGAATCTGTGGGACTGTATGTAGATTGATATAAGCTAATAATGCACAGGTGAAGTTATCCATTTGGAGGTAGTTGTAGTGGCTATTCCTGGTTGTCAACTTGACTATATCTGGAATGAACTACAATATGGCATTAGAAGGCTCACCTGTGATTTTAATCTGGAGGCTGGAAGACACAGTTTTCTGACCTGGATCTTGGCATGGAGATATTGAGGCATAGTGGCTATGAAACCCAGAAGACTAAGGCAGGGAGATCTCTGAGTTTAAGATCATCTGGTACAAATCAAGCCCAAGATCCAGGCATGGTGGCACACACCTTTAATCTGGGCCACACCTTCTAACTGGAGACCTACATAAGGACTTTGGAAGGAAGATTGACTTTCTTCTTTGCCTGCTTGTCTTATAGGACTGAACAAACTGCTAGATCCTTGGACTTCCATTCATAGCTGCTACTGACCATTGTTGGAGAGATGGACTACAGACTGTAAGTCATGAACAAATTCCTTTACTATATAAAGACTACCCATAAGTTCTGTGAATTTAAAGAATGCTGACTAGAGCAGGTAATAATTGCTTGGTATCACAGTACGCACTTAAATAATATTGGATAAGAAGGTGCCATGAGACTCCAAAACAGAGTTTGAGTTACAGTAACAAGAGAGAAGAGAAAGATAATATGAAAGTAGACATTATAAAAATAGTCTTTTTGTACTTTTCTAGTGATTCTACCAAAGCTTCCAAACCCACCTAAATTATATCTTCCCCAAAATTTAACTTCAATACATTTATCTTTCTATTTTTATGCTGTTTGAAGCAATTATTGTTAAATTAGCATCAGCTTCCACTGTCCTTTGAAAGACTAGTTAACAAAATGTAAACGTGAGATTAATGATCATTTTTTCTTCAGAGAGGGCTTTTTGGCTATTCTATGTCAAGGAACCAAAAGCACCTAAGTCATCATTTATTGCCTATTTTATTTTTATCATGCTTATCACTGTCAGAACTACCTTATTTATGTCTTTATAATCTATTATTTTCCACTTCAATATGACACTGAAGTACACTCAATTTTCTCCATAATAGAATATGTCTCACACCCCTATGTGCTCAATACAATATCATATATTACTATAAACTATAAAGTACTCAACATTGCATTTCCGTTCATTAATTTATTCAAACTCAAATTAATGAACTGTCATTTACCTTCAATTATATTAATTTCTTCGTGTTCTTAATGCTTCTTAAATTTCCATAGTATGTTTTTCAAATTTATTAATGTCTAATGAGAATATAATAAAATTAATCTATTTTCATTGTGAAGTTTAATATGTTTTGACAAACATATTCACTTGAATAAGCATCAAGCCAGTTATCGTCTCTTTCAATTACTTGTCCTCATCCTGAAATCGTGGTAAAAGTGACAGTAAGGGTTTTCATAATTAGAGATTAATTTTGCTCCTTCTGAATTTTCAGTTGAAGTATGTATTCTTTGTATCTGATTTATTTGTTATACACTGGTGGCTTATTTTAAAAATGTTTTTGCTCCTTAGGGATCGGCGGCGGCGGCGGCGGCGGCAGCGGCAGCAGTGGCTGCTCCAGCTGAAGGGCCATCAGCAGTGGAACCAAGGCGTCACAGGGACCAGTTAGGCCCTGCGCCCACGACCACTGACCTTCGCTGACCAGCCGGACAGCAAGCAGCTGCAGTTGTGCGGCGCCTTTCCTGCACGGAGGCCACTTCAGAACTCGGCCTCCCACCAGTCAGGAGAGGAGGATCCATCTTGGTTCCGTACTCCAGGAATCGGACAGACTGAGGTACACAAACATAATCCGAGGCCAACACCGCGGTGGTCTGAGCCCGACGGGCGTTGGCCTGCACCCAGGCCCTGGGCGGGTCGGGGGGCCATCGGGGTGCCAACCCAACCAGGAGGTTTTTTGCCCAGGCCTGCGAGCGCGCCGCGGCCATTTTGCCTGCAGGACGACAGAGAGCTCAGGCGGGCAGACCTGTAACAGGCATAGCCTAAGGCTAACAAAGCGGGGGTCCAGGCCCCAAAAGGCACAGGACTGACCCCAAGAACTGGGCGGCTTGGTGGGCCATCTGTGAGTCAACCCGCCCAGGTGATTGTTAGCAAAGCAGACTCTCCCGGTGCTTTCAGGGAGCGCGGGCGCACACGCCCGCCATCCTAGTCACCTGGCAAACCCAATTAACAGTCAAAGCCGTAGGGGAACTTTGCTCGGACCTTGGCCTCCCAGGCTTTTGCCTGGACTCAGGGACTGGGCGGCCAGGCTAACCTTGTGTGCGATAGCCCGGTTGGCAGATCGGCTGCCCAGCGGAGTGAGCGGAACTCAGGGGAGGTCACAGTAGCATACACCGTCGGCACTCCCTGGGAGTGCACACGGGCTCCATCTGCTCCACAGACACAATCTGGGGCAAGGCCTCAGGCAGAAGGCCTTAGCTCTACTCTCTCCGCTTCCGGATCCAGATCAGTCTGGGCGGCAGCATTACATCTCCAAGTCCTGCAAGTGGCTAGCTGGGTTTCCGGGCGGCCAGCTGGGAGAAGTCAGTGTGCTCCAGTGAATCCAGCGGGCCCCAGCAGGAGCCTTCGGGTGCCTGCTTTGGGATCTGAACAGCCTGGGCAGCAGCACACTGTCTACAAGCAGTGCAGGAGGTAAGCTGTGCACCAGAGGCCAACTGGGAAGGGGCAGCTTGCACTGGTGAGTCCAGCACTGACAAGATAAACTAACACCAGTGAGATCTAGATGGCAAAAGGCAAACGCAGGAACGTCACTAACAGAAATCAAGGCAATATGGCAACATCTGAACCCAATTCTCCTCTACCAACATGTCCTGGATACCCCATCACACCAGTAAAACAAGATTTGGATTTAAAATCACTGGTCATGATGCTGGTACAGGAACACATGAAGGTCATACGTAAAGAAATTCAGGAGACAATGGATCAAAAGGTAGAAGCCCTTGCAAGGGAAACACAAAAATCATTGAAAGAAATCCAGGAGAATACAAAAGCCAACAAGGAGGAAATGCAAAAAACACTTAAAGAAATACAGGAGAACTTTGCTCAACAGGCTGAGGTCATGAAAGACGAAACACAAAAATCTCTTAAAGAAATACAGGAGAACTTTGGTCAACAGGCTGAGCTCATGAATGAGAAAACACAAAAATCTCTTAAAGAATTACAGGAAAACACAAACATGCAAGTGAAGGAGCTAAGCAAAACCATCCAGGATCTAAAATCAGAAGTAGAAACAACTAAGAAAACTCAAAGGGAGACAACTTTGGAGATAGAAAGCCTTGGGAAGAAATCAGGGGACAGAGATACAAATATCAACAACAGAATACAAGAGATAGAAGAAAGAATCTCAGATGCTGAAGATTCCATAGAAACCATGGACTCAACAGTTAAAGAAAATGCAAAATGCAAAAAGCTTGTAACCCAAAATATCCAGGAAATCCAGGACACAATGAGAAGACCAAACCTAAGGATTATAGGCATAGAGGAGAGTGAAGATTTACAACTTAAAGGGCCAGCAAATATCTTCAATAAAATTATGGAAGAAAACTTCCCTAACCTAAAGAGAGAGATGCCCATGAATATACAAGAAGCCTACAGAACTCCAAACAGACTGGACCAGAACAGAAATACTTCCCGTCACATAATAATCAAAACACCAAATGTTCTAAACAAAGAAAGAATACTAAAGGCAGTAAGAGAAAAAGGCCAAGTAACATATAAAGGAAGACCTATCAGAATCACAGCAGACTTTTCACCTGAGACTATGAAGGCTAGAAGGTCCTGGGCAGATCTCATGCAGACTCTAAGAGAACACAAATGCCAACCAAAACTACTATATCCAGCAAAACTCTCAATCACCATAGAGGGAGAAACTAAGATATTTCATGACAAAACCAAGTTTACCCAATATCTATCCACAAACCCGGCCCTAAAAAGGATAATAGGAGGACAACACCAATACAAGGAGGGAAACTTCACCCTGGAAAAAGCAAGATAGTAACCTTTCATCAAACCCAAAAGAAGTTAAGCATTCAAATTTAAAAAATAACGTCAAAAATGATAGGAAGTAACAATCACTATTCCTTAATATCTCTTAACATCAATGGACTTAATGCCCCAATAAAAAGACACAGACTAACTGAATGGATACGTAAACAGGACCCTACATTTTGCTGCTTACAGGAAACACACCTCAGGGTCAAAGACAAACACTACCTTAGAGTAAAAGGCTGGAAGACAATTTTACAAGCAAATGGTCTCAGGAAACAAGCTGGAGTAGCCATTTTAATATCAGATAAAATTGACTTTCAACCCAAAGTCATCAAAAGAGACCCTGAGGGACACTTCTTGCTGGTCAAAGGAAAAATACAAAAAG
Source organism: Apodemus sylvaticus (assembly GCF_947179515.1). Taxonomy (NCBI): domain Eukaryota; kingdom Metazoa; phylum Chordata; class Mammalia; order Rodentia; family Muridae; genus Apodemus; species Apodemus sylvaticus. Next base: position 89,383,109 of record NC_067495.1, read on the forward strand.
AAGAACTGACAATCCTGAACATCTATGCCCCAAATGTAAGGGCACCCTCTTTTGTAAAAGAAACTTTATTAAAACTAAAAGCACACATTGCACCTAACACAATAATTGTGGGTGACTTCAACACTGCACTTTCCTCAATGGACCGATCAGGAAAACAGAAACTAAACAGGGACACAATGAAACTAATTGAAGCTTTGGACCAATTAGATTTAACAGATATATATAGAACATTCTATCCTAAAACAAAAGAATATACCTTTTTCTCAGCACCTCATGGTACCTTCTCCAAAATCGACCATATAATTGGTCACAAGACAGACCTCAACAAATATAAGAAGATCGAACTAATCCCATGCCTCCTATCTGATCACTATGGAGTAAAAGTGGTCTTCAATAGCAACAGAAACAACAGAAAGCCCACATACACGTGGAAACTGAACAATACTCTACTCAATGATACCTTGGTCAAGGAAGAAATAAAGAAAGAAATTAAAGAATTTTTAGAACACAATGAAAATGAAAACACAACATACCCAAATCTATGGGACACAATGAAAGCAGTGCTAAGAGGAAAACTCATAGCCCTGAGTGCCTCCAAAAAGAAAATGGAGAGAGCATACATTACCAGCTTAATGACACACCTGAAAGCCCTGGAACAAAAAGAAGCTATTTCGCCCAGGAGGAGTAGAAGGCAGGAAATCATCAAACTCAGGGCCGAAATCAATCAAGTAGAAACAAAGAGAACCATACAAAAAATCAACAATACCAGGAGCTGGTTCTTTGAGAAAATCAACAAGATAGATAAACCCTTAGCCAGAATGACCAAAGGGCACAGAGAAAGTATCCAAATTAACAAACTTAGAAATGAAAAGGGAGATATAACAACGGAAACTGAGGAAATCCAAAAAATCATCAGATCCTACTACAAGAGCCTATCCTCAACACAACTGGAGAATCTGGAGGAAATGGACAATTTCCTTGACAGATACCAAATACCAAAATTAAATCAGGACCAACTAGACCATCTAAACAGTCCCATAATGCCTAAAGAAATAGAAGGAGTCATAGAAAGTCTTCCAACCAAAAAAAGCACAGGACCAGATGGCTTCAGTGCAGAATTCTACCAGACCTTCAAAGAAGAGTTAACACCAATACTCTTCAAACTATTCCACAAAATAGAAACAGAAGGAACACTACCCAATTCCTTCTACGAAGCCACAATTACGCTGATACCAAAGCCACACAAAGATCCAACAAAGAAAGAGAACTTCAGACCAATTTCCCTTATGAACATCGATGCAAAAATACTCAATAAAATTCTTGCCAACCGAATCCAAGAACACATCAAAACGATCATCCACCATGATCAAGTAGGCTTTATCCCAGGAATGCAGGGTTGGTTCAATATACGGAAATCCATCAATACAATCCACTACATAAACAAACTCAAAGAACAAAACCACATGGTCATTTCATTGGATGCTGAAAAAGCATTTGACAAAATTCAGCATCCCTTCATGCTTAAAGTCTTGGAGAGAACAGGAATTCAAGGCCCATACCTAAACATAGTAAAAGCAATATACAGCAAACCGGTAGCCAGCATCAAACTAAATGGAGAGAAACTTGAAGCAATCCCACTGAAATCAGGGACCAGACAAGGCTGCCCCCTTTCTCCTTATCTTTTCAATATTGTACTTGAGGTACTAGCTCGGGCAATTCGACAACATAAGGAGGTCAAAGGGATACAAATTGGAAAGGAAGAAGTCAAACTATCATTATTTGCAGACGACATGATCGTCTACCTAAGTGACCCAAAGAACTCCACTAGAGAGCTCCTACAGCTGATAAACAACTTCAGCAAAGTGGCAGGTTATAAAGTCAACTCAAGCAAATCAGTGGCCTTCCTATACTCAAAGGATAAGCAGGCTGAGAAAGAAATTAGGGAAATGACCCCCTTCACAATAGCCACAAACAGTATAAAGTATCTTGGGGTGACTCTTACCAAACATGTGAAAGATCTGTATGACAAGAACTTCAAGACTCTGAAGAAGGAAATGGAAGAAGACCTCAAAAAATGGGAAAACCTCCCATGCTCATGGATCGGCAGAATCAATATAGTTAAAATGGCCATTTTGCCTAAAGCACTATACAGATTCAATGCAATACCCATCAAAATCCCAACTCAATTCTTCACAGAGCTAGAAAGAGCAATTATCAAATTCATCTGGAACAACAAAAAACCCAGGATAGCTAAAACTATTCTCAGCAACAAAAGGAAATCTGGGGGAATCAGTATCCCTGACCTCAAGCAATACTACAGAGCAATAGTGTTAAAAACTGCATGGTATTGGTACAGTGACAGACAGGAGGATCAATGGAACAGGATTGAAGATCCAGAAATGAACCCACACACCTATGGCCACTTGATCCTCGACAAAGAGGCTGAAAACATCCAATGGAAAAAAGATAGCCTTTTCAACAAATGGTGCTGGTTCAACTGGAGGTCAGCATGCAGAAGAATGCGAATTGATCCATCCTTGTCTCCTTGTACTAAGCTCAAATCCAAATGGATCAAGGACCTCCACATAAAGCCAGACACTCTGAAGCTAATAGAAAAAAAACTGGGGAAGACCCTTGAGGACATCGGTACAGGGAGAAAGTTTCTGAACAGAACACCAATAGCGTATGCTCTAAGAGCAAGAATTGACAAATGGGACCTCATAAAATTACAAAGTTTCTGTAAGGCAAAGGACACCATCAAGAGGACAAATCGGCAACCAACAAATTGGGAAAAGATCTTCACCAATCCTACATCAGATAGAGGGCTAATATCCAATATATATAAAGAACTCAAGAAGTTAGACTCCAGAAAACCAAACAACCCTATTAAAAAATGGGGTACAGAGTTAAACAAAGAATTCTCACCTGAAGAACTTCAGATGGCGGAGAAGCATCTTAAAAAATGCTCAACTTCATTAGTCATTAGGGAAATGCAAATCAAAACAACCCTAAGATTTCATCTTACACCAGTCAGAATGGCTAAGATTAAAAATTCAGGAGACAGCAGGTGTTGGAGAGGGTGTGGAGAAAGAGGAACACTCCTCCACTGCTGGTGGGGTTGCAAATTGGTACAACCACTCTGGAAATCAGTCTGGCGGTTCCTCCGAAAACTGGGCACCTTACTTCCAGAAGATCCTGCTATACCACTCCTGGGCATATACCCAGAAGACTCCCCACCATGTAATAAGGATACATGTTCTACTATGTTCATAGCAGCCCTATTTGTAATTGCCAGATGCTGGAAAGAACCCAGGTATCCCTCAACAGAAGAGTGGATGCAAAAAATGTGGTATATCTACACAATGGAGTACTATTCAGCCATTAGAAACAATGAATTCATGAAATTCTTAGGCAAATGGATGGAGCTAGAGAATATCATACTAAGTGAGGTAACCCAGACTCAAAAGGTGAATCATGGTATGCACTCACTAATAAGTGGATATTAACCTAGAAAACTGGAATACCCAAAACATAATCCACACATCAAATGAGGTACAAGAAGAAAGGAGGAGTGGCCCCTGGTTCTGGAAAGACTCAGTGAAACAGTATTCAGCAAAACCAGAACGGGGAAGTGGGAAGGGGTGGGTGGGAGGACAGGGGAAGAGAAGGGGGCTTGCGGGACTTTCGGGGAGTGGGGGGGCTAGAAAAGGGGAAATCATTTGAAATGTAAATAAATTATATCGAATAATAAAAAAAAAAAAGAAAAAAAAAAAAATGTTTTTGCTGAACACAAGTTTTCATTTATTTGTTCTGAGGCTTATGAGTAGGCTTGCTGGATAAGGAACTAAAACAGTTTCCCAAAATGGTTGGACTAGTTTATGTGCTAACAACAATATATGATGCTACCATCTGTTCCTCATCTTCACTACCATTTCATATAGCTACATTTTACTTTTTACACATTCTAGTCCATCCTAGTGCATGAATAATAATACAATGTGATTTTCATTTCATTTTTCTAAAGAGCAAAGATGTTCTACAACTTTTCATGTGCTCATTGCTCATTTCCTCATCTTAATTTGTAAAAAATCTGTTCAAATAATTGTCCTTTAAATTACTAGAGTATTTCTGTAAGACATATAGCAACATTCTTCTAAGTTGTCTATATTGTAATGCTAAAAACCCATAAATACCTTATATTGCAAATAGGTTGTCAGATATGATTAAGTTAAACACTTTAGCATTTGCATATTCCTCTAAATTATTCCAAAACACCAATTTAGTCATGGTTCTTATAACATGAAGAAGATCAGTGTTAGAGAAGATTTGATCATGGAGAAAGTGAAGGAAGTATTGATTATATTAGACATGCTATAGCTTTAAACATGGGATAAGTGACATATTTATAAAGTATAGTATCTTATTCAATATGTGTATAGAATGTGTAATGGTCAGATTGTGATAACTATAACTAGCATTTCTATTGCTTTAAACATTTACTCTATATTTATTTGTATTGGAGCATTTAATATCTGTGCAACCAATTATGTTGAGATATATAATTGATTATTGTTAAGAACTGATGTTCTACAATGTTATAGAATATTAGCCTGTCCAATTGATCCTTTGTAGAAATTAAAGACTTACTTTTTTATTTTAAGTTATGTTATTAGTTCTTTGAATGTTCTGATTTTTGTACTTTGATTACATTCTGTGCATATCCACTCTCCTTCCCTGTGCATTCAGTTCTGTGACCTTGTTTTTGAAAACCAATTACAACCATTTTGTGTTGTTCATATTTCACATATTCTTGGGTATGCAACTTTCCACTGAAGCATGGTCAACTCAGTAGAGTCTAGAATCTTAGAGAAAACTGATACTCCATTCCCAGAAGCTAACAATTGCCAATAGTTCCATGACTATGTGTCTTATGATTTCTAATGCTTTGAGAAAACTTCCTGACCAAAAGCAACTTTGGATGGAAAGGGATTTTTAGCTTTTACATCTACATCAAAGTATATTTTCAAAGCAAGTCAGAACAGGAACTCAAAACAGAAGTCTGAATGCATAAACCGAACCACAGGTTAGGGAATAGTTTTCCTTGCTTGCTCATCTTGTTTTCTTATACAGTCCAGGACTATTGTACCAGTGTTGGCACTACCTACAAGTAGATGGGCCTTCTCTTATCAATCACCAATCAAAAAAACAAAAATCCACCAAACACTTTCCCACAGGATAATCTGGAGAAAATATTTTGTTAATTAACATTTTATCTTTCCAAATAACCCTGACTTGTGCCCAGCTGACATAAAACTTCCTAGTACTCTACAGGTAGGATTCCATGATCAACTCTTATGTCTGTGCTGACATTGCTGTGCCTTGGATTTGCACAGGTCATGTGCATACTGTTGCCCTTCTATGTCTAAATGTTACTCCTTCCTTGTAATCATATACTGCCTCTTTCTTTTATATTGCTTGGCCTTTCAGTTATCCATGAGTATTACCTCAACTACTAATGATTATCACTGTCCTCATAGAACATTATATCTCTCAATCCTCATCTGAGAAGTTTCTATTTGTAAGAGATGGTTATTTACACAATGAACCACAACTGACGGTGTACAGTCTAGAGGATGTTTAACCCTGAACGGAAATTATATACCTCACCTATGTTTTGAAGTGTCTCTGCTTTCTCTGGTAGAACTTTAAAATTTTGGTTAAGTCTCCTATTTTTAAAATGTTTTTCTGCTTTCCTTTTTATTAGCTACTTTTTAATTGCTTGGAGAAAACATCATGATCAAGGCACCTTATAGCAGAGAGAGTTTCTTATGACTTGTGGTTTCATGATGGTGGAACAAAGACATAGACACAGGGTCAGCCATGGTGGCAGAATCTGGGAAGCTAAGGCGTCACATCTTGAATCATATGAACAAACCAGAGATAGCAAACTACAAATGCCATGGTTCTTTAAAATCTCAAATCTTGCCCCTGATGACAGACTTCCTCCACCAAGGCTACGCACCCTAAGCCTCCCCAAATAGCACCACTAAATGGGGACAAAGCACTCAAATGCCTGAAACTATCATGCATACCTCATTTAAGCCACTGCCTCTTTATACGATCTTTTTTCAAATTTAATGTTATAAAGATGTTCTACTATCTGCAACCAGGAGCTGTGGCTGTTCCACAACTCTCTTTGCATGGGTCCAGCCAGAAAATTGTTGGTCTCCCAGGAGTGCTCTCACTTCTGGGCTTGGAGTTGAGTTGTCTCCTGAGAGGCTCTGCCAGAACCCTACAAATACAGAGGCATATGCTCTCAGCCATCCATGGGAATGAGTGCAGGGACCCCAATGGAGGAGTTAGAAAAATGACTAAAGGAGCTGAAGGAGTTTACAACCTCATAGGAAGAACAACAATATCAACCAACTAGAACTCCAGAGCTCTTAGGAACTAAGTTATCAACCATGGAGTACACATGGCTCCAGCTGCATATGTAGTAGAGGATTGTCTTGTCTGGCATCAATGGAAGGAGAGGCCCTTGGTCCTATGAAGACTTAATAGATGTCCCAGAGTAGGGAAATTGAGGACAGGGATTTGGGAGGGCAGTAAGTGGAGGAATACCCTCATAGACACAGGGGAAGGGAGGATGTGATAGGGAGTTTCCAGGAGGGGTTGGAACAGGAGAGGGGATAACATTTGAAAAATAAATAAAGAAAATATCCAATAAAAAAAAACAAAAACTCAACTGATATCACATGCTGGCAAGGATGTGGCATGGGGAACACACTTCCATTGCTGGTCAAAGTACAAACTGGTACAAACAGTGTGGATATCAATTTGTCAGTTTCTCAGAAAACTTGGAATTGTTCTAGCTCAGAACCCAGCTATACAGCTCCTGAGCATATACCCAAAAGATACCCAGCCATTCCACAAAAACACTAGCTCAACTATGTTCATAGTGGCTTTATTCATAATAGCTAGGAACTGAAAACAACCTAGATGTCCCTCAACTGAAGAATGAATAAATAATATGTGGTGCATCTACACAATTGGATACCATTTAGCTACTAAAAGAAAGACAAAAAAAGAAAAAAGAAAAGGAAAATATCATCCTGAATGAGGAAACCCAATCACAAAAGAACACTCATGCTATTCACTCACTGCGAAGTGGATAGTAGCCCAGAAGCTAGGAATACCCAACATATAATTCACAGAGCACATGAAGCTCAAAAAGAAGGAAGACCAAATTGTGGCTACTTTGGTTCATCTTAGAAGGGGGAACAAAATACCCATGGAAGGAGATACAGAGACAAAGTGTGGAGCATAGACTTAAGGAAAGACCACACAGAGACTACCCCACATAGGGATACATTCCATATACTGTCACCAAACCAGACATTATTGTGGATGTCCACAAGTGCTTGCTGACAAGAGTCTGATACAGCTGTCTCCTGAGAGGCTCTGCCAGTGCCTGACAAATACAGAGGGAGATGTTCTTAGCCTACCATTGAACTGAGCACAGGGTCCCTAATGGAGGAACTAGAGGAAGTACCCAAGGAGGGGAAGGGGTTTGAAATCCCTTCTGGAAGAAACAACCAGTAACCCCAGAGCTTCTAGGGGCTAAACCACCAACCAAAGAGTACACATGGAGGGACCCACGGTTCCAGTTGCATATGTAGTAGAGGATGGTCTTGTTGGACTTCAATGAGAGGAGAGGCCCTTGGTTCTGTGTAAGCTCATTGCCCCAGGGTAGGGAAAAGCCAGGACAGGGAAACAGTAGTAGGTGGGTTGCTGAGCAGGGGTGGGGGGATTGGATAGGGAGGTTTTGGAGGGCAAACGAGGAAAAGGGATAACATTAGAAATGTAAATAAACAGTGTCCTTTGCCTTACAGAAACTTTGTAATTTTATGAGGTCCCATTTTTCAATTCTTGATCTTAAAGCATAAGATATTTGTGATCTGTTCAGGAACTGTTCCCCTGTGCCCATGTCCTCTAGGGTCCTCCCCAGTTTCTTTTCTATTAGTTTCAGTATGTCTGGTTTTACATGGAGGTCCTTGATCCACTTGGAGTGAAGTTTAGTACAAGGAGATAAGAATGGATCAATTCGTATTCTTCTGCATGCTGACCTCCAATTGAACCAGCACCATTTGTTGAAAAGGCTACCTTTTCTCCACTGGAAGTTTTTGGCTCCTTTGTCGAAGATCAAGTGACCATAGGTATGTGGGTTCATTTCTGGATCTTCAATTCTATTCCATTGTTCCACTTGTCTGTCACTGTGCCAATAATATGCAGTTTTTACTATTATTGCTCTGTAGTATTGCTTGAAGTCAGGGATACTGATTCCCCCAGAATTTCTTTTGTTGTTGAGAATAGTTTTAGCTTTCCTGGGTTTTTTTGTTATTCTAGATGAATTTGAGAACTGCTTTTTCTAACTCTGTGAAGAACTGAGTTGGGATTTTGATGGGGATTGCATTGAATCTGTAGATTGCTTTTGGCAAGATGAAGTTTCTGTAAGGCAAAGGACACTGTTTAAAGGACAAAACGACAACCATCAAATTGGGAAAGGATATTCACCAACCCTACATCTGATAGAGGGCTAATATCCAATATATACAAAGAACTCAAGAAGTTGGACCCCAGGGAAACAAATAACCCTATTACAAACTGGGGTACATATCTAAACAAAGAATTCTCACCTGAAGAAATTTGGATGGCCGAGAGGCACCTTAAGAAGTGCTCAACATCATTAGTCATTAGGGAAATGCAAATCAAAACAACCCTGAGATTTTACCTTACACCAGTCAGAATGGCTAAGGTCAAAAACTCAGGAGACAGCAGATGTTGGTGAGGATGTGGAGAAAGAGGAACACTCCTCCACTGCTGGTGGGGCTGTAAGATGGTACAACCACTTTGGAAATCAGTCTGGAGGTACCTCAGAAAACTGGACATGACACTTCCTGAGGACCCTGCTATACCTCTCCTGGGCATATACCCAAAGGATTCCCCGGCATGCAATAAAGACACATGCTCCATTATGTTCATAGCAGCCCTATGTATATTAGCCAGAAGCTGGAAAGAACCCAGATGCCCCTCAAAGCAGGAATGGATACAGAAAATGTGGTATATTTACACAATGGAATACTACTGAGCAATTAGAAACAAAAAAATTCACAAAATTTTTAGGCAAATGGTTTGATCTGGAAAATATCATCCTAAGTGAGGTAACCCAGTCACAAAAGAATACACATGGAATGCAATCTCTGATAAGTGGATATTAATTAGCCCAGAAGCCCTGAATATCCAAGGCACAAATCGCATAACAAATGACACCCATGAAGAAGTATGGAGAGGGTCCTGATCCTGGAAAGGATTGATCTAGCATTGGAGGGGAATATAAGAACAGAGAAGAAAGGGAGGGAGGTAATAAGAGAATGGATGGAGAGAAGAAGGTTTATGGCACATATGGGGAGGGAGGATCCGGGAAAGGGGAAATCATTTGGAATATAAACAAAGAATATAGAAAATAAAAATATTAATAGAAAAAGAAATTAAATAAGGAAAATATGTAATAAAACAAAAGGTGTTCTACTATTTTTTCCAGATATCGTACTAGCATTATGTTAGCTTATCTATCCATTCTGAGTTTATTTCTATATACAATATGAAATATTAAATGAAATGCTATAGATAATATGCATATAATTAAATGTGGATATATTCCAATAGAATGTTTGAACAATAAGCCTTGATAAATTTTCATGTGTCATAATCTTTATCTTTATTCAGAACTAAAGTGTAAATATAGAAAATATTTTTAAATCTTATAGGCTATTTTAAAGTGAATGAGCCAGTTAAGAATTCTGGTCCTTTTTTGTGACAAATTTGTGAAAAATAGTTATAAATGTCAATTATGTTTTCAAAATTTCGTTAAGGACTCATATATATATATATATATATATATATATATATATATATATATATATATATATATATATATTCTTTTTTTCTTCGATATATTTTTATTTACATTTCAAATGATTTCCCCTTTTCTGGTCCCCCACTACTTGAAATTCACATAAGCCCCCTTCCCTCCCCCTGTTCTCCCACCCAGCCCTTCCCACTTCCCTGTTCTGATTTTGCTCTATACTGCTACACTGAGTCTTTCTAGAACCAGGGGCCACTCTTCTGTTCTTCTTGTACCTCATTTGATGTGTGGATTAGGTTTTGGGTATTCCAGTTTTCCAGGCTAATATCTACTTATTAGCGAGTGCATACCATGATTGATCTTTTGAGAATGGGTTACCTCACTTAGTATGATGTTCTCCAACTCCATCCATTTGCCTAAGTATTTCATGAATTCATTGTTTCTAATGGCTGAATAGTACTCCATTGTGTAGATATACCACATTTTTTGCATCCATTCTTCTGTTGAGGGATACCTGGGTTCTTTCCAGTTTCTGGCTATTATAAATAGGGCTGCTATGAACATAGTGGAACATATATCCTTATTTCATGCTGGGGAATCCTCTGGGTATATGCCCAGGAGTGGTATAGCAGGATCTTTCAGAAGTGACTTGCCCAGTTTTCTGAGGAACAGCCAGACTGATTTCCAGAGTGGTTGTACCAATTCGCAACCCCACCCGCAGTGGAGGAGTGTTTCTCTTTCTCCACATCCTTGCCAACACCTGCTGTCTCCTGAGTTTTTAATCTTAGCCATTCTGACTGGTGTAAGGTGAAATCTCAGGGTTGTTTTGATTTGCATTTCCCTAATGACTAATGATGTTGAACAGTTCTTAAGGTGCCTCTCGGCCATCCGAATTTCTTCAGGTGAAAATTCTTTGTTTAACTCTGTACCCCATTTTTAAAAGGTTTATTTGGTTTTCTGGGGTCTAACTTCTTGAGTTCTTTGTATATATTGGATATTAGCCCTCTATCTGATGTAGGGTTGGTGAAGATCCTTTCCCAATTTGTTGGTTGCCGATTTGTCCTTTTGATGGTGTCCTTTTGGTTTTGGTGGTTTACATTCCTATCATTTTGATTTTCCAATAAGACTCCTCTTCATTAATCCAGAAAAAAGTTCCTTCAGTATATTTTATAGTGAAAGTGTATAAGAAATGTTACAAATTTTGTGTATATGAAAATAATCCTAGTTTGTCTTTATACCTCAGATTAATTTTCTTTTGTGTGGAACTCTGAGTGGAATTTGTATTTTTGGATTTTGTTTGGTTTGTGGTTTTCTTTAAATACTCCTTGAAAGACGTTATTTGAGATTTTTGGGGGGATTCCATTGTTTCCAATGACAATTTCAGCAAGTAGTTAAATAATTTTTGCTGAACATGTTAGATGTGAGATTTTATAAATTCAAGTTTTGTTCTTTATCTTTAATGTTTACCAATATGTCTATTATATATATATATATATATGTGTGTGTGTGTGTGTGTGTGTGTGTGTGTGTGTGTGTGTGTGTGTGTGTGTATGGATGGATAGATAGATAAATAGTATTATTCATTGATTTTTGTTGGAGTTTATTGAACCTTGTGAATCTAACTTTTTTCAAATGTAAAAATTTTGCATTTTCAAATACTGTTATTAAATTTCTTTCCTAATTTTATGTCTCAAATTGCATGCATGTTAAAGTACTTAATGGAACTTTATAATTTCTCAAATTTTTTCATGTTTTGATTTTCAACATTTTTTGTGCTCACTTTTTTTTTTTTTGGCTTTTTCAACTACTTTCCAATATTTTTTTCCTTTTTTGGCATTCTCTGCAACCTGATTCTGATTATACAACATACAAAATTCAAGGGATCAAATAACCAGCACTTTGCTTCCCCAAGTTGCATTCTTTTTAAATTTATTTTTTATTAGATATATTCTTTATTTACATTTCAAATGATTTCCCTTTTCCTGGTTCCCCTTCCCTGAAAGCCCCATAAGCCCTCTTCCCTCCCCCTGTTCCCCAATCAACCCTGCTTCCCTGTCCTGGTATTCCCCTACACTGCTGCACTGAAACTTTCCAGGACCAGGGGTCTCTCCTTCTTTCTTCTTGGGCATCATTTGATATGTGAATTTTTTCTTGGGTATTCCGAGCTTCTGGGTTAATATCTGCTTATCAGTGAATGTGTACCATATGTGTTCTTTTGTAATTGGGTTACCTCACTTAGGATGATATATTCCAGTTTCACCCATTTGCCTAATAATTTCATGAATTCATTATTTTTAATAGCTGTGTAGTATTCCATAGTGTAAATATACCACATTTTCTGTATCCATTCCTCCTTTGAGGGACATCTGGGTTCTTTCCAACCTCTGACTATTATAAATAGAGCTGCTATAAACACAGTAGAACATGTGTCCTTATTACATGCTGGGGAATCCTCTGGGTATATGCTTAGGTGTGGTCTAACAGGGTCATCAGGAAATATCATGCCCAGATTTCTGAGGAACCGCCAGACTGATTTCCAGAATGGTTGTACCAGCTTGCAATCCCACCAGCAGTGGAATCATGTTCCTCTTTTTCTACATCCTTGCTATCATCTGTTCTTGAGGATGTCAGTGAATTTGTACATTTAAGATACTGTATACTTAAGCTTAAACAATTCTATTTAGAGTTTTTCTGTTTTCATCTAATACATTTTAACTTACTATAGGCCTAGTTTATTTTGAAATGCAGAATGTATTTATAACAGCCAATTTTAAATTACTCCGTACATAATTGCAGTAACTTGACCATACATAATTTTTATGATTTTACCTTTTTAATTCTTTGATAATTTCATATAAGCATATATATGATCATATTCATTCCTCCTAACTCCTTCCTGATACAGTCCTATCTTTCCACATTCTTTCAAATTTGTATCATTTCTTTTAATAATAAGTCACTGAAACTAATTTGTTCTTCCTATAGAATCCTTTGTGGGATGTACCTCCACTGGAGCATGATTGATCTAACAGAGGTCATAGGCTTAGAAAAACACCCTTCTACATGTCCATGAAGCTCTTAACTATCCATAACTCCTCAGTATGGGGTATGGTCTCATGAATCCTTTCCCTACACCAATGCTAGAATATTGACTGGATCTTGTATAGGTCTATGAAGGCAACCAAGGCTGCTGTGAGTTCATGAGTACAGTGGTACTGTTATGCTCAGAAGATAGTTGTTACATACTGGCGCTACCCAACCCTTGGCTCTTACAATATTTCTGAAAATCTTCTGAGATAGTCTGTAAGCTTTAGTTGAATAGGTATGTTATGGATATACCATCTGTGACTGAGAACACAACAGGCATGAATTCACTCCATTTTGTCCAATAGTATCATTCTGTTAACTACAGCACAGAGACTTTTGTGACAGGATCTGAGAGCTACTCTATTTTATAAGTAGAGACATATAAGTTTAGTGGGCATTTTTATACTATATTGGTTTAACAAAATAATACTAATAGTTTCATCTCTGGGACCTATGAGCTCCCCAACCATTGGGTAGTGTCCAGATTTACAGTACCAGGTATGTATTTCCACCTCTGGAGTAGTCCTTAAATTGAATCAGAAAGCAGGTTTTTTAATCCCTTGACATTCCTGCCTCTATAGCACCCATTGGAATATTTTGTCATCTCTTCATTTTTTTGTAGCTCCCAGTGTCACAGTTGTGTAAGACTGTAAACAAATGTTATTCCAATCAGCCTACATATTACCTTACAGGGCTATGAAAGTTAGCAAGCAGGGATAGAGCTCAAGAGTAAGGACCAATTTGATTTTTCCATGTCATGTAACAAAGGTGTGTAGGGTCTTCAGCAACAGTTTTAACCAGCAAGTCATTATGGGCAAACAAGAACAATAACAATAGCCTGTGTTGATTTGGGATTTTTCTAGAACAGCTTCTAGTCAATTTTAAAATCTTCTTACACAGAGTTGTGGAATCTGTCTTCTGACTCGCCTCCTTTATGGATGCAAAAATTCATTTTCCATACTAACCTTTGTATTTTTATTTTGGAGAGCTGGTGAAACTGAAATTTCTATTTGAATTTTATCTATGCAACATAACACAGATTGGATACTGATTTTTATTCTTAGAGACATTAAAACCAAGTGCTTATCAGTATAGTATCATCTTCTGAATTTTAACTTTTATTTAAAAATCATTTAAGTATATGTGTTTTCAAAGCAATATCATTTCACTAGAAAGTAATACATCAACAAAAAATGTATTTCTGTTTTTTATAAATTAAACTTTGTTCTGTAACAGGATTATAGGAATGTTAGGTTATAAAAATGGTTTTTATTTTCCTATATTAAATATGAAGTATCTGTGGAAAGCCTGTTATATTCTTAAAAGAACAGTGACCTTTTGCTGCAAATATTCTCTAATCTACTAGGAATATGACCCAACTGGACTTCTCAAACTCCAAATCAATGAATGCCTTTAAAGAAATAACTGGATAGAAACTGAAATATGTTCTAAATTTGGTTGGCTTAGGTTATTAGTGAACAATTTGTTACTTTTTCTTGGTGGACATGTGGCAGTTAGCAAATTATTTCAAACTAATGCTACAAATTTTATTCTAGATCTATAGTAAAATTTTAAGGAAGATTGTAATACATCTAGAACAGTCACATGGAACATAATGATAATATTTAAATATAATCTCATTAGATTTTAATATGGATTAAGATAATAAAATGTATTATTGTGAAAACTTTCATAGTCAGTGAATTATCTCAGAATAGAACTCCTCAAAATTGTCCTATGATTTTCCCATATGCTATACCACATGTGCTTCTCTTTTCTTTCAATAAATGAATATTGTAAAGCTTCCTGTAATGAAAAGGCAAACTTTAGCCAGTCACTTGAGATTTAGAACTTATTTCAATAGATATGTAAACACATTTTCTTCAGAAATTTCTCAGCTTCCAGTAATTTCTTGTGGTTTTTCCTAATGAGTTTGTCTAGATCAGATTGACCTGTTACAATATTTGCAAGTAATGGAGATGATTGCTGATTCATATTGAAAGGTCCAGCCCATTATGGGTGGTGACATTAATCACTTGGCACATTGGTCTCTGCTAAATGGAAAAACTAGTCATGCCATCCTCAGAGCCATCAAGGAAGCAGCATTCCTACATGTTTTCTGCCTTGACTTCTCACTCTACTTTGCTCAGTGTTGTATTTCTACTTGAAAGTGTGAGCTGAAATGAAATTTCTCATTCCCTAGGCAATTTTTTTCATTGTAGTATTCATTGCAAGAACACAAGAGAAATCTGGGATGCTGTTTTATGATGTCACTAATTTTTTAGGCATCTTCAATCTTAGCCCAATCTTAGTAGTCTAGTTTTAGGTCAACTTGAAACAAACCAAAGTTATCTGAGAGGAAGAAGCCTTGATTGAGATAAGATCCCAGAGTAAAGAATTTTTAAAATTAGTAATCAATGAGGGAAGGTCCCAGCCCATTTTGGAGTGTTGCAATCCCTGGGGTTGTGGTCCTGGGTTGTATAATAAAGCAGTCTGAGAAATCCATGAGAAGTAAACCAATAAGCAGCACCCCACCACAGCCTCAGCATCCATCATCTCCTACCTTGGGGTTCCAGCCCTGTTTAAATTCTCCTGTCATCAGTCAATGATGGACAGTGATATATATATGTAATCCAAATAAACCACTTTTCTCCCCAACTTGCTTTTGGTCATGGTTTTTCATCATAGCAATACTGTCTCTAACTAGGGTAGCCTTCTCCTAGTTTGTTATAAAAATCTTTTCCTGGCTTTTCCTAATAAGAAATCCTCAGGGATAATCTTCATTTTTGAATTCCTTGATAAGGCTTGAGCAGTGGTAGAACTCTTCATTCACTGATTCTCCTATAAAAGTCTGAAGAGAATGTCTGCACAATGCAGTTAGTTATTTTGTAAAAAGAGTCAGAGTACAGTTGATAGATAAAGGATAATTCTGTCATTGATATGTCAAAATTATTTTCCAGAGGGCAATGTGCTTATGATTCTTGCATTATAAAGTATTAATATATCTGACCCCACAGCATTTAAATGTCAGTAGTAATCCCAGTGTTTATTGGAAAAAGCATATTCTCAAATATCTCTGCAGGTGAATAACTCCCTGGCGTATGAATCACTGGTAACCTTGTCGACAAACAATAATTCTGTCATTATTCTTTAAAATAAATCAAATTCAATTAATTCTTACTGCAAACCACATAATACTCATTACTCAATCTCTGTTGAAAAGTACATGTATACTTCTTAAATATGACCACTTATTATCTGTAGTACATAGGTATTCCACATATTATTTAATCAATGATCATTGCTATTGGATTGATAACATATGTGCCCTTTGGCTATAGCGAGTCAATTAAGAGGAAATTTTTGTGAAACTTATTCATCTCCCTCTATTACAGCTAAAATAAAAAAGTGAACAGAGAAACTTTAAATTCTTGCTTTCATTCTCCAGATGATCAGCATCATTAATGCAGTATATTTAGGCTACAGATTTGTTACTGGCCACATTTTCATTGTAATTTCTAGTACTTCAAGCAAAATTGGTTCTAAGGTTCTCTAGGATCCTTTTTCCTTTTCAATTTTTTCAATTGCTTTTCCAAATTCATAAGATATGAACTTTTAAATGGGTAATAATTTAAGTATGAGGTTGTTTGCCTCTTCAAGTGAAATTGTTACAACCTAATATGGAACCTCACAGGAAAACTTGTTCAACCATTTCTGTGTTGTATTGGGAAGAAATTTCTTTTATTTTTTCTTTATTTTTATTTTTTTTTATTCGATGTATTCTTTATTTAAATTTCAAATGATTCGCCCCTTTCTGGCTCCCCACTCCCCGAAAGTCTCATAAGCCCTCTTCCCTCCCCCTGTTCCTCCATTTACTCCTTCCCACTTCCTTGTTCTGGTATTCCCCTATATTGTTGCACTGAGTCTTTCCAGAACCAGGGCCACTCTTCCGTTCTTTTTGGACATCATTTAGTATGTGGGTTATTTCTTGAGTATTCCAAGTTTCTAGGTTAATATCCACTTATCAGTGAGTGCATACCATGATTGATCTTTTGAGACTGGGTTACCTCACTTAGTATGATGTTCTCCAGCTCCATCCATTTGTCTACGAATTTCATGAATTCATTGTTTCTAATGGCTGAATAGTACTCCATTGTGTAAATATACCACATATTTTTGTATCCATTCCTCTGTTGAGGGACACCTGGGTTCTTTCCAGCTTCTGGCTACTACAAATAGGGCTGCTATAAACATAGTGGAGCATGTGTCCTTATTAAATGCTGGGGAATCCTCTGGGTATATGCCCAGGAGTGGTATAGCAGGGTCCTCCGGAAGTGCCATGCCCAGTTTTCTGAGGAACCTCCAGACTGATTTCCAAAGTGGTTGCCCCATCTTACAATCCCACCAGCAGTGGAGGAGTGTTCCTCTTTCTCCACATCCTCGCCAGCACCTGCTGTCTCCTGAGTTTTTGACCTTAGGCATTCTGACTGGTGTAAGGTGAAATCTCAGGGTTGTTTTGATTTGCATTTCCTTAATGATTAATGATGTTGAACATTTATTAAGGTGTTTCTCAGCCCTCCAAAGTTCTTCATGTGAAAATTCTTTGTTTAGCTCCATACCCCACTTTTTAATGGGGTTATTTGGTTCTCTGGGTTCTACCTTCTTGAGTTCTTTGTATATATTAGATATTAGCGCTCTGTCAGATTTAGGGTTGGTGAAGATCCTTTCCCAATCTGTTGGTTGATTTTTTGTCCTTTTGACAGTGTCCTTTGCCTTGCAGAAACTTTGTAGTTTTATGAGGTCCCATTTGTCAATTCTTGATCTTAGAGCATAAGCTATTGGTGTTCTATTCAGGAAGTTTTCTGTGCCCATGTCCTCAAGGGTCTTCCCCAGTTTCTTTTCTATTAGCTTCAGTGTGTCAGGTTTTATTTTTTCAATGTTAAATACACAGCACAGATTCTCTATCTGTTTTGCCAGGAAAGTAGCTAATGAGGCATTTGTCCTTGGTTGGAAGATAAACATACCCGGCAGTCCTTTTTGAGCCATCATGCCATTGAAGCGACTGTTGCTGGTCAGGGCATATGTGTTTTACACTTGATATGATTTGTTGTTATTAAGCATTACATTATAAATTTCAATTCATTTCAAAACACGATTAAACAAATCTTCACAACTGTGAATGGTAAGTAAGAAGGTGAAGAATCAATGCCCATTTCCTAGCTTCTATTGGTATGTTCACAAACAAGAAAGATGGCATATTTAATAGTGAAAATTCAAGCAAATAAATATAGCATGGGACATTATTTTGAATAATTCCTTAGAATGATATAAGTATACATCATATAAAAAAATAAATTTGATATAATTCCTTAGATTTAGAGTAGAGATGGGTAGTACTTGTTCATGCATGCTTAAAAATGATTGATTATTGTATTCATTACTTAAATTTTATAGTTACAATATAAAAAGGAGGAACAAACCATCATATCACTACAATATCATAGAATGTATGCTCACTTATTATTGCTGAAACAAGTTACCAAGAACTTAGTGGCTCACAATAACACTGATTTTTATCACACAATCCTGTAGGTTGTCAAGCAATATGTCAGTACTCACTGAGCTGAAACCACCTGTTAGCTGTCTTTCTTTTCTGGATAATTCAGGGGAAAATTCATTTAGTAATTTATCTATTTCATCTTCTAGAAAGCACAATCCTTCCTTGACACCGTGTGTCTCCCTTAAGTGTCAAAGCCTGTAGTCATCATCATACCTCTATCTGACTCTGACTCCTATCTTCCTCTATCACTAAGAAAGATTGCATTCAAGTCCAACCAGGAAATCAAGGTTCACCATTTTATTTAACATTTCAAAATTAGTTGTATCTTCCAGATTGCCTTTACTATACAAGGGAGCATTTTTAACTGTTTGAAGGAATGACTATGAATATGTTTTCAGATGGAACATTATCCTACCTACTACAGAATAAACAAAAGAAGACTGTATGGAAATGCTTTTCTTGGGATGTGAGCAGACCCCTTTGGTAGATCACTTTCATAGTATGTGCAAATTATTTAGATCAATGTCAAGCACTGCAAAAGGAACAACATAATATAAAAAATAATTTCTATGGTTGAGCTGTAATTTTATTTTCAGAAGTTTGAGAGTAATACACTATTTCCCAGCTCAGGCTTATTATTTTGAGTTTTAATCTTTTAATTAACATCTACCAATCATACACGTGTATGGGCACAGTGTGATAGCTCAGCATATGTTTGTAATATGTACTAATCTAATCAGGGTAATTAGCATTTCTTTTTTCCTGACAATTCTTTGTGATAACGTTCTTATGGTTCCACAATTCTAGTTCTTCATAAAACATTGAAAAAGCTGTCATGAACTATAATCTCTCATAGTGTGCTATGGAAGACTGGAACTTATTTCTCCTGTCTAGTTTTAGTTTCTGTTTTTCTCACTCTGCAGCTTCCTTCCCACCATTTCAGCACCTAGTATTTCTGCATACAAATGGAAATTTTGAAGCTTCAATATATAATTCAAAACAAGCAATATTTGTTATGTATTTGGCTTATTTCCCTTAAAATTGTACTTTCTAGTCCAGCATATTTTGTTTAAGTCATAAGACACTTTGATTTTCATTGCAGAATAATATTCTGATATACACATACACATAGAGACAGACAGAGACAGAGAGACAGAGAGACAGAGAGAGAAACTGCTGTATGGCAACAATAAATGTGAGAGTGGAGATAGTTCTTTGAGATGTTGATTTCAGATATTTTATGTAGTAAATAATTACGTTGTTCTAACAAATCTGTGGTTGTAGGCTCCTTTCTAAAGTCCATCACTTCACTATTCACTAACTCCAGGAAGCTGTATACATTTCTAGTAACAAGCATGATTTCTCTCCTATTGAGGGGTTCTTTGGTCCTATTAAAGAGTTTTTGGTTGCCACTGACAAGTCCGTACATCGTTTCGAATCTTAATGCATATTTTGACATCCTAAAATTAATGTATTAATTAGGACTATTAGAATTAAAATTCCCTGTATATTAACCAACATTTATGCCATGTCTATGTTAAATATCGGTGCTTTCATGTCACTTGGCAGTATGTTTTGTTTCTGCAATCACAGTTTTGCAATTACTTGATTTTTTTTTTTTTTTGTAATTTTTCAAAAGCCAAATCTTTTGAGTAGGATAGTAGAAACTGAGATCAACGATTTTGGTGCCAGAAGACCTCATGGCTTTAGTGTCACTGCAGTTAATTTGGAGAATAAATTCTATCATTTGGCCATCATTTCTTCAGTTCTTTCCTGAGTTTCCTTCTGTCTCTGTTCTTTTATAGAACTAAGATACTAGTAGTTCATTGGTTCATGTTATTATAATTAGGAATTGCAATGGACTTGTTGCTATAGTAACTCTTTTGTAGGCTTTAGGCTCTATATTCGTTTAGTGATACCTTGTGTTTAGAGTGTGAACTGGATTTTAAGGATGATTTTATCAATACATGTTCCTCCCTCCGCCATTGCCTTTCCTTTATGTGACTTCTCTGTCTCACTTTTGCAGCTTTTTATAATGGAGGCTGCAAGACTTCTCTCTCCATTGTTCTGACTGAACCTCAGCTTTAGGCCAGTAGTGTTTCCCTAGATTCCAGGAGATGCTCCTTTCTCCATGTTCCCTGCTCCTAAGGCAGTGATTCTAAAACCTGCATATATTTTGCAGCTTACCCCAGAGGTAGCAGGTTGTTGTTTTTTCTCATTTCCTTTGTGATCCCCTAAGGACAATGGTGTTTGTTGGTCTTTTCTACCTCTACTGCATGCAGTAAAATCTTTTGCTCCCAGGGCTGATGAGAAGGAAAGTCCCCATGGAGTTTTGTACTGTTCTGTCAGTATCTGCTGTGCCTCATTCCCACTTCTATACTTCAAGTGAGACTTTCTTGGCACTTTAAAACTTTTTAGCAAATTTCTAGTTGACGAGTGAAACAAAACCCTGAAAGAGAGTAGATAATCCTCTGTTTGAAACCCCAGAGGCTTTTACATTGCAGGCTTCTGTTAATTCTAAATCAGGCATCCTAAGTGAACTCAGAGATTTTAGGGACTGCCTCCTTCCTTAGTCAGTCAGTGCCTTGTCAGTCTCTCCCTGCAGACATGTATGTTTCTTTTGACTGACTTTCAGTATGTTTTCAACTTTCCATGTTTATCACTCTGATGACTTTAAGGAAAGTTTTAAATTTGCTCTTTTTCGGCTTATATCTTTGTAAAGTTAGGAGTGTAGCTCTTTCTGGTAGTTTCCACACACACCTTCTTTAAACTTAGCAGAAATGTAACAGTTTGAAATTGCCACTTTGAAGCAAAAGAAATCTTTCTTTCCTTTTGCCAGGGTCAAAGTCATTTTATAAATCCAATAGACAACTCTATCAGAAATACTTACGTGCTTATGAAAAATAGAAATTATCAGTCCACTGTGAAATTAATAACTCAATAAAACTGAAAGAGAAGACCAAGAATATGTACTTCATTAAAAAGTCCCTCATGAATCCTATATACTCAGAAATGAGAGAAGCTTTGGTAAACAAATAGATATAAGAGGAATGTTTAAGCAGCTCCCTGTTGATTTTCCAAATCTCTATTTTTATGCTTTTCTAGGTTTCTTCTCAAAGTGGGCAGTACACATGGCATGAGTGTATCTCTTACCGCAGAATGACAGACAAACAGTAGATAATAGCAAGCCAATTTTAAAATAATACTATTTCATTGGTTGAAATATTAAATTTAAATAAGGTGAGGGCACATGATTTCTACAATAAACAAGAATTTTCTGACTTCTAAAATTAATTCTCTGAAAGAACTATATCACAAGAACGTTGTGGTCATATCAATACAAGTCAATTTTCAAATTATGCTTCATTAATTCATTCACAGAGAGAAATATTGTGAATGATGGAGGAAATGAGATTGTAGATTTAAAACTTAGATTTGAAGAGTAGCTCTAGTATTCCTGACAATTTCTAAAGCTGCATACCTCTATACAAATTTAACTTTTTATATACATACAGTCTCCATTTACAGATATAGCACATCTATATAATGACAGATTAAGAAACCCAAAGCATTTTTTATGAGTATTTTTATTACAGAGTGTCAGAGAGGCTTTTTACTTTACTCACAACTCATATGTTACTAATGATGCTCTTCAAATGGATTTGTATAAGAAAACCTCACCAAAAGGTTATCATTTGACAATTATAATATGTATATTTCCCTCCTATAATTAAAGCAAAAAATAATAAATAATATAGTTTTTTTTTTTTTACTTTTCTAGCAGATCTGTTCATTTAACATGAAGCATATCTTTATAAAATAAAAATTTTAACTTCTATCAGCCTGTACATCAATTGTACTTCTAAGAGTACAGGAAATGTGAAGGAAGAATGGCAGTACCTGTGTGTGTGCCAGTAGTCAATGCACAAAAATGTAGCAGGGCATGTTCATTGTGTTGGAGAGATGGGAAATGCCCTAATGTGAAGAGAACTAGTTTTTGTTTGAGGGACATTTTGGCTTAAATTTAACAAACATTTATTGAAATCTTATTATGAGCTAGACATGAACACCAATGTTTTTCTCATCTAATCTTGTTTAATCTCATTTGATCTTAGTAAATATATGAAGTAGGTAATATTTATTTTCATGATTAAAAGGGTGCAAATGGAACCTTAGAAAGTTGAGGTAACCTGAAAAATAGATGCTTGATTCTAGAACAATTTTTCTGTGATGATATGCTTCATCTTGGCAGATAGAATCAAATATTTGTTTTTATATTTCCCTTCATAAGCCATAGAAGATAATGCTAAGAGTGTATGGTGGTTTGAATATGCTAAGCATTATTAGAAGGTGTGGCCCTGTTGGAGTATGTGTCGCCTTCTTGGAGTAGGTGTGTCACTGTGGGTGTGGGCTTTAAGATCTTAATCCTAGCTGCCTGGAAGCAAATATTCTGTTAGCAGCCTTCAGATGAAGATGTAGATGTAGATCTCTCAGCTCCTCCTGTATAATGCCTGTATGAATTCTGCCATGTTCCTGCATTGACTGAATCTCTGGACTGAACCTCTGAGCCTGTAAGCCAGCCCCAATTAAATATTGTCCTTTATGAGAATTGCATTGGACATGGTCTCTGCTCACAGCAGTAAAACCCTAAGGACAGAGTGAAAAGCCAGTAGACTAAGTCCTTTCTTTTATTCCAGAGACTTTTGGATATGATATGTTCCATGTAATATAGCTTGGATAATGCTTATACTAAGAATAGAATTGTCAGAATATCATAGTCTCACTACCAAAGAGTGGTAAAGGTAGCTCCACCATCATCAAATTGGTGCTTTATATCCCTGGAAATTCAAGTTATAGCATCATGTCCACAATAACCATTTTAGTAGTCACTGAAAATGGCCAAACTGCCCAAACTACAAAGAACATAAATAAACCAGTCTGTTGAGTGGAGACAGAAGAATTTTTTTGTTAGGCAAATAAATTCTGTTAATTCAAAATCTAGGGAAAATAGTGAAAAATATAAATGGATTTTAATGGCATAGTAAATCCCTGCATTTAGAATTGTATTCTTGCTTAATTGATGTGCAACAGTACTGAACCTTGAATTATGATCTTTAAGCTTTGATGACATATGCCTTTCTGAAGAAGTCCACTACTCTTTCATAATAAATCATAATAAAATTAGTACAAAACAAAAATCTATAATGTGATATTAGTCCTCTAGTTCAACTTATCAATGATACAAAGTTGTTTATACTTACAGACATATATTTATACTTTTGTTCTGTTTTATTTTTTGCACTTGCTTGGATAATAGCTAAGTGTAAATGATTAAAACCTGTTACCTTTACTTGTCTTGTAGCAATTGCACAATTACAATTCAGCTTTTCCCACTTCAATCATATTTAATCTTTGAATGAGAATTCTTAAAAAAAAAATAAAGCGTCATGGCTATGTTCTAATTTTTATAGTTCCAAGATTTATGTTCATTTTTTCCAATCATCTGTAGATTCCAGTGGAATCTTAGACCCTCTTGTTAAAAAGTATAATTTGGCTCATGAAGCTTTGCTAATATTTGTGTTGGCACGACATTGAAAATGAGAGTATTCAGATTTCATAACATCCCATTTGTTCTTTTCTTGTGGGTTTGATAATATTGTAATATTTTATACAATAGTAAATGGAAATTAATATTCAAAATCATTCTCTGCTTTTGTCATATTTTTGGCTAGTATTTTAATCTATTTTTCATGCATGCAGAGTGTTGATTCATGGCAACCATTGAGAATTACCTGGGCTAGCAAACACATGACCCAAAGAAGAAAAATATCCCATGTAAATTTCTAATAAGAGTTTTCCTTACTGATTTCTTGTCTCTAACTACCCAATTAGCAATATCTGCTTCTGGTGTAAAGTGTTCATGCCCTCAAAGCTACCTTCATCATTTGATAATATTGTTTCCTTTGGCATTGACAGAAACAAAAACAGCTTTAAGGTATGATTTCAGCCTCTATCATTACTGCTAATTAGTTTTTTCCCCTTAGACTGGTATTACTTCTAGCACTTTCTGGTGATAAAAAAGAGCTTAGAAAATTCACTGCATAATAATACCAAATTTGAGGATGAAGCATATTTGGTTTACTCTGCTTAGATATTCTATAACTTTCATATATTAGTAACAGATTACAAAACAGGTATTTTGATTGTAAATGATAGAATGATTGTGGTGTAAGCAATACAACTGTGCTCTTAAAAATAATAATATGGTATATATTAGAATATCATTAATAATTAAAAGAATGGAAATAAGAGGCAAAACAAAAGCAGTGATTCTCTCTGCAAAGTACTCATTAGGCCCAGCCAAACTTTATTCATTTCTACTTATAGTATTCCACAGGAAATACACATAAAATAAACTTATCTATTTTCCCCTATTAGTACAAGAATGTATATCGTAAAAATAGCTTAAAGAAACTAAGGCTATTTTGGATTGAAAAGAATGATTTGCTGGTGACCCAATTACATCTTGCAAGATTATTAAAATATTTAAAAAATTTAAATAAAGGAAGAGTTGTTTGTTAAGTATTCAAAAATTAGCAATTAGTAAATTTATATCCACTTATATCCACTTGAACCACTGTAGACATGGGTAATCAAATCTGTAAGAATAAACCAAAACAACACAACACAATATAGCACAAAACAAAACAAAACAAAACAGCAAATTTACTCAAAGTGTCAAACATTAAACTAACTTGGGGATAATTAGGTCAAAAAGGTAACTTGTATTTCTCTGTATGTATCCTTAGCACATACAGTATCACACTGAATGTAGCTTACTGGCACTTATCACTAAAGTCATCAAAACTTACAACTCACAAGGCAGTCCACAGAAGTCATTGGTGTCTGTTAGGAAGTACTGCTCTATGATTGACAATGATAATTTAATTCCAGTTTAGGAAACACATGCAATGATATCAAACTCTATATTCCAGGTTTAATTGCAATAATTACAATGTGACTCTGGACAAACAGCTGTTGTGCTTTTGTAAATATGAGATTAGGTGTATATAATTACTTTTGTAACAAATATTATAACTCAAGAAAAAAAACTAATTTTTTTAAATACTAAGTTTCTTTTTTTAATTTTGGGGTATTTTTTCCACACTTAAATAGTTGTTTATTGGCAGGAGTTTGGAAGGGATATAAGAATTAGCATTAACAGACAGCACCACAAACCAGTCATCAGGGTAGCAAGAGTGATGGGAAGGAGCCTGAAGCTCCCTCTCCTCAGTAGCAAGTGATTAGTCAGAGGCCTGGAGTGTTGATGGGTTAACCTTAGACCACTTCAGTTCACTAGGCATGGCTAGAAATAGAGTTTCACTGGCTCTGGCTCCAGACTGAACTTTTGAGATGTACTTACCTTGACAAGCAAGGGTGCTTGCTGCCCAAGGGTTGCTTGATGTATTCCTCTTGGGAAGACTTTACTTTTTCCTTCTTCCCTCCTTAGGCCTCTAGAGCAGAGGCCTGCAGGGCTTGTGCCATAGGAGAAAGTTAAGGCCCATGGATTCAGTAGGGACCACTTACTAATAGCATTGAAGTTGATGGAAAACTTTTTCTCACTCTTTTCTGCAGACATGAAAATGATGCCAGGGTCAGGAGGGGGCATTGTGTGATGAAGTACTGTGACAGTAGCCATGGCAATTTTCTCATTAGAAAATTTCAGAGTGTAAGTATGGCCTGGGGCTCCCATGTTGAGTTTCAACAACATTCCTTCCAGATAGACATGGCAGTCATGTGTAGCCATGTAGTCAGCCAATAGCCTTTCAGTTGAATACTGGCAGCACTTAAAGCCATGGTCCCCAACACGAAGGATTTCAGGTGCCACTATGGGTACAATGCCTTTCTGGTAGCAAATCCTGGCATAATGAGTCAGAACATTCATATTTCCATTATGCCAAGAGCTGAGAGAGTGTGTTGCCCATTCTTAAACAAGCAAAGCCTCTTCACAAAGTCTGCTATGTCCTTGTATTGGGCACAGAGTTCAGACTACACAGCCAGCTTTGGATGGTGGTCTTAGCATTGATTCCTGCAAGGGGCACCATAGATTTATCTACTTTAATGTCCACAACACTGGCCTTGGACTTGAGAAACTGGAGAGAAGCCAAGTTCATCATCTATCTTCTGGTATACTGTTTGATGGAAGAGGATCACCCACACACACCTGAGACAGCACAAGAATTCACAAGGTCACCAGCAGTCAGCAGTAGCTGGAGATACAATCATTGTTTCCTTAAGCCAAAAGACTGCAGCCACTTGATAGTACCCCTGGTGAACTAATCTACATCCAGGATGGCCTTACCCAGAAAAAAATTTGACCCATTTTTAGTACTGTGTATGAGTAGGGCACAGACAGTACATTCCTAGCACAGGAGAGGGTGAATCTGCCTGGTATAATGGTGGGGAGATGAAAGGACTGAGGAGTGAACAAGGATTCGGTTGCAGGAACACTGTTCTGGGAGACGTTGCTTTGTTTATTATTAGAAGAAAATCAAAGATACAGGTAAGGATAAACTCTTTTACATTCCAAATGAGTTTAGATAAAGTCCTGTTTGAGAGAAGATAAATGATTACTAGAATTTTTTATTGCAGTATTTCGTTTGATATGTGCTACTTATGAATGAGAATATACTACTCACATGATTACAGTGAAGAAAATGCTAACAAGTAAAATTATTTGAATATGACCAAAGAATATTATGCGTACACAGCATGTATTTTATCCATGCAAAAACCTTAATATCTCATAGAAATAAGAATTATTGGTTTGAATATCAAGGATCATTGAAAAAATGATTATCAATAATTTTACCAAAGTTTTAGACTAGTGAAAAAATATATACTGAAATATCATCCTGAATACAATGAATGTGGGTATAACAGCGGTTTTTACAAGACAGCTAAAGAAAAAAAATGTCCATTGTGGATCTTTATTCAGGCAGAAAATGAAAAGTAGACAAGTTATTGAAAGAACTGATTATTAGTCCAAAAAGTGAAAATTGAAAAATATATAAAGCATATTCCTCTTGTAGCAATGAGAAAGAAAAATACCAGAAATCTCCTAGGATTTCTTTCTGCACAGTAATACAAAGAAGGAAAAAATAAAGAATGGTTGAGTCTTTACTGCATTAAATAAGAATATACTTGCGACTCTCTTTAAAAAAAAAAAAAGCGGCTGTGGCGGTCCCTATGGAATAGTATAATGTTCTGATTTTCCAAGTTATACTTGTAAAAAGGAAATACCTATCATTATAAAGAGAAGTACTAGAATAATGGTCATAAAATTAGAAATGCAAAAGCCCAATTGCTCTATACATCAATCCTCAAGAACCTGTGAATGATTGCCCACTCTGTGTATTCCCTAGTGCTTTGTCCAGGCCAACTTTAAATAGCTCTAGCAATAAATTTCTGCCATTTCTTCTGGGAAGCTATTCCACTACCTAATTAAATTTGTGGGTTGACAACTTTTCCTGACATTCAGACTAAATTTTCCCATGTTCAATTTCAACCTGCTATTCCCATTTCTGCAGTACATGCTTGTATCAGCCTATGTAATCCCCCTGCTTCCTCACTACCTACAACTCTCAATCCTGTCTCTAAATTTTAGTAGAGTGTTACAGTGAGTTTCCTTGAGAAAAATAATTACAAGATCAGTGAGTATACACAGCTTATTATAGACATGAAAGCCAGTTTGTTCTGAATGCAAAGAGATGAGTTAGTGAGATGAAAGGCAAGATATTAATAGAATCCCAAGCCATTAAAGAAATTGAAACTCAGGACAGAAACAAATGGTGGACATCCTTCTCTCCTTCGGGCCCAATAAAACACTACATGTTTTAAACGAGTCAGTCTTTCTTTTGCCTTTTCTGGGATTACTTGACATATGGAGTCATACTCCTTCCTAGCCACCCCAGCACCCATACAACTAATAGAAGCAGGGGAAAACATCCTAGCCCTAAAACCATGTTTATTTGTGAATGAGGTTGCTCAGATTCTCTATGTTCCTCCTATAGTAGCTTCTTTTTCTTGACACTATTGGACAGGGATCTAGGAAGTACAGTCTACAGTTTCTTTCAAACTTACAATCAATAATTACAGTTATTTTTTTAGGTAGGAACTCTGAATTTTAGTTGTCAGTGCTCAGATAGAGAAAATAGTGTTCAGTGTTTCAACATTGCTTATAAGTGTGTAAAGATATAATAATGTTATTTAGTTGTGATTTGTTATTTTCAAAGTAAACCAGTTGTGATATGATTCATCTACAAGTTACACCCTAGCAATGAGTCAGGGATTACAGAGTGGAATATTTTCGGTAATTTTTAAGTAAATGGGATAATTTCAGGGAAAATATATGCAAACTCCAGAATGTTTTGGCAGAATGTGGGCAGAGAGATTTCTTACCATTATAGGAAATTGCCTGGTAGGCAAGAATCATATTAAACTTAGAATGCATAAAAATTCTGCTTGAACATAGTTGTTGAATTCTTAAAATACAAGAGCAAAGGCAAGAAAGTATTTCTAAATAATAATATGGTCTTTTAAAAATCTACCACCTTTTGGCTGATTTTTCCAAGAATTGTCATTAGTTGTGCTAAACAGTATAAATCGTTGAAAGAAAAATACTGTAACATATTTTTGCTAACATTTCAGGAAATGCTCTATATCAAAAAAGATGTACCTCAGGCAATATCTATTTTTATTTTTATTTCATATATTGCAGAATTATGATTCATAAAAAGAGTTAATTTGTATATACTGCATAGAAAGCTCATAGTTTTAGCCCTCTTGCAGTTTTGATTGAGGACATATCAGAAATAGACATTAAAATGCTTAAGAAAAATTGTAATTGACCTTCTAAAGTCATGGCACCCTTAAGATTCCTAACTATACATCACATGATATATCACTAGTTATTTCATATATTTAAAATTAATACAAGGAATGATAAAACTCAGGAAAAATGCATAGGAGAAATGTTGGAAGAGTAAAGAGAGGAGCTGAAAATACTAATATTGAATATGCAAAAGTAGAAGTAACTCAGCATAGACTATAAGGGGAACCTTATTATTTGGATTATTAGAAAGTTATAAGTCAGCCAAAGAAATAAATCAGGAAGTATTTTTTTTAAATATTTTTATTTTCTATATTCTTTGTTTACATTCCAAATGATTTCCCCTTTCCCGGATCCCCCCTCCCCATATGTCCCATAAACCTTCTTTTCTCCATCCCTTCTCCAATCACCTCCCTCCTTTTTCTCTGTCCTTATATTCCCTTCCAATGCTAGATCAATCCTTTCCAGGATCAGGACCCTCTCCATACTTCTTCATGGGAGTCATTTGTTATGCAATTTGTGCCTTGGGTATTCAGGGCTTCTGGGCTAATTAATATCCACTTATCAGAGATTGCATTCCATGTGTATTCTTTTGTGATTGGGTTACCTCGCTTAGGATGATATTTTCCAGATCAAACCATTTGCCTAAAAATTTTGTGAATTCATTGTTTCTAATTGTTGAGTAGTATTCCATTGTATAAATATACCACATTTTCTGTATCCATTCCTCCTTTGAGGGGCATCTGGGTTCTTTCCAGCTTCTGGCTATTATAAATAAGGCTGCTATGAATATGAAGGAGCATGTGTCTTTACTGCATGCCAGGGAATCCTTTGGGTATATGCCTAGGAGAGGTATAGCAGGGTCCTCTGGAAGTCTCATGTCCAGTTTACTGAGGAACCTCCAGACTGATTTCCAAAGTGGTTGTACCATCTTGCAGCCCTACCAGCAGTGGAGGAGTGTTTCTCTTTCTCCACATCCTCGCCAACAACTGCTGTCTCCTGAGTTTTTGACCTTAGCCATTCTGACTGGTGTAAGGTGAAATCTCAGGGTTGTTTTGATCTGCATTTCCCTAATGACTAATGATGTTGAGCAATTCTTAAGGTGCCTCTCAGCCATCCGAGTTTCTTCAGGTGAAAATTCTTTGTTTAGATCTGTACCCCATTTTTAAATAGGCTTATTTGTTTCCCTGGGGTGTAACTTCTTGAGTTGTTTGTATATATTGGATATTAGCTCTCTATCAGATGCAGGGTTGGTGAATATCCTTTCCCAATTTGATGGTTGCTGTTTTGTCCTTTTAACAGTGTCCTTTGCCTTACAGACACTTTGTAATTTTATGAGGTCCCATTTGTCAATTCTTGATCTTAAAGCATAAGCTATTGGTGATCTGTACAGGAACTTTTCTCCTGTGCCCATGTCCTCAAGGGTCTTCCCCAGTTTCTTTTCTATTAGTTTCAGTGTGTCTAGTTTTACATGGAGGTCCTTGATCCACTTGGAGTGAAGTTTAGTACATGGAGATAAGAATGGATTAATTCGCATTCTTCTGCATGCTGACCTCCAATTGAACCAGCACCATTTGTTGAAAAGGATATCGTTTTTCCACTGGATGTTTTTGGCTCCTTTGTCGAAGATCAAGTGACCATAGGTGTGTGGATTCATTTCTGGATGTTCAATTCTATTCCATTGGTCCACTTATCTGTCACTGTGCCAATACCATGCAGTTTTTAACACTATTGCTCTATAGTATTGCTTGAAGTCAGGGATACTGATTCCCCCAGAATTTCTTTTGTTGTTGAGAATAGTTTTAGCTATCCTGGGTTTCTTGTTATTCAGGATGAATTTGAGAACTGCTTTTTCTAACTCTGTGAAGAACTGAGTTGGGATTTTGATGGGGATTGCATTGAATCTGTAGATCGCTTTTGGCATGAAGGACATTTTAACTATATTAATCCTTCCAATCCACGAGCATGGCAGATTTTTCCATTTTCTGAGATCTTCTTCGATTTCCTTCTTCAGAGACCTGAAGTTCTTGTCATATAGATCTTTCACTTGTTTGGTTAGAGTCACACCAAGATACTTTATATTGTTTGTGGCTATTGTGAAGGGTGTCATTTCCCTAACTTCTTTCTCAGACTGCTTATCCTTTGAGTATAGGAAGGCAACTGATTTGCTTGAGTTGATTTTATAACCAGCCACTCTGCTGAAGTTGTTTATCAGCTGTAGGAGTTCTCTGGTGGAGGTTTTCGGGTCACTTAAGTAGACTATAATGTCATCTGCAAATAGTGATAATTTGACTTCTTCCTTTCTGATTTGTATCCCCTTGACCTCCTTATGTTGTCTAATTGCTCTAGTTAGAACTTCAAATACTATATTGAAAAGATAAGGGGAGAAAGGACAGCCTTGTCTAGTCCCTGATTTTAGTGGGATTGCTTCAAGTTTCTCTCCATTTAGTTTGATGTTGGCTACGGGTTTGCTCTATATTGCTTTAACGATGTTTAGGTATGGGCCTTGAATTCCTGTTCTTTCCAATACTTTTAGCATGAAAGGATGCTGGAGTTTGTCAAATGCTTTTTCTGCATCTAATGAGATGATCATATGTTTTTTTTTTCCTTGAGTTTATTTATGTAGTGGATAGTATTGATGGATTTCCTTATATTGACCCATCCCTGCATCCCTGGGATGAAGCCTACTTGATCATGGTGGATGATCATTTTGAGGTGTTCTTAGATTCGGTTGGCAATAATTTTATTAAGTATTTTTGCATCAATATACGTA
This sequence comes from Apodemus sylvaticus, assembly GCF_947179515.1. NCBI lineage: Eukaryota > Metazoa > Chordata > Mammalia > Rodentia > Muridae > Apodemus > Apodemus sylvaticus. The sequence continues at coordinate 89,415,345 of NC_067495.1, forward strand.
AGAGAAATTGGCCTGAAGTTCTCTTTCTTTGTTGGATCTTTGTGTGGTTTTGGTATCAGCGTAATTTTGCCTTCATAGAACGAATTGGGTAGTGTTCCTTCTGTTTCTATTTTGTGCAATAGTTTGAAGAGTATTGGTTTTAAGTCTTCTATGAAGGTCTGATAGAACTCTGCACTGAAGCCATCTGGTCCCGTGCTTTTATCGGTTGGGAGACTTTCTATGACCCTTTTTATTTCTTCAGGTGTTATGGGACTGTTCAGTTGATCTATTTGATCCTGATTTAGTTTTGGTGTCGTATATCTGTCTAGGAAACTGTCCATTTCCTCCAGATTCTCCAGTTGTGTTGGGTATAGGCTTTTGTAATAGGATCCAATGATTTTTTGAATTTCCTCAGTTTCTGTTGTTATATCTCCCTTTTCATTTCTAAGTTTGTTAATCTGGATACTGTCTCTGTGCCCTTTGGTTAGTCTGGCTAAGGGTTTATCTATCTTGTTGATTTTCTCAAAGAACCAGCTCCTGGTTTTGTTAATTCTTTGTATGGTTCTACTTGATTGATTTCGGCCCTGAGTTTGATGATTTCCTGCCTTCTACTCTTCCTGGGTGAAATAGCTTCTTTTTGTTCCAGGGCTTTCAGGTGTGTAATTAAGCTGTTAGTGTATGCTCTCTCCATTTTCTTTTGGGAGGCACTCAGGGCTATGAGTTTTCCTGTTAGCACTGCTTTCATGTGTCTCATAGATTTGGGTATGTTGTGTCTTCATTTTCATTAAGTTCTAAAAAATCTTTAATTCCTTTCTTTATTTCTTCCTTGACCAAGGTATCATTGAGTAGAATATTGTTCAGTTTCCACGGGTTTTCTGTTGTTTTTGTTGCTATTGAAGACCACTTTTACTCCATAGTGATCTGATAGGAGGCATGGGATTAGTTCGATCTTCTTCTTCTTCTTCTTTTTTTTTTTTTTTTTTTTTGGTATGGAATACAGTTTATTCAGGGTAGAGGATGGGAGTTAGAGATGGAGAGAGAGAGAGAGAGAGAGAGAGAGAGAGAGAGAGAGAGAGAGAGAGAGAGAGAGAGAGAGAGGAGAGAGGAGAGAGGAGAGAGGAGAGAGGAGAGAGGAGAAAGCAGATAAGTGGAGGCCAGCCATGACCACTTTGAGAGAGGGGGAAGGGGAAACCAAGGGACAGAGCGGTGGGAGTGGGATGAGAGAGAGGTAGTTCGATCTTCTTATATTTGTTGAGGTCTGTCTTGTGACCAATTATATGGTCGATTTTGGAGAAGGTACCATGAGGTGCTGAGAAAAAGGTATATTCTTTTGCTTTAGGATAGAATGTTCTATATATATCTGTTAAATCTAATTGGTCCAAAGCTTCAAGTAGTTTCATTGTGTCTCTGTTCAGTTTCTGTTTTCCTGATCGGTCCATTGAGGAAAGTGCAGTGTTGAAGTCACACACAATTATTGTGTTAGGTGCAATGTGTGCTTTGAGCTTTAATAAAGTTTCTTTTACAAAAGAGGGTGCCCTTGCATTTGGAGCATAGATGTTCAGGATTGAGAGTTCTTCTTGTTGTAGTTTTCCTTTGTCCAGCAAGAAGTGTCCCTCAGAGTCTCTTTTGATGACTTTGGGTTAAAAGTCAATTTTACCTGATATTAAAATGGCTACTCCAGCTTTCCTGAGACCATTTGCTTGTAAAATTGACTTCCAGCCTTTTATTCTAAGGTAGTGTTTGTCTTTGACCCTGAGGTGTGTTTCCTGTAAGCAGCAAAATATAGGGTCCTGTTTACGTATCCAGTCGGTTAGTCTATGTCTTTTAATTAGGCCATTGAGTCCATTGATGTTAAGAGATATTAAGGAATAGTGATTGTTACTTCCGGTCATTTTTGACGTTATTTTTTAAATTTGATTTGTTAACTTCTTTTGGGTTTGATGAAAGGTTACTATCTTGCTTTTTCCAGGGTGAAGTTTCCCTCCTTGTATTGCTGTTTTCCTCCTATTATCCTTTGTAGGGCTGGGTTTGTGGATAGATATTGGGTAAACTTGGTTTTGTCATGGAATATCTTAGTTTCTCCATCTATGGTGATTGAGAGTTCTGCTGGATATAGTAGTTTTGGTTGGCATTTGTGTTCTCTTAGAGTCTGCATGAGATCAGCCCAGGATCTTCTAGCCTTCATAGTCTCAGGTGAAAAGTCTGCTGTAATTCTGATATGTCTTCCTTTAATATGTTACTTGGCCTTTTTCTCTTACTGCCTTTAATATTCTTTCTTTGTTTAGTACATTTGGTGTTTTGATTATTATGTGATGTGAATTATTTCTGTTCTGGTCCAGTCTGTTTGGAGTTCTGTAGGCTTCTTGTATATTCATGGGCATCTCTCTCTTTAGGTTAGGGAAGTTTTCTTCCATAATTTTATTGAAGATATTTGCTGGCCCTTTAAGTTGTAAATCTTCACTCTCATCTATGCCTATAATCCTTAGGTTTGATCTTCTCATGGTGTCCTGGATTTCCTGGATATTTTGGGTTACAAGCTTTTTGCATTTTGCATTTTCTTTAACTGTTGTGTCCATGGTTTCTATGGTATCTTCAGCATCTGAGGTTCTTTCTTCTATCTCTTGTATTCTGTTGTTGATATTTGCATCTATGTCCCCTGATTTCTTCCCAAGGTTTTCTATCTCCAAAGTTGTCTCCCTTTGAGTTTTGTTAGTTGTTTCTACTTCTGATTTTAGATCCTGGATGGTTTTGCTTAGCTCTTTCACTTTCTTTTTTGTGCTTTCCTATAATTCTTGAAGAGATTTTTGTGTTTCCTCTTTCATGACCTCAGCCTGTTGACCAAAGTTCTCCTGTATTTCTTTAAGTGTTTTTTGTGTTTCCTCCTTATTGGCTTTTGTATTCTCCTGAATTTCTTTCAATGATTTGTGTGTTTCCCTTGCAAGGGCTTCTAACTTTTGATCCATTTTCTCTTGAATTTCTTTAAGGATGTCCTTCATGTGTTCCTGTACCAGCACCATGACCAGTGATTTTAAATCCAAGTCTTGTTTTACTGGTGTAATGGCGTATCCAGGACATGCTGGTAAAGGAGAATTGGGTTCAGATGTTGCCATATTGCCTTGATTTCTGTTAGTGACGTTCCTGCATTTGCCTTTTGCCATCTAGTTCTCACTGGTGTTAGTTGGTCTTGTCAATGCTGGACTCACCAGTGCAAGCTGCCTCTTCCCACGTGGCCTCTGGTGCACAGCTTACCTCCTGCACTGCCTGGAGACAGGGTGCTGTTGCCCAGGCTTTCAGATCCAGAAGCAGACACCTGAAGGCTACTGCCGTGGCCCTGCTGGATTCACTAGAGCACACTGACTTCTCTCAGCTGGCCTCCGGGAAGTCCCTCTTGCCTCTTGCAGGACCTGGACATGTGGAATTGTTGCCCAGGCTGATCTGGATCTGGAAGCAGAGAGATCTGAGGGCTCCTGCCAGAGGCCTCAAGACTGGAACCTAAGCTCAGTGCCACTGGAGCAAGCTGTGCGCTCCCAGACTGCCTCTGGGTACACACCAGGTCTCCAGCACTTCCTGTAGACTGAGTGCTCTGGCCTAGGCTGTTCAGATACTGAAGCAGACACTTGAAGGTTCCTGCTGGGGCCCGCTGGGTTCACCAGAGCACACTGACTTCTCCTAACCGGCCTACTGGAAGCCCTTCTTGCCTCTTGCAGGACTTGGAGATGTGGCATTGCTGCCCTGGCTGATCTGGATCCGGAAACAGAGAGATCTGAGGGCTCCTGCCAGAGGCCTCAGGACTGGAAACTAAGCTCTGTGCCACAGGAGCAAGCTGTGTGCTCCCAGACTGCCTCTGGATGCACATCCGGTCTCCTGCACTTCCTGGAGACCAAGCGCTGTGGCCCAGGCTGTTCAGATCCCGAAGCAGACACCTGAAGACTCCCACAGGGGGCCGCTGGATTCACCAGAGCACACTGACTTCTCAGGAAGTATTTTTATTAATAAAAGTAGCACAAAATAGGGTTAAAGCTTAAAGAGGAAAACCACTGAGATATTACAGATATCAGTGATACAAATATTCACTATACAAGTAGAGATGAGGGTAAGGCTTGAGTCTTTTGATCTAGGTCAGTGATTAATCGTATCTCTGGGGTAATCTGGATTTCTGATATGGTTCACTAGCTGGAGGCATGTTTCAGGGAGTTGGATTGCACGTATTCCACTCCCCAAGATGGGTGCTCTGCTGTAGGAAAGCACCAAGACAAGACACCATTGGGGGCAGGGTAAGAGAGGCTAGGACTGTGGGTTCTTTTGGACATCCAGGAGCCTCTGGAAATCACAGAGTAACATAGAACAGAGTTGGAGCTGTGGGCTAGGGACATCATCTAGTCTGGGGCCAGGCTTGGAGGGGTGGGGGTGGGAAGGTGAACTCAGGTTCATCTAAGCAGGAATAGTCCTTGTCTTGGAGGTAATAGACTAGGTGGCAGTTGTGGCTGGAAGCACAGAGAAGTCTTCTATGGGAGAATAGGCTACAGCTCTATAGGCAAAGGCCTTCTTGACACCCCACTGTGGGTCTTGATGAAAAAAGAAAGTCCATGGTTCTAAACAGTTTATTGTCACAGCAGAAAATGGATGTATAAAACTACATTTCATTTCTCAGGGTGTGTCTGAGATTAAGGACCTTTTACAAGGAGAAATGTTGGGAAGGGAAACTTATTGACTAAGCCTTCCAGGCCTCTAGATACCTCATTAGCATTGAGAATTCTGTTTTGGGTCATGCCTCTTATATGTGAGAAGCACGGAAAATGTTCTGAGCCAGTAGTCTGACAGGGAGCTGGGAGCCAACTAAGCCTCAGGTAACATTTTCTCCTAAGAGCAGGCAGACAAGATACGGTCACAGATGGGTCTGGAGTTTGGGAGAAACTAAGACAACTAGGGGGAGGAAAAATCATAATCATAACATATTTTGCATAAAAATCAATTTTCAGTTACAAAATAAAGCAAAGAAAAACAGAACAGAAAAGGAAAGCAAAAGAAAAGAAAAAAGATAGAGCCATGGGCATAATGCCTATTGGCCTCATCTCAGGAATCCTGTAGAGTTTATTCTACCTTCTAGGAAGATTAGAAGATTCTATAATCATTTCTACAAATATTTAGCATGTAGCAGAACATACTACTATTTACCAGCTAAGAAAGCCGCTACAATAGAGTAAGAAACAACAAGTGAGTCAAGGCATGTTTCCATTTTTAGTGGGAGTGTCTGTTAGGGAGTGACTCCACAGGATTTTTTTTTCCAAGCAAAGCACTCACCAGGGACACTCCATCTTTACACAAGTGTGGTTTCACCTAAAGGTTTCTATGATATTGGGGGGTGAGTATGCACATACCACAAACACACGGATATACACACATACACATACAAACACACAACACGATTGTACCAGTTTGCAATCCCACCAACAATGGAGGAGTGCTCTTCTTTTTCCACATCCTCTCCAACATGTGCTGTCAGCTGATGTTTTGATCTTAGCCATTCTGATTGGTTTAAAGTGGACTCTCAGGGTCCTTTTGATTTGCATTTCTCTGAACACTAAGGACTTTGAACATCATTTAGGTGCTTCTCAGCCATTTGAGATTCCTCAGTTGTTAAATATCAGTTTAGTTTGTATCCCATTTTTTGATTAGGTTGTTTGATTTTTGGTGATTAGCTTCTTGAGTTCTTTATAAATTTTGGATATTAGAACTCTATCTGATGTGGGTTAATGAAGATTTTTTTCCCCATTCTATAGCTTGCCAATTTGTCTTATTGACTATTTCTTTTGCCTTACAGAAGCTTTCCAGTTTCATGAGATCCCATTTATCAATTCTTGATTGTAGATAATGAGTCATAGGAGTCCTGTTTAGGAAGTCTCCCCCTGTGCCAATGAGTCCAAGGTTCTTCCCTAATTTCTCTTCCATTAGATTCAGTGTATCTGGTTTTATGTTGAGGTCCTTGATCCACTTGGACTTGAGCTTTGTGCAAGGTGACAAATATGGTACTATTGTCATTTTTCTACATACATACAACCAGTTAGACCAGAACCATTTATAGAAAATACTTTCTTTATTCAATTGTATATTTTTTTCATTCTTTGTCAAAGATCAATTGTCCACACGTATGTGGTTTAACTTCTGGGTCTTCAGTTAGCACATGGAACAGTCAGAGGGTGGACCAGGGCAAGGGATAAAATCTGGAGTGTAAAAATATAAAAAAGATATAATAAAAAATAAATAAATATTTTAAAAATAATAGTTTTTTCTTCCTATACAAATTAATCTCCTTATCCCTTTGTCATACTACTGTTTTCATCTTAAATATTGTATTTAAAGATTTCCCTCATAGTTTCCCATTTTGTTTCGAATACTGTATTTGAAATGACTATGTCTATAGCATTTTAATACATGCATCAATTAAATGCAGTGAATCATTCCAAATGTCTGTCAAATATACTATTTATCATTCTTGGGTGAAATCTTCCATAAGAGACAAGTTTCATGAGATATTTGAGTGTGTACATTTTGCTACCCTCCTGAGTCTTAGGAAGTCTCCATCTTCCCTCCAGAAAGGAAAAATTTAATTCTGAGGAAATTATACTAATCTTGCAGGATAAGTGATTTCCTAAGGCTCAATTTGTTTCCCTTCATATCTCAAAGACTACCCTTCAGTGGCAGAGATGGCACACTAGGCAAGAGCTACCCATTCCCACTTAGGATGGGTTTGTATTTGATTCTTTTAAAGTTCAGACTTTGCTGTTTTGTAATAAAAACACATTTTCCCACAGTTGTCAATATATTAATCTTCATTTTTATTTAAGAGTTAATTACCATTTATTTGCGACCATATTTGGACGAACACAGTGCTCAAGACTACTTTAATACTATCTTTTCATTTTCACTCCCTGATGGACCTGACAGGCAATACCAGGTACATAGAGATATCCCTAGTTCAACATCACTTTGGACACTCATCAGGCTTCTGCCTGTGCCAGCTCTGCAGGCAGTCTGCGTGCTAGCCCTGTCCAAAGCTGTTTGCCATGTGGAGTGATCTGCACTTGGAAAGGGTCACCGGAGCATCCAACATCTTCACTCCCTTCAAGTAAATCAGTAGCCTTCCTATACTCAAAGGATAAGCAGGCTGAGAAAGAAATTAGGGAAATGACACCGTTCACAATAGCCACAAACAATATAAAGAATCTTGGTGTGACTCTACCAAACAAGTGAAAGGTCTCAATGACAAGAACTTCTCTGAAGAAGGAAATCAAAGAAGACCTCAGAAATGGAAAAATCTTTCATGCTTGTGGATTGGCAGGATTAACATAGTAAAAATGGCCATCTTGCCAAAAGCGATATACAGATTCAATGCAATCCCCATCAAAATCCCAACTCAGTTCTTCATAGAGTTAGAAAGAGCAATTCTCAAATTCATCTGGAATAACAAAAAAGGCAGGATAGCTAAAACTATTCTCAACAATAAAAGAACTTCTGGAGGGAATCAGTATCACCGACCTCAAGCAGTATTACAAAGCAATAGTGTTAAAAACTGCATGGCATTGGTACAGTGACAGGCAGGTAGATCAATGGAATAGAACAGAAGACCCAGAAATGAACCCACACACCTATGGTCACTTAATCTTCAACAAAGGAGCTAAAACCATCCAATGGAAAAAAGATAGCCTTTTCAATAAATGGTGCTGTTTCAACTGGAGGTCAGCATTCAGAAGAATGCAAATCAATCCATTCTTATCTCCTTGTACTAAGCTCAAGTCCAAGGACCTCCACATAAAACCAGACACTGAAACTAATAGAAAAGAAACTGGGAAAGAGCATTGAGCACATGGGCACAGGGGAAACGTTCCTGAATAGAACACCAATAGCTTATGCTCTAAGATCAAGAATTGACAAATGGGACCTCATAAAATTACAAAGTTTCTATAAGGCAAAGGACACTGTCAAAAGGACAAAACAGTAACCAACAAATTGGGAAAAGATCTTTACCAACCCTATATCCGGCAGAGGGTTAATGCCCAATATATACAAAGAACTCAAGAAGCTAGACTCCCACGAGCCAAAATAACCCTATTAAAAATGGGGTACAGAGCTAAACAAAGAATTTTCACCTGAAGAACTTCGAATGGCTGAGAAGCACCTAAAAAAGGCTCAACATCATTAGTCATTAGGGAAATGCAAATCAAAACAACCCCAAGATTTCACCTCCCACCAATCAGAATAGCTAAGATTAAAAACTCAGGAGACAGCAGGTGTTGGCGAGGATGTGGAGAAAGAAGAATACTCATCCACTGCTGGTGGGATTACAAACTGGTACAACCACTCTGGAAATCAGTATGGCAGTTCCTCAGAAAATTGGGCATGACACCTCTGGAAGACCCTGCTATACCACTCCTGGACATATACCCAGAGTATTCCCCAGAAAGCAATAAGGACACATGCACCACTAAGTTCATCTCAGACTTATTTATAATAGCCAGAAGCTGGAAAGAACACAGATGTTCCTCAGTGGAGGAATGGATACAGAAAATGTGGTATATTTACACAATCCAGAAACTCTGAATACCCAAAACACTACTCACATATCAAATCATTCCCAAGAAAATGGAAGGAGAGGGTCCTGGTCCTGGAAAGTCTTGATGTAGCATTGCAGGGGATTACCAGGACAGAGAAGTGAGAAGGGGCTGATTGGGGGATGGGTAGAGGGAAGAGGTCTTATCGGACTTATGGGGAGGGGGGACCTGGGAAAGGAAAAATCATTTGGAATGGAAACAAAGAATATAGAAAAATACTATCTTTGAAAGTTCAAGTTTATGTCTGGAGTTTTTTCGTCTATGTCCTTGTTAGACTTGCACAAAGGATCCAGTTATGGTTTTAAGATTTGAGTTAAAAATGTCCCCCAAATTACCATGTGTAGTGAAGTTCAGAGGTTGGAATATTTAGAATTAAAGGCTCTCATTGACTATACTATTGTTTTAATAATTGATCTATTTTTAGTACAGTGAGTTACTGGTATATTATAATGTGTTAGGAGGTGGGATCGAGTTGAAGGAAGTAGGTTTTGGGGAACATGTTTTTAGGTATTATAGCATACCGCCAGACTTTCATTTTCTTGGCTGTAATGTGGCCAGGAATGCATGCTCTTCATTTTTGGATTCAGGAATCCATGATAATTACCTCGTTCAAGACAAGGAGGAGAATAGCAGAGGGAGAGACTCCCCACGGCCATATTTGCAGCCTGCTGGGGCAGAAAAGCATCACTAGCTACTGTATTATCCCGAGCTTAGGATCTCTGGGGGTGCAAACTGCCAAGGATCTGCCTGTGCCCAGGACCTGAGCACATAGGTGGTTCTTCAGCCAACTGGTTGGGCGTGGGGCCTGTGTCCTGCATGGAGGACAGTAGAGGGAGAGACTCCCCAAGGTCATCTTTGCAGCCTGCCAGGGCAGAAAAACATCACTAGGTACTGAATTATCCTGAGCTTAAGAACTCTGGGAGTGCAAACCGCCAGGAGTGTGCCTGAGCCCAGGACCTGAGAACATTGGCAGTACATCTGCCAGCTGGTAGGTCATAGGGCCTGTGTCCTACGTGAGAATAAACAGAGGGAATGACCCCCTCCGCCACCCCTTCACTCCATGACAGAACACCTGGTTCACAGTGACAAACCAAATATAATATTGCTTGAGGCAAGACTGAGCAGGGCTCAAAAGGCACAAAAGAGGAAGGTAGCATATCAGCAATCTGTGCCAGAGGAAACCCAGTGTCACTAAATAGCCTTAAAGTTCCAAAGTGGGTTGAAGTACCAACCTGTGACAATAAGACCATCTAACACCACTGAGAACTAGATGGCTAAACACAAAGGTAGGAACATTACTGACAGAAACCAAGGAATTATGGCAGCATCTGAACCCAACTCTCCAACAACAGCAAGTCCTGGATACCCCAACACGCCAGAAAAACAAGAGTTGGATTTAAAATCCCTGGTAGGGATGCTGTTAGAAGAACACATGAAGGACGTAAATAAGTCTCTTAAAGAAATTCAGGAGAAAAATGATCAAAAGCTAGAAGCCCTTACAAGGGAAACACAAAAATCACTTAAAGAAATTCAGGAGAATATGGGTCAGAAGTTAGTAGCCAATAAGGAGGAAATGCAAAAATCACTTAAAGAAATACAGGAGAACTTTGATCAACAGGCAGAAGTCATGAAAGAGGAAACACAAAAATCTCTCAAAGAATTACAATAAAACACAAACAAGCAAGTGAAGGAATGGAGCAAAAACTTCCAGGATCTAAAAGCAGAAGTAGAAACAACTAAGAAATCATAAAGGGAGACAACTTTGGAGATAGAAAACCTTGGGAAGAAATCAGGGGCCATAGATGCAAATATCAACAACACAATACAAGTGATAGAAGAAAGAATCTTTAGATGCCGAAGAGACATAGTAACCATGTACTCAACAGTCAAAGAAAATGCAAAATGCAAAATGCTTGTAACCCAGAACATCCAGGAAATCCAGGACACAATGAGAAAGCCAAACCTAAGGATTATAGGTATTGATGAGAGTGAAGATTTACAAATTAAAGGGCCAGCAAATATCTTCAACAAAATTATGAAACAAAACTTCCCTAACCTAAAGAGAGAGATGCCCATGAATATACAAGAATCCTACAGAACTCCAAACAGACTGGACCAGAACAGAAATACTTCCTCTCACATAATAATCAAAACCCCAAATGTATTAAACAAAGAAAGGATACTTAGGGCAGTAAGAGAAAAAGGGCAAGTAACATATAAAGGAAGACCTATCAGAATTACACCAGACTTCTCACCAGAGACCATGAAAGCTAGACGATCCTGGGCATATCTCATGTAGACTCTAAGAGAACACAAATGCCAGCCAAGACTACTATACCCAGCAAAACTCTCAATCAATATAGATGGAGAAACCAAGATATTCCATGACAAAACCAAATTTACACAATACATTTCCACAAACCCAGCCCTATAAAGGATAATAGGGGGAAAACAACATTATAACGAGGGAAACTATACCCTGGAAAAAGCAGGATATTAAACTTCTTTCATCAAACCCAAAAGAAGATAACCACACAAATATAAAATTAACATCAAAAACCACACAAATATAAAATTAACATCAAAAATGATAGGAAGCAATAACCACTACTCCTTAATATCTCTTAACATCAATGGACTCAATTCCTCAATAAAAAGACATAGACTAACAGACTGGTTACATAAACAGGACCCTACATTTTGCTTCACACAGGAAACACACCTCAGTGTCAAAGGCAAAACCTACCTTAGAGTAAAAGGCTGGAAGACAATGCTACAAGCAAATGGTCTCAGGAAACAAGCCGGAGTTGCCATTCTAATATCAGATAAAATTGACTTTCAACCTAATGTCATCAAAAGAGACATGGAAGATCAATTCTTGCTGGTCAAAGGAAAAATCCAACAAGAAGAACTCTCAATCCTGAACATCTATGCTCCAAATACAAGGGTGCGTTCATTCATAAAAGAAACTTTACTAAAGCTCAAATCACACATTGCACCTAACACAATAATTGTGGGTGACTTCAACACTCCACACGCATCAATGGACTGATCAGGAAAAGAGAAAGTAAACATGGAGACAGTGAAACTAATTGAAGCTTTGGACCAATTAGATTTAACATATCTATCTATCTATCTATCTATCTATCTATCTATCTATCTATCTATCTATATCTATATATATCTATATCTATATCTATATCTATATATATATATATATCTATATCTATATATATCTATATATATATATATATATATCTATATCTATATATATATATATAACTTTTCATCCCAAAGCAAAAGAATATACCTTTTTCTCAGCACCTCATGGTACCTTCTCCAAAATCAATCATATAGTTGGTCTCAAGACAGACCTCAACAAATATAAGAAGATCGAAATAATCCCATGCCTTCTCTCAGAGCACTATGGAGTGAAAGTGGTCCTTAATAATAAAAACAACAGAAAGTCCACATACACATGGAAACTGAACAATACTCTACTCAATAATACCTTGGTCAAGGAAGAAATAAAGAAAGAAATCAACGATTTTTTTTTAAAATTTAACAAAAATTAAGGCACAATATACTCAAATCTATGGGACACAATGAAAACAGTGCTAAGAGGAAAACTCATAGCTTTGAGTGCCTCAAAAAGAAATGGGAGAGAGCATACACTAGAAGATTAATGGAACAACTGAAAGCCCTGGAACAAAAAGAAGCTAATTCACCCAGGAGGAGGAGAAGATAGGAAATCATCAAACTCAGGGCTGAAATCAATCAAGTAGAAACTAAGAGAACCATACAAAGAATCAACAAAACCAGGAGCTTGTTCTTTGAAAAAATCAACAAGATAGATAAACCCTTAGCCAGACTAACGAAAGGGCACATAGACAGTATCCAAATTAACAAAATTAGAAAAGGAAAGGGAGCTATTACAACAGAAACTGAGGAAATTCAAAAAATCATCAGATCCTACTACAAAAGCCTGTACTCAACACAACTGGAGAATCTGGAGGAAATGGACAATTTCTTAGACAGATGCCAAATACCAAAATTAAACCAGGATCAAATAGATCATCTATACAGACCCATAACCCCTAAAGAAATAGAAGGGGTCATAGATAGTCTTCTGACCAAAAACAGCATAGGACCAGATGGTTTCAGTGCAGAATTCTATCAGACCTTCAAAGAAGAATTAACACCAATACTCTTCAATCTACTCTACCAAATAGAAACAGAAGGAACACTACTGAACTCCTTCTACAAAGCCACAATTATGCTGATACCAAAACCACACAAAGATGCAACTAAGAAAGAGAATTTCAGGCCAATTTCCCTTATGAATATCGATGCAAAAATGCTTAATGAAATTCTTGCCCACTGAACCCAAGAACACATCAAAACGATCATCCACCACGATCAAGTAGGCTTCATCCCAGGGATGCAGGGATGGTTCAATATACGGAAATCCATCACTGCTATCCAGTACATAAACAAACTCAAAGAAAAAAATCATATGATCATCTCATTAGATGCTGAAAAAGCATTTGACAAAATTCAGCATCCTTTCATGCTAAAAGTCTTGGAAAGGACAGGAATGCAAGGCCCATATCTAAACATAGTAAAAGCAATATACAGCAAACCGGTAGCCAACATCAAACTAAAAGGAGAGAAACTTGAAGCAATCCCACTAAAATCAGGGACTAGACAAGGCTGCCCCCTCTCTCCATATCTTTTCAATATAGTTCTTGAAGCTAGAGCAATTAGACAACATAAGCAGGTCAAAGGGATACAAATTTCGATGGAAGAAGTCAAACTATCACTATTTGCAGATGATATGATAGTATAATTAAGTGACCCAAAAAACTCTACCAGAGAGCTACTACAGCTGATAAACAACTTCAGCAAAGTGGCTGGCTACAAAATCATCTCAAGCAAATTAATAGCCTTTATATACTCAAAGGATAAGCAGACTGAGAAAGGAATTAGGGAAATGACTCCCTTCACAATAGCCACAAACAGCATAAAGTATCTTGGTGTGACTCTAACCAAGCAAGTGAAAGACCTATATGACAAGAACATCAGATATCTAAAGAAGGAATTCAAAGCAGATCTCAGGAAATGAAAAAAATCTTCCATGCTCATGGATTGGCAGGATTGATATAGTTAAAATGGCCATCCAGCCAAAGGCAATCTATAGATATAATTCAATCCCCATCAAGATCCCAACTCAGTTCTTCATAGAGCTAGAAAGTGCAATTCTAAAATTCATCTGGAATAACAAAAACCCAGGATAGCTCAAACAATTCTCAACAGCAATAGAACTTCTGGGGGATTCAACATCCCAGACCTCAAACTTTACTACAGAGCAATAGTGATAAAAACTGCATGGTATTGGTACAATGTCAGGCAAGCAGATATATGGAATAGGATTGAAGACCCAGAAGTGAACCCACACACCTATGGTCACTTGATCTTTGACAGAGGAGCTAAGTCTATCCAGTGGGAAAAAAAGAGAGTTTCCAACAAATGGTGCTGGTTCAACTGGTGATTAGAATACAGAAGAATTCAAATCGATCCATTCTTATCTCCTTGTACTAAGCTCAACTCCAAATGGATCAAGGACCTCCACATAAAACCTGACACACTGAAACTAATTGAAAAGAGACTGGGGAAGACCCTTGAGGACATGGGCACAGGGGAAAAGTTCCTGAATAGAATGCCAATAGCTTAAGCTCTAAGATCAAGAATTGACAAATGGGACCTGATAAAACTACAAAGTTTCTGTAAGGCAAAGGACACTATCAAAAGGACAAAACGTCAACCAACAGATTGGGAAAGGATCTTCACCAACCCTAAATCTGACAGAGGGCTAATATCTAATAACTCAAGAAGGTAGAACCCAGAAAACCAAATAATCCCATTAAAAAGTGGGGTACAGAGCTAAACAAAGAATTTTCACAAGAAGAACTTCGGTGGACTGAGAAGCACCTTAAGAAATGTTCAACATCATTAAACATTAGGGAAATCCAAATCAAAACAACCCTGAGATTTCACCACACACCTGTTAGAATTGCTAAGGTAAAAAAATCAGGAGACAGCAGGTGTTGGTGAGGATGTGGAGAAAGAGGAACACTCCTCCATTGCTGGTGTGATTGCAAGATGGTGCAACCACTTTGGAAATGAGTCTGGCGGTTCCTCAGAAATCTGGGCATGACACTTCCGGGGGACCCTGCTATACCACTCCTGAGCATATACCCAGAGGATTCCTTGGTGTGAAATAAGGACACATGCTCCACTATGTTCAAAGTAGCCCTATTTGTAGTAGCCAGAAGCTGGAAAGAACTGAGGAGTCCCTCAATGGAGGAATGGATACAAAAACTGTGGTGTGTGTGTGTGTGTGTGTGTGTGTGTATGGTACACAATGGAGTACTATTCAGCCATTAGAAACAATAAAGTTATGAAATTCTTAGACAAATGGATGGAGCTGGAGAACATCATACTAAGTGAGGTAACACAGTCTCAAAAGATTAATCATATGCACTCACTGATAAGTGGATATTAGCCTAGAACCTTTGAATACCTAAGACATAACCCACATATTAAATGATGTTCAAGAAAAATGGCAGAGTGGCCCCTGGTTCTGGAAAGACTCTGTGTAGCAGTATAGGGGAATACCAGAACAGGAAAGTGGGAAGGAGTAGATGGGGGAACAGTGGGAGTGAAGAGGGCTTATAGGACTTTAGGGGAGTGGGGAGCCAGAAACGGGGAAATCATTTGAAATGTAAATAAAGAATATATCGAATAAAAAAAAAAAGACAAGGAAGCCACCAAACACATTCTAAAACATCTGAATCCACAGGACAAAGCCAATTCTTTTCTTCTGCAAGCAGTTTTTATCAGGCATTTTGACATAGTTATAGAAAGAAAACTAACACATATATTGATACCTCAATTTTCTACCATTCTTCTAAATATTTTCCAACTTCAATGGATGTTACAAGTGTTTCTGTATTAGCATATATTCTCTAAAGGAAAGAAATATTTTTATTTTCACACAAAGAATGTTGAACAGTAGGATGATCAAACTTCTATACTAATCCTTTTGTAAGGACATCACTATTTATCTACAGTTTTCATTAGCATATGTAAATTATACATAATAACTGGTTTTATTATGACATTCTCATATGTAAACATAATGTATTTTGATCTTATTCACCATATATTACTCAAGACATGACTAAATATCTTTCAAATGCATACAGTTCTTAATATTGCTTCATTGAGAATAAAATTTCAATGCATTTCTCTGAGGCACATTCACTGCAAATCAAATCTTAATGCCTAATAGTGAAATTTAGTTATCAGGAAATGAAAGTAAAAATAAATGAGAAAATATGCTCATATATATATATATATATATATATGAACATATATATATATATGTATATATATATATATGTCCTTCTAAATATTTAAACATATTTATATAAGTCTGAGATACTTTCAACCTTAGAGAAGTTTCCTTTTTATACTGCACAACAGTCAATGAATGTAGAGATATATAACTTGTCACTCTGTGGAGAATGAAAATTTAGTACTCAGACCTAAATGAAATATCTGTATTAATCACCTTCACCATCAAGACTTAGAAACCGTGCACAAAGGGACTTGGAAACAATGTAAGAGCTCAAGGATGAGCAGGAGTGCTGTGAAGTGCTGTGAAATGCTGTTGTCTGGAGATGGCATGGTTTTAGCACTCATGCATTCATAGTAGCTGAG
Source organism: Apodemus sylvaticus (assembly GCF_947179515.1). Classification (NCBI taxonomy): domain Eukaryota; kingdom Metazoa; phylum Chordata; class Mammalia; order Rodentia; family Muridae; genus Apodemus; species Apodemus sylvaticus. Next base: position 89,431,718 of record NC_067495.1, read on the forward strand.
GCTGACAGAATACTAACTGCAGAAGATGAAAACAGAAAAAATTCTTTATGTAGATGGGGTAAATAATCTTCAAGCTCCATCCCTGAACATAATAGAACATAGAGGAGTTGTTGGATGTAGAATCATTCCTTTTTAAAGATGTGGCCACTGGTAGGTTTCCCATGATCCAGTGGATGACTCCATAACTCCATATCCATGCACATGTGAATTACATGAACTGAATTTAGTGAGTTTTCAAAGAAAGGCATAGAATAACTTTGGGTGAAGCTACTTGGGAAAATTATGAAGAGAACTGGAAGCAGGAAATATATGGCAGAAATGATCATGAACATATTTGAAAATTTCAAAAATAATATAAAATGAATAACCGTAAAATGTAAAGACTTGAAACTCTAAATGTACTTTGTTCCTAGGATGACTTGACATGCATGATTCATATATTTCCATTCAAAATCCCTCCAATTTAACTGCAGTAAAAATTTGACTGATTTTGTCATATATATAGAAATATTAATGTACTAGTATATGTGAAATAACAGATCAAGATTCAAGTTGTAGCACAATCTGCTCAGTTTTATGTAAAGAATGAAAAAACGAAAACATACTTTTGTTACAAGGATTTTTTGACAATTGTATCTCTGAAAGAAGACATATCTGGAAACATAAAAATTATGTAAACATAAACTCTAAAGAAGCAAAACCCTTTTAACCAATAGATAAGACTTTAAATGCTATTTCAGAGTCTCACCAAAGATGGCTTATGAATACCAAAAGAGACTATTAAAAGTTATTCAACATTATGCATAATTGCCATGGCTAATATAAAAAAATATTAGCAGGGAACTTATGATGAAACTACTTTGTTTTGCAAGTTGATGATAAAATTATTAAATTACTCTGGAAAAGAAGATTTAGCAGTTTCTTACAAAATTAATCAAATACTATATGACCTGGTAATTATTCTCCTGGCTATTTATAAGTAATAATTGAAATTTTATCTTCAAACAAACAATGTACCTTCATGATTATAGAGACTTATCCATAACGTAATGAATTTAGATTTTCTTCAACAAGTACATAAATCAAACTGGCAATTGTTTCAATAGGCTAAGAACTCAGAAATAAATAGCAATGAACTAATGACAAGAACAAATTGGGAAATGCACATGTCATTATACTAAAAGAAAATTAAAATCATCAATTTCAAATGGTTATATATGGTCTGATTCAGTGTATAGGTGTTTGAAACTCTAAACTATTGTAACTGATTATTGAATATCTTCAGTTTTCTTGTTAACACCCTTCAGTACACCTGGAAACTTTACAAGTGTTATCATGTAGGTTCTAGTCAAGTCAGTTGTGTCTACTATTAACAAGAACTAGGACAATTGTTTTGAACAACATACCTGAAATAAATAATTTACATATATGAAATTTCTTTTTACACTATGTTGTTATTCAATTTTTAGTTGGATTCAGTTGGGTCCATGGTGAAAAGTAGCGTCATGTTTAATACATGCCTTAGAAGATGATATTCACCCTGTAATAGTTGAGAATGGAATAAAGAGAAAAGTTTCAGGTGCTTAGAAACATTCCTCTGTGATTTAACTTTCTCCCTCTAGTTCACACATTCTAAAAGTCCTATCATATCGTATCTCCCAATTTTACTTCATGTTAATGACTAGTCCATTAGTAAATGTTCTGCTGAGGTTCATGTAAGATGAAAACAATAAATAAAAAGGTGAACATGAAACATACATGGATTTTTTTTATACTTCAATCGTATTTTGCAGTTATGTAAATATTCTAAAAGCCCAACAAGAAATGATATCCAAAATTCTTCTCATCTCACACATTCAAATAATGAGTACTCATTCTTTTTTATTTTCAGAATAGAAGATTATTAAATTATAGAACTAATAAATAACTAGTTCTTTTGTTAAGAAAACAAAATCAGATCATGAGCATATTGCATAACAAGTTTTATGCATCTCGACAGAAAGAGATTCTAAACTTTTTGTGGAATTTTGACCTTATCTTTTTTACTTTAGATAAATTTGCAGGCTAATATGTTGCATTGCAGAGTAGGTCTATAAAAATAAAAATTACAAAGTAAAAGACAGGTATGATGTCCCAAAATAATTAAATAATTCTTGAATTGATCTTTTAAATAGTTTGTTAGAACATACTTCCTGTTATACTGTTATGTAATTGCATTTTGGATAATGATTCCTAATATAACATTTAAATTGGAAAACATACATAATTACAATGATCAAGTACAGATTTTTATAAATATTAATGCTAACTTAGGCAAGTAGGGAAACAAACTGTCATTAGAAATATTTTCTTGTTTTTCACATTCTAGATCAAAAAATTTTTTGAGTAAAAGGACACAGAACTCAAAAGAAAGAATAATTCAAAGCACAACACAGTTTTTAAGATATCTTAAAAATAATTTCTTCCTATTTATTCTTTTTCAAGAACAAAAATAAATGTGAACATTGTCAAAATTTCAACACTTAAAATCAGATCACTCTAGATTTATGAATAATTTTACATTATTTCTCTTCCAAAACATTTCTAATTATTCTGTGTCAACATCTGAAAGCAAACTTATTTAGCAGATATTTTATAAATAAGGACTCAATCAGTTCTATTTCCAGCCATTTGTTTTGAACTCCTCTCTTTACTAAGTTGTATTAAAGATATTTCTATATATGCAACTGTGACATTTACAAAATGTGACAAAGTTTATGACCTTTTGAAGAAATAGGACAATTAGATACATTCTGCTGTTCAACTTTATGAACTTTTCAGCCAGATTGTTTTCTGCTATTTCCTCATTTTAACAAGTAACTCTTTGGTCACTACCAGGATGATTATAACTACTTTAATCTATTGAACTGACCTTTTATTTTATAAATGTCAGTGGATCACCTAATAAAATACAATGAAAATTTGTGACTTCAATTCATCATGAAATTTATAGAAAATATCTATAGAGAAATACATTATTAATCACAATGGCAATTAGAGTTCTTAATGGAATCAAGCCTACTGACAATGGTAGGTGCTCTGAAACATTTTTATTAAAAAGGCAAAATAGTTCAGAAATATAGGATCACCAGAAAAAAAGAAGAAACTATGGTTATGACAAGAAAATATTATAAGTAAATAAGTTTGATGTTGAGATAAATAATATCAATTTTCTTTATTTTAATTATATGAGGTTAGAAAGATCTGAATAGTTCTGATCTGTCAGCATATCTGAATCTGGAACTATTTAGTAAATTTCTCTATATACAATTTTTCAGTTGTTCACATCCTTTACCTTAGAGATGTAGAACAAGGAGAACATACTCATTTATACATTCATATCAATAATTTATAGTATGGACAAAAATAATATATATTGATATGTTTGGGGTTGATATAAAATATCAGATTTAGATGTTAATTTAAAAAAAATTAGTCTAGGTTCTTTTCCATTGCTGTGATAAAAGTTTTGAGTACAAGGAGTATTTGTGGGGAAAAGGATTATTTCGGTGTATAGCTTCTAGGTCATAGTCTGCTACTAACAAAGTCAAGGCACTGGAAGGCACTAACTTTAATCAGAATCCAAGGAACAACAATGGCTTCAAATTTTGCTCACTGGCTTTCTAGTAAAGCTGAAGACCACCTGCCTAGACTTTCCCATATTAGGCATCAAACAAAACAATCTCTCACTGACTTGGCCAGAGGCCAGTCTGCTCTATGCAATCCTTCACTTGAAGTTCTCTCTTCCCATATGACTCTGAGTTGAGTTAAGCTGAAATAAAAGCAAAATAGCACTCTTGTCTTAGAATATATTATTTTATAAGCATTAGTAGATCAAACACTAATTATATTTTAAATCTTTGATAATTGTTCCTAATGACATGTTTTGAAAACTAGTTATTCAATTCCTGGAAATACCACAAAATAAACAATTGACTTCTGTCCATTTATTATTTCTCTTTTGAATTTTATTTCATCCTACACGTGTTTACTTACAAAGACAATAAAAATACACTTAATTAAATGGTCTGAACAACAACTATTAATATATATATATATGTATATATATATATACATATTTTTAATATTTCCTAAAGATTTACGTTCTAATAGCCACTTTAAAAACCAGTACATTTTGAATCACAATGTTTTTTGATAACATGATACAATTTTTCAGTTTATTTGTTTTTTATATCCAAAGAGGGTTCTACTAGAAATTTGAAAGCATCTAACACATTTTATACCAAATATATACATGTTTTTGTTTATTAAGACATTACACCCATTCTGTTTTTATCTGCATAAAAATATGGTTAGGGACACCAGCTAGGGAATGAGGTACTTTTTGTATATATTATGGTTTCCAGAATAGTGCTTCTATTGGATTTCTGATTGTATGAACAAGTGGGACTCTGTTTCTTGTTATCTCTCCTGGGGTCTATACCTTATTTTTCTTTGTTTTGTCAAATTATTATGTGCATGGTTTTGTTGTATCTTATATTTAATTGTATTATTATTCCTGAGAAGCCAATTTATTTATTTATTTATTTATTTATTTATTTATTTATTTATTTATTTACACTCTAGTTTATTCCTTATCCCCTGGTCTACCCTCTGATGATTCCACATCCCATTCCTCCTCTCCAACCTCCTGTCTACATAACAATGTCTCCAGCCCTCAACCCCTACCCCACCTGACCACTTTGGGGCCTCTGGTCTCAAGAGTTAGGTGCATCGTCTCTGACTAAAACAAGACCCGGGAGTTCTCTGCTATATGTGTTTTGGGGGCCTCATATTCGCTGGTGTATGCTGCCTAGTTGATGGTCCAATGTCTGAGAGATCTCTGGAGTCCAGTGTAATTGAAAATGCTGGTCCTCCTGAAGGGTCACCCTCCTACTCGACTTCTTCCAGCTTTGTCCTAATTCAACCATAGCGGTCTGCAGCTTCTGTCAATTTGTTGGGTACAGATATCTGCATATGATTTTTCAGAGGCTTGTTGTGTCCTTGGGAAAGCAGTCAAGATAAGTCCTTTTTTGTGCAAGTGATCCATAGACTCAGTAATAGTGTCAGGCCTTGGGCCTCCCCTTGAGCTGGATCCCACTTTGGGCCTGTCACTAGACCTCCCTTTCTTCAGGCTCCTCTCCATTTCCATCCCTGTAATTCTTTCAGACAGGAACAATTATGAGTCAGAGTTGTGACTGTGGGATGCCCCCCTTCCCTCATTTGATGCCCTGTCTTCCTGCTGGAGGTGGGCTCTATAAGTTTCCTCTCACTTCGGTCAGGCATTTCATCTAAGGTTCCTCCCTTTGAGACCTGAGAATTTGTCACCTCCCAGGTCTCTGCTGCATTCTGGAGGGTTCCCTCAACCTCCTACCTCTATAGGTTGCCTGTTTCCATTCTTTCTGCTGGCCCTGAGGGCTTCAGTCCATTTCCCTCACCCAATACCAGGTCAGGTTCCCCCTCCCCCAGCCCTGTCCACTTTCCCTCCCATTTTTCCACTAGTTTATTCAATTTACAATCTGATCACAGTGCTCTTTTCCTCTGAGTACCACCCCCACATGGCTTCTCTCTCCACAATCTCTCCCCTTTACCTCTAAGATAAGGACACTCCTCTGGATAAAAACCCACCAAAGCACCTCACTCCACTGAGGGGGTAGACACATCCTCTCTCACTGATGTCAGACAAGGCAGCTCAATTAGGGGAAATGGATCCTAGACTAGTAACAGAACTAGGGTAAGCCCCCACTCCAGGTGTCCTAGAGCCACATGGTCCTGGACTAAAGTGCACATCTGCTACATATGTGGGAGAAGGGGTTAGTTCTAGCCCTTGAATGTTTTTTGGTTAGTGGTTATCTCTGGGAGCCCCCAAGGGTCCAGGTTAGTTGACTCTGTTGGCCTTTTTGTGGAGTCCATGACCCCTTTTTGTTCTCAGTCATTCACCTGCCTCTTCCTGAGCTCAGTCTATTGTTTGACTATAGGTCTCTGTATCTGCTTCAGTAAGCTGCTTGGTGGACCCTCTCAGAGAACAGATATACTAGGCTTCTGTCTCTGAATCTAGGATGACAGGTACAAACACAGCCTGAGGCTGCAAAGGTAGTTGAAGGAGGTCCTTATTGATTGTCTTAGGACAGCTCAGCACATTTTTCCCCAAGTTGACAGGGGTAGCTACTGCATTCATTTATGTCTGTCTCACACAGAACACCTATGTATTCAGGCCAGCAGTGACAAATATAGCTGTCAACAGTGTCTTCACATGTTGTATTATTGTGACAAAGCTTTGACCAACAGAGAGTCATCACAATCTCACAGGGTGTCCCTGTGAATCCACTACCTCTACAGTCATGGTAGTTGTTTCCTCCTTCCACACATAGACCTCCATGGAGATATAGCTGACTGACTCATTCATCAAAGTTGAGTTCACAGTGATCTCTAAGAAATCCAGCTACGTAGTCACAGAAGTAATCTCCATGAGCATCCTTACATGTGCCACCATGTAGACATGGCTAGGATCTACATTTATTATATTCAAATTCACACTTCACAGCAGAATTCTCTTATAGACAGACACACATGTATCTTTCTATCTCTGTGAAGAATACAGTCTCATTCTTTCAGGGATCAGAAGCATATTCGTCTACTTCTAAGTCAAAATGATTTAGAATGCCAGGCTTACAATAGCAGGAGTAGCCATTGATTCCACCCTGGCTCATGGCTCCATTGTGACAATGGATACCAGCACATTCATTGTGATCGTCACAGAACCTTCCAGCATGTCCAGCAGGACAGATACAAAGAGACTGATCAAGGTCTTTATGGCAGGTGCCTTCATGTTGGCAGAAGTTCCTTCAACAGGAATTAATGTCAGTTTCAGATCTCAGGCCACTGTACCTAGGAGGTCATTGGCACAGGAAATGCCTTTATCATGGGGTATTCATACAAGTGGTAATTCCTTGGCAGGGACTGGAGAAGAAAGGGTCTTCTGAATCTTCATAGTGTTATCCAAATTATTGGCTATGTCTAAGCGACAATTGTTCTCCTGTGAAAAAACCCTTGTTCACAGAACTTTTTGGCAAGAATTTAAGAGATACTTGGCATTATTTTTTATTGAGAAATGATTCCTGGCACCTCAAGTCAGTACAAGACTATATAAATCCTCTTCCTATTAGGCCAGCCAGGCCATCCCAGATAGAGGAACAGGATCCACATGGCAGGTAACTGAGTCAGGCTAAGTCCTTGCTCCAGTTGTTGGGGGACCCACATGAAGACCGAGATGCACATTTGCTACATATGTTTGTAGGTTCCTAGGTCCAGCTGATGCTCGCTCTTTGGTGGTTCAGTCTCTGAGAGCCCTAAGGGTCTAGGTTAGTTGGCTCTGTTGGTCTTCCTGTGGTGTCCCCATTTCCTATGGGTTCCTCAATCCTTCCCTCACCTCTTTCACAAGACTTGCAGAGTTCGGTTTACTATTTTGATATGGGCTCTGCATCTGTTTTAGTCAGCTAAACTTACTTTCATAGAACAGTTATGCTGGGCTCCTGTCTGCAACCATAACAGAGTATCAGTAGTGTCAACTATTGGCTCTTGCCCATAGGATGAGAGTCAAGTTGAGCCAGTCATTGGTTAGCCAATTCCTCAGCTTCTTCAATGTGTGTTCCTTCAATTCTTATATGCCGGACAAATTATGGGTCAGAAATTAGAAACAGAAATGGGGTGAATCTGAATGGGAAGGGATGTGGAGAGGGATTGGGATTAGAGAAGGAGGGAAAACCATAATGAGGTTACATTATTTGAGAAAAAATGTATTTTGTTTTTGTTTTTGTTTTTTGTTTTTGTTTTAGGATTTTTTGTTTTTTTGTTTTTGTTTTTGGTTTTGGTTTTTTCGAGATAAGGTTTCTTTGTATAACCTTGGCTGCCCTGGAGCTCACTCTGTAGACCAGGTTGGCATCAAGCTCAGAAATTCTCCTGCCTCTGCCTCCCAAGTGCTGGGATTAAAGGCATGTACCACCCCTGACAGGCAAAAATGTATTTCAAACAAAGGAAAATATGCTTAGATAAATACAGTGTTCTGAGAAACAGTCTTATGTTTATATAAATATAATATAAATCAAAATTTTATGGAAATACCCATTAGATTATAATTGCAAAAAATAGATACTATATAAAATATTTTATTATTTTAATTTTTTGCATATTTAAAGATTAATTTATTTTTTTAATTATATAAATACACTACAGCTATCTTCTTACACACACCAGAAGAGGGCATCTGATCCCATTATAGATGCTTGTGAACTACAATGTGCTTGCTAGAAATTGAACACAGGATGTCTGGAAGAGCAGTCAGTGCTCTTAACTGATGAACCATCTCTCCAGCCCAATATTTTTTTCTTTAAGTGTCTTTTTCATAGTAGTTGCAATTAAACATTCACAAGGTTCTTAGACTCCCTCTGCCTCTCCATGCTGCAAGTCAGAAATTGTCTTACTATTTCCATTTAGATAGTTTGTTAAGTAATTTACATAGCCTACCTGTGACTGGTAAGAAGTAATTCTTCTGACATCATGTTCACTTATGTGACCAACATCCCAGGTATGTCTATGTTTATCCCCATAGATATTGTCACCTCAGGTAAGGCTTGATGAATACAGTCATGAGATGCTTTAATATCTCTATGTGTTAGTTTCAACAATGTGGTGTTTTGCAAAATGAGAATAGATGTGAATGTTTTACCATATTGCTATGATTGTTCAGATAATGCGTGATGTCCAAATAAAATCTTAAGTTTATTTACTCATCATAGATTTTTAAAAACTGTCTCTCTCCATTGGACTTGAACATATTTGTGTAGCATAGATGAATTTAAACTTGTGAGTTTTCTATCTTAGCCTCCCCATTCCTGAGGTTATCACCATGGTTAACTCTATACTTTTCATTGGTTTTGTTTTTACTTTAATTTGAAAGCATCTTAGAAATAATACCCATTCCTCTTTAAATGAAACAGAAATTGTGAAAATGGAATGGAAAATATTTAGGTAAATAATTTACTTTCAAAGTTTGTTTTCTGTATACCACATAGTATTCAAAGGTAACTCCTCTCTTAAAATGTAACAATAGATGTTTTTAATGTATAGTACATGATGTTCTCGCTAGAGCAAGAAGACAACTAAAGGATATCAAGGTGATAGAATTAGGAAAGGAAGACGTTAAAGTATTGCTATTCACAGATGATACGATAGTATACACAAATGAGCCCAAAAATTCTACCAGAAAACTCCTATATAAACATCTTCAGCAAGTGACAGGCTACAAAATTAACTCAAAAACATCAGTACCCTCCTTTATATAACAGACTATATATATATATATATATATATATATATATATATATATATATATATATATATATATACCACTCCTGGGCATGTACCCAAAGATGTCCTACTATACCACAATGACACATGCTTCACTATGTTCACATCAGCTTTATTCATGATAACCAGAAACTGGAAACAATCTAGATGTTCCTCAACTGAATAAAAGATAAAGTATGGTATATTTATGCAATCGAATTCTATTTAGCTATTAAAACCAACACATAATGAAATTTGCAGGCAGATGGATAGAACTAGAGAATATCATCTTAAGTGAGGTAAAGCAGACCTGGAAAGACTCATATGGAATGTATATATTTACTTATACTTGGACATTAGCTATAAAATACAGGATAACCAAGCTACAATTCACAGACCCTAATCAGCTGGCCCAGGGAAGGATGTGTGAATCTCACTTGGAAAGTAAAACAAAATAGTCATCAAAGGTGGATGAAGAGAGGTAACTGGGTGGTAGAGAGGATAAGTGTAGAGAGCATTATTGAGGTGCCATGCCACCTGGCAGGAACTTGACATTGACCAATGTGAAGTTCCTCTCCCAGACTTTGAATGGAAACTCCTGTGTCAGCCACAATCCCCTCCACCTAGGGTGAAGTGCTCAGACAAAGGTGAAGCCTATTGTTCTTCAAGGACCTGCAGTTTCCTGAGACACACTAGGTATCTGTGGAGCAACTGAACTGATTTTGCTGAGAAGCTTCCAGCCGTTTCCCCTGCCTATATATATATATTGGGAGTTCTTCATTAAAATTTGAGACCTTAAATAGCAAGTGTTATCTTGGTCTCTGTCTCTTTTTTGCTGCCTTCCCATACATCCAGAGCTTCCCTTCCAGGTAACCCATTTGACATAACTGTGGGCAGTTACAGATGAGAAGGGATTTAGATATTACAATCATTTGGGAGGGCAGGAGTGGGCTAGGTGTAAGAATGGAAATTAGTGTGGTATCTGAGACTAGCTGGAAAACTATCATGGCGGAGGCAACAGTGTTCTCTGAGGGTTATCCTAGCTGAGATTCCTACCAGCTCAAAATGTAGAGTCTGAAGTAGCTACCTCCTATAGCTAGGCAGGACTTCAACATTAGACCAATCCCATGGAAAGAGGCAATCCCTGACACTATTATTGATACTCTTCTATGCTTGCAGACAGAAACCTAGCATAACTGTCTTCTAGGAAGCTTCATCCAGAAGCAGGTGGAAAAAGATGCGGAGATTCATAGCCAAACTTTAGATAGATCTTGGAAAGTCTTATGGAAAAGTAGGGGATAGAATTGTGCCAGCTGGAAGAATCAAGGACACCACAAAAAGACCTACAGAATCAAGTAACATGGACCCGTAGTGGATCACAGAGACTGAACCACAAACCAAAGAGCCTGCAGGGACTGGACCTAGGTCCCTCACACACTTGTAGCAGATGTGCAGCTTGGCCTTCTTATGGGTTGCCTACCAGTTGGAGTGGGGGCTGTCTCTGACACTGTTGTCTGCCATAGGATCCTCTTCCCCTACCACAACTTCCTTTATGGGCCTCAGTAGGAGAGAAGGTCAGTAGTCCTGCTGGGACTAGGTGTGCAAGGGTAGGGTTATATCAAATTGGGGCTTCCCCTTCTTTGAGGAGAAGAGAAGATAATGCAGGGAGGGATTTCTTTTTTATTATTACTAAATATCTTATTTATTTACATTCCAAATTTTGCCTGCCTTCCTGTTCCCCTTCCATGAGTTCTTCACCCCATCCACCGTTGCTTCTGAGAGAGTACTCCCCTACGAACCCACTCACTCTCACCTTACCACACTATCATCCTCTTTCCCTAGGGCATTAAGTTTCTACAGGATTAAGTGCATGCTTTCCCACTGAGGCCAGGCAAAGCAGTCCTCTGCTACATATGTAGCAGGAGCCACAGACAAGCCCATGTATGCTCTTTGTTTGGCAGGGAAAGATTTCTAAGGGTAGGAGTGGGTTGAGAAGAAGGATAGAGTTGAGATTGGGATGCAATGTGAATAAAAATTAAATTATGAGAAACATTTAAATTTCAAAATTGTTTTAAATAATGAAAAATATAATAGCAAAGCAGTAATATAATTCAAGATATGAAAACAAAAGCTCTCATCATCCCTCATGACCTTAACTTTTGTTAAGGTGATTTAAATACTAGTTAACAAAAATGAATAAATAGACAAATTAATTATCAGAAATTATCTAGGGCTATTTGCACTTAATGTCTGATACATCATTCAAAATGTTAGAATATCAGCATTATTAGCATTAAATAACAAAAGATCTGCAATTACCACAATTTTCTTACATTTGCCTGATGCTTGAGCCTTAGTTAAGGAAAGTAAACTTTCACAAATCATGAATAATTTTGTGTTGGTTAATGAACTTCGTCTTTGATTAAATAAGAAAATCAGTTAAGAAACCTGAAACCTTAAAGACAAATAGTAACGTATTCAAAACCCAAATTTGTTTTCTGTTTTGTTTTTTATTTGTTTTTATACAAAAGATGTTAAATTTAAGTAATGAAAATTGTTTTGTATGTCCTTGTATGAATACTGTCTTCTTGTCTATTGAAAGTTTTTGGTACTCACTCCTTTGAATATTTCACAATATTTTATTTTTTATTGCAATGCTCAGATGGATTATACATCAACCATCAGCATTCTGCTTATGAAAGAAGGAACACTCTGGGAATTGTCAGTAAGATCGTCTTCATATCAGTGCATACTAATGAACATTTGCTGTTCAATAAAACTGCTGGGGTCTGCAAAAGAAGATGCTTGATAATATATTTATTTTCCTATTTAAAAAGGATTTGTATTTATAAGAAATGGTAGAGGGAATAGATAATCATATTTTATACTTCTGTGTAAATATTTGGCAAGAAAAAATGTCACATAAAAGGAAAAGAAGAATGTACATCAAAAGCATGCACTAATAATACATAAAATATTATGATATGTTGGAAAAGTAAAATGTTAACAACTTTTCACATTTTAAAGGATAAAACCCTTCAGTAACTCTCTTTATGCAAAACTGCACTTTTCTTTATGTCTACTTAAGCTTACAGGTTGCTATGCTTTCTTCTAAATATATTTTTGATCGTGCAGTTCTTTCCTGAGGTATTTATAAGCCATTTCAGAACATTAAAAGTATAATAAGAATTTGACATGATTTTATATTTTACCACATTTGAATAAGTGAGACTTTAAGCCAAAGTCATAGTACCTGAAATTTATACAAAAGGGAAAGACAGGAAGTTTTTATTTTATATTATATATGTTTGTCTACATATACACAAACAAGTGGTGATTGCTTCTGTCCCTCCCAAACTTTGTTTTAAATGAGGTGTGACCTTTAATCTAGCTTAGATTCAATCCATAACAATATTTAAAGGGATATAAAATTTGTTTTTGACTTCAATGATTAAAAAATTTAAGACTGAGAAAAACACAGGAAGAAGCCTCAACCAAGCTGAGCTATATCTCAACTCTAGTCTTTTTGAAATTATATAAATATTTCCTAGATTTTAAAATATGTTTATGATACCATACAAAAAATTTTAAAGACAATATATAATGCCATGGCTGTACTAGAATTGTCTTATTAGATGCTTTTGTCCATTTCTTTGTATATTTAACATGATTATTTTTTATTCGATATAATTTATTTACATTTCAAATGATTTCCCCCTTTCTAGCCCCCACTCCCCGAAAGTCCCGTAAGCCCCCTTCTCTTCCCCTGTCCTCCCACCCACCCATTCCCACCTCCCCGTTCTGGTCTTGCCGAACACTGCTTCACCGAGTCTTTCCAGAACCAGGGGCCACTCCTCCTTTCTTCAGAATACATGCTCTACTATGTTCATAGCAGCCCTATTTATAATTGCCAGATGCTGGAAAGAATCCAGGTATCCCTCAGCAGAAGAGTGGATGCAAAAAATGTTGTATATCTACACAATGGAGTACTACTCAGCCATTAGAAACAATGAATTCATGAAATTCTTAGGCAAATGGATGGAGCTAGAGAACATCATACTAAGTGAGGTAACCCAGACTCAAAAGGTGAATCATGGTATGCACTCACTAATAAGTGGATATTAACCTAGAAAACTGGAATACCCAAAACATAATCCACACATGATTATTTTTAAAAAATAGAATACAGAGTAATATATATATATATATATAAAACCAGGGTAATTAGTAACTTCTTTCTTATCACTTGTGATTGCAGGTTTGAAATTCCACCTTCTTGATATTCACAAAATATCTGACAGGTCATTGTGAACAATGGTTCCCTTCTTGTGGTATAGAATGCTAGCATTTCATTCTTTTAACTCTGTTTTGATTGTTTTGATATCACTTGAAGTCTATAGCTTGACTCTTACTGCTATTGTACAAGAAACATGAAGGTGAACTATACACTTAAGGATTCTTTGGAAAGTTTGGATGGTGTTTTGCTGGGGCTAACACGTAAAGGAACATTTCTTTAAAGTGGACACAGGTGTGAAAGGCTAAAGCTGACTCATGAATGAATGTTTAATTGAAAAAATACAGGGAAGTAATTGTTCTGCTAAAGCAAGCACCTAAAAGGACACATGATGAAGGGTACATTGCAAATAACATTCATGTTGGTCTGCCTTACATTACATAGTTAAGATGCATTTGCTGGGATGCCATAAAGAGAAATTCACCAAAGAATTTCTGGTAGTTTACTGTAGTTTCTTACAGCTTCCAAGGACATGGGCTGATTGGATACACATGCTGAGGAAAAGATCTGTGCTGAGGCAAGAGCCATGCTGAGGCAAGGCATGTGGAGGATGTAATGTTTGGAGGACCTAAATGGGAGTCCGTGGAGTGATGGGAAAAAGAGCTTGGCTTGCTGGTACATCTAGCTCTGAAAAACTTGTAGCTATCATGTCTTTGCTAATCTCTTCTTTGAGAGAGACACAGCTGAGAATTTCTGGTCTTCCATTGGTCCCTCATGCTGAATCCAGCCAACACTGAGGCCTAGCTAGCTCTCTCTGCTATGTCGTATCACCACTGTTTCTAACCCTACTTGACCAAACTTATCTGCTGGTGTATCCCTTAGGTATTTGCAAGTGGACTAAGCTGCTCATGCTAACCAGTGAAATGAACTGCTAATTTCCAGACAACACAGATGGGAGTTGCTCCAAAGAACCTTTCTAAATAGGTCCACTTCCTCCATATCATTTCTTTTCCACTACCTCTGGTAGGTGGTGGGCTACAAGGGAGGTTAAAGTATTTAAGGACCATCATTAAAAATAAAATTTAAAAAACTTAAAGTTACATGAGAGTGACTATATTATAGATAAGCTTATCTAACTTTTTTCAATACATATCCATTAGTAGGTTTGTTGGATCATGGTAGCTTAAGTTTTAGTTTTCAGAGAAATACTTAAAAATATTATAGAATATATACATATTTCTGTTTTTCACATGAAAGCTTAAAAGAATGGCAGCATTGTACAATTTAGATAATTTGGGGAACTTATATCTAGTTTCTGCTTCTTTATATATATCTGCTTCTTCAGGTTATACTCAAGAATAAGACTTGTACCCAATCATACAAAATGTATTTTGAATGAAGTGATTTCCTATGGATTGTTGAAAACCTCTGTACTTTGTAGACAATCTAATACTATATGGGGGATACTATCACATGTACTTTTTATTCACTGGTTAATAAAAGACTGACAAAAATGTAGGTTATAGACTCTGCTATTAGATGCTCATAAGAATTTGATATTGAGACACTATTTCTGAAAGTGCCTTGGTGTTAAGATTTGGAGAAATCAACGTGGTATTAACCTAGAAATTTTCAAATTCATTCATCTGGAAATGATAGAGTGTACGTGGGCTAACATTTTCTTTTATATCTTTATATTACTCCATCCTATGAAAATATAACCCATTTTACTTGTGGGAAATTATACTTTTTAATAGTTTTTGTTTATATTTTGTCAGAGACAGAAGTTATACATGAAAATGCACCTTAAACACTGTTTCATTGAGGTGCCACTATTTTACAAATAGTTGTAACAACCACTCAGTATAAGTATCCTCCCGAAAACTTCCCTACACCCTTTTCCATTCTCTACTCTATCCCCATCAATGGAAATTACTTTCTAAGTAACCACTATCGTTTTTCCTACACATGTACATACTTGAGGAAAACCATTGCTGTTAACATCTAATAACTGAGTCATAGGACATAGATAAATCAAACTGATAGTGACCTCTAAGTTTCATCCTCACTGGATAGATTATATAGTCCTGAAATTTTCTTTTTAAGCTACAAGAGGAAAAAATATTATTCAGGATTTCATAGCTGTGGCCCCAATGAGCTAAAGTACAAATTACTTGGAAAGTCCAGTATATTGATTTAATAGTAGCAATAATGTTATGGGAGTAACCAATAACTTTCTGAATGCATTATATCCTGCCACACAAGATGAAACTCATGCATGGTACCATGAACTGGGTAAAAACACAGTAATTGCCTAGGTCATAGGCCCTGGGAAGAGCCTTATATTACTTTTTGGCTAATAGGTATAATAATAACTTTTCACCAACATCCTTATTTTCATAGCAATAGATTATTGCATCTCTCAACCTTCATCTTTGAATATACTTTTGTAATACATGGTGATTAATACAAAGATATTATCAAGATAAATACAAATGAATAAAATAAATTTTATTTATTAATGATGTATAATATTCTATCATACATATATCAAATACTAAAATTTCAGTCTATACTCATCTCAGGGAGGAAATGGTGATTCTTTTCATGACCTGGTTATATTCAGATAATGAAGCTGTGATAAATATGAGAGTGCAAATATCTTTTATGGACATAGCTTTAATGTCTTCATGTAAGTTTCAAGGAGCTAATTCTAGTTTTGCCTTGTAGTGTTACTCCATACTGTTTCCAAAAAATAGTTAACACAAAAAATTTCCTATAATAGTGCACATATTCTGACTTTTCCTCATCCTTATTATGTTAGCTAGAATATTGTTTTTGTTTTTCACCATGATACAAACAAACATAATCAGAAGAGGAATTATCTTTTGAGGAAATGTCTCCAGAAGACTGGCCTATAGGCAATTCTGTAAAGCATTTTCTAGATTAATAAGTAAGTAGAAAAGCTCCACCCACTATGAGCAGTGACATCCCAGGGCATATGGTCCCATATTGTGTAAGAAAGCAAACTTAAAAAGCCATGAAGAGTTGGTCAGTAAGCAACAGTCCTCTGTAGCTCTACATTTTAATTTCTTGTAGTTTTCTGTAACAGCCTCTATTGCAAAGTTCAGTTTCCTTGTCTGTTGAGTACTACATATATCTGTAGGTATATATGGCAGATATTAAAATGAAATTAAGAATTATGTTGATCTAGTTAAGTGGTACTTGTATGTTCTTTCCTACAACCCATGACTTCCATTGCTCTAAGGAGTTGGCTAGGTATAGAGGTTATCAGGCATGATATCCCTAGTGTTGAGTGTGTCTTAAGTCCATCAGAGATCTGTTTCCTAACACTATGATATACCTGCCACTACTGTGGTGTCAGGCTTATCATTCCAAGGAAGTCATTGCTGTGGTTTGGAGGCATTATATCTGGATAGAAGTGGAGGGCACACCATGAGGGAGATCTATATATAGGAAAATCCTTTTGCAATCCTCTAATATATAAACCATTGAGGTAGGAAGATAGCTGTTAATCCAGTCCTATAGCCTGGTCTTCTGGAGATATTTTCTTAACTGAGGCTTCCTACTCACTGACAATGCTTGCTTGTGTTAAGTAGACGTAAAACTAGTCAAGAAACACTTTGTTTACAAGCATGTTCCCTAGGCTTGTGTGTGTACATTCCAAGTTGGAGATATTTGTTATTTCTGATTTTCCTCTTTGGAAATCATAAACTTCCTTTTCCTGATGCAAGTACTGCAGATTCTCAAAGCTTTCATAAGTGGCTCTTCTTTTTATCTCAAATTATCCTAGGCTTCTAGAATATGATGTCTCTTTCAAAATTCCAAGGCAATTAAAAGAGAAATAATCCCTTAGATAGATGCCTATAAATCAAGGATTTGGGGAATATGTTGATATATTCTTTTCCACAAACCCTTAGTTTGCACCTCTGTCTGTTAAAACAGCTCTTCCAAAACACCAGCCATCTTCTTAGCATTCTCTACTTTCTTGCTATTCCTATATGAGTAGGGTATGCAAGATTCCCTCTGGACTGTGTTATAAGTAAAAACAAAACAAAGTACCTTCTTCCCACTCATGTTTTTCTCTGCCTGGAACATCTGTGAATGGGAGTTTACTTTCTCGTGTTTCACACTGAACTGGTGGGGAAGAACAATAACACAGGAGCACATCTTTTTCTAAACCATTGCTCTTCCCAGTGACCTCCAACATGATACTCGGGAATAGGTAATTATGAAGCAGTCTTTCAGGTAACACTCCCAAAATTCTATCAATGGGATACACATATCAGTCTTCCATGTTCTTTGCACCAGGACACTTGGAGCTACTGGTTATCTCACTATCATATGGGTAAGAGGAAGGGATTTGTATGGCATCTTATAGCCAGTGTGAGGTTGCTGATTATATTTGGGGTGCAGGTATATTTTAACTTATTTGTACAGAACAAAGTTCTGAAATTTTTATTCTGTGATGCTGATATTTTTCCAGTATAATGCTTTTAAAGTTCATATGTGGCCTTGTATGTTTACAAATAAGGTATTCACTTTTTTTGCTCAGCAGTTTTCTGTATTATGGGTATACTGTATAATTTCATTACAGTTTACTTTAAATTTAACTCATTAAATTGTTTATCCAATTTATGTCTTCTAAACCAACACATGAAGCATCCCTAGATAGTATTTGATTGGAAATTTTCTACTAGATCAGGACATAGAGGTAAGAATCAGGCTTTAGGATTTTAAGGTAAAATATCAATTTCATTTCCTGCTATAATATGCTGAACTAAATAGAGTCTCTAGGTAGCTCATTAAAATAGTATGAGTTATGCTATCTTCTTTCTATTCTCTGAATAAAAAATAGTTTTACAGTAATTCAATCTAGAGTAACAAAGGAAATACATCTTCATTGATTGCTTTAAACATTTGGATGCATAGTATATTTAATTTCTTACATGGATCAATATGAACTAATACATGAGTTAGAAAGGTGCTGAGAATTTGTCTTGAAATACCAAATACTAGGTAAGTATTAGAAATTTCCATCATAGAAACAAAGTCATAATAAAGATTTGCTTATTCAATGATTCTGATGAGATTGACATGTAGTTTTGTGATCTTATGAATTCCTTTTATTTATCTAGCTGTAAATGTAAATATGAACAATTTGATAATAAGGTGAAATTTAAAATTTAAATTTTCTAAAACTAATGGGAGAAGCATTTAGGTTTTCTTGAAAAAATGTTTAGCATATTTTACCATTGCAAATATAAATATGATTTATAACAAACATGGGAAAATATGGAAATATATAAATTAAAAATAATAAAGTACATAAGAAACTTACTGGGCAGAAATGTTCACTCTTAGGACAGATTTAAAAACGACAGTGAATTTTATTTTATATAGGAAAATCAACTCACGTGGAAACCTGAGGAAGAGTAGTGTTTTAGAAGAGCAGAAGTAATGGAAATTCTTTAATGTACCTGACAATTTTTTAATAATAATAATAATAATAATAATAATAATTTTAAACTTAAATCATTCATTATTTACATCTTCATTGCTTATTATTATTTAAGTATTATATAAGTATATGCATATACATTCTGTATGCACATATGTACCTATACACACCAGTTCATAGGTAATTCTGGCCTCAGTGAGAAAAGATTCACATAACCCTCCAGGGACTTGAGGACACAGGGAGAGGGAAGGTATGATGGTGTGGGGGTGAAAATGGTAGAGACATCCTCTTGGAGATGATGGAGGATTAACAGGATGAGGAATATTCAGAGGATAGGCCAGGAGGGGGATAACAACTGATTTTACAAATATTAAATAATAATAATGATAAATAATAGTAGTAGTAATAAAACAAACAATTCGAAAAAGATATTCTATTCTTGCTTCAATTTGATAAATAGGCTGAATCCTGCTGTCTTCCACAAACTTATATTAAAAGTTACATACATGAGAATAAAAATCTTATGGTACCATCCCTTTCACACATACACACTCTTATATTTCATTTATTTATCAATAAGCCTACTATTAATATAACTATATATTGTAACCATAAACTAATTTTAATTAATATCATATCATACCATATCCATTTTCCAAAGTATTAAATTTCCAGTATTTCAAATGAAGTTGATGAGGAATTGTCCTCTGTTTTTCCTAATGGAAGTTGAGCTGGTACAGAAAATAAGGAGATAATCCTCGACTCTACACCTTAAAGAAGTAAGCATACCTTAAAACTCATCCTCCATTCTTCTTGTACCTCATTTGATGTGTGGATTATGTTTTGGGTATGCCAATTTTCTGAGCTTATATCCACTTATTAATGAGTGCATACCATGATTCATCTTTTGAGTCTGGGCTACCTCACTTAGTATGATGTTCTCCAGCTCCATCCATTGCCTAAGAAATTCATGAATTCATTGTTTCTAATGGCTGAATAGTACTCCATTGTGTATATATACCACATTTTCTGCATCCATTCTTCTTTTGAGGGATACCTGGGTTCTTTCCAGCTTCTGGCTATTATAAATAGGGCTGCTATGAACATAGTGGAACATGTATCCTTATTACCTGCTGGGGAATCCTCTGGGTATATGCCGAGGAGTGGTATAGCAGGATCTTTTGGAAGTGACATGCCCAGTTTTCTGAGGAACTGCCAGACTGATTTCCAGAGTGGTTGTACCAATTTGCAACCCCACCAGCAGTGGAGGAGTGTTTCTCTTTCTCCACATCCTCGCCAACACCTGCTGTCTCCTGAGTTTTTAATCTTAGCCATTCTGACTGGTGTAAGGTGAAATCTCAGGGTTGTTTTGATTTGCCTTTCCCTGATGACTAATGAAGTTGAGCATTTTTTAAGATGTTTCTCCGCGATCCAAATTTCTTCAGGTGAGAATTCTTTGTTTAACTTCGTACCCCATTTTTTAATAGGGTTATTTGGTTTTCTGGAGTCTAACTTCTTGAGTTCTTTGTATATATTGGATATTAGCCCTCTCTCTGAGGTAGAGTTGGTGAAGATCTTTTCCCAATTTGTTGGTTGCCGATTTGTCCTTTGGATGGTATCCTTTGCTTTACAGAAACTTTGTAATTTTATGAGGTCCCATTTGTCAATTCTTGATCTTAGAACATACACTATTGGTGTTCTGTTCAGAAACTTTCCCCCTGTACCAATGTCCTCAAGGGTCTTCCCCAGTTTCAGAAAGACCTTCTAACCTAGTGTTCTTCCTTGACAAACACATTTCTTACTGTGTTTATCCCACATGCAATTTTATATTTATGGAAACAAAATAACCCTATGAAAGTATGGGAGTATTTTAATATATCATGTTTATAATATCATAAATAATTAGGTGACTCCATGACCCCATTCACAACATAGGGAATGAAGTTTGAATTATGTTATTTATGCAAAATACTAAATTGTGGTATTATTTTCATTCAAACTTAGGAAAGATGTGCCATCATTTGTTTCCCTACCAATAAGTGATGTAATAAAATCCATGGGTGAGATAGACTGCATTGAGAACAGTTTTTTATCTTAATTGTACCAATGTTTGTCTACTTGACATACAGTGTTATTAAATCTGCATAAAAGATCCAACAAAGAAAGAGAACTTCAGACCAATCTCCCTTATGAACATCGATGCAAAAATACTCAATAAAATTCTTGCCAACCGAATCCAAGAACACATCAAAACGATCATCCACCATGATCAATTAGGCTTTATCCCAGGGATGCAGGGTTGGTTCAATATACGGAAATCCATCAATGCAATCCACTACATAAACAAACTCAAAGAAAAAAACCACATGGTCATTTCATTGGATGCTGAAAAAGCATTTGACAAAATTCAGCATCCTTTCATCCTTAAAGTCTTGGAAAGAACAGAAATTCAAGGCCCATATCTAAACATCTTTAAAGTAATATACAGCAAACCGGTAGCCAGCATCAAACTAAATGGAGAGAAATTTGAAGCAATCCCTCTAAAATCAGGGATTAGACCGGGCAGCCCCCTTTCTCCTTATCTTTTCAATATTGTACTTGAGGTACTAGCTCGGGAAATTCGACAACATAAGGAGGTCAAAGGGATAGAAAATGGAAAGGAAGAAGTCAAACTATCATTATTTGCAGATGACATGATAGTCTACCTAAGTAACCCAAAAAACTCCACTAGAGAACTCCTACAGCTGATAAACAACTTCAGCAAAGTGGCAGGTTATACAATCAACTCAAGCAAATCAGTGGCCTTCCTATACTCAAAGGATAAGCAGGCTGAGAAAGAAATTAGGGAAGTGACCCCCTTCACAATAGCCACAAACAGTATAAAGTATCTTGGGGTGACTCTTACCAAACATGTGAAAGATCTGTATGACAAGAACTTCAAGACTCTGAAGAAGGAAATGGAAGAAGACCTCAAAAAATGGGAAAACCTCCCATGCTCATGGATCGGCAGGATCAATATAGTTAAAATGGCCATTTTGCCAAAAGCAATATACAGATTCAACGCAATACCCATCAAAATCCCAATTCAATTCTTCATATAGTTAGAAAGAGCAATTCTCAAATTCATCTGGAATAACAAAAAAAAAAAAAAAAAAAAAAAAAAACCAGGATAGCTGAAACTATTCTCAACAACAAAAGAAATTCCGGGGGAATCAGTATCCCTGACCTCAAGCAATATTACAGAGCAATAGTGTTAAAAACTGCATGGTATTGGTACAGTGACAGGCAGGCAGATCAATGGAACAGGATTGAAGATCCAGAAATGAACCCACACACCTATGGCCACTTGATCCTCGACAAAGGGGCTGAAAACATCCAATGGAAAAAGATAGCCTTTTCAACAAATGGTGCTGGTTCAACTGGAGGTCAGCATGCAGAACAATGCGAATTGATCCATCCTTGTCTCTTTGTACTAAGCTGAAATCCAAATGGATCAAGGACCTCCACATAAAGCCAGATACTCTGAAGCTAATAGAAAAGAAACTGGGGAAGATCCTTGAGGACATCGGTACAGGGAGAAAGTTTATGAACAGAACACCAGTAGCATATGCTCTAAGATCAAGAATTGACAAATGGGACCTCATAAAATTACAAAGTTTCTGTAAGGCAAAGAACACCATCAAGAGGACAAATCGGCAACTAACAAATTGGGAAAAGATCTTCACCAATCCTACATCAGATAGAGGGCTATTATCTAATATATATAAAGAACTCAAGAAGTTAGACTCCAGAAAACCAAACAACCCTATTAAAAACTGGGGTACAGAGTTAAACAAAGAATTCTCACCTGAAGAATTTCAGATGGTGGAGAAACATCTTAAAAAATGCTCAACTTCATTAGTCATTAGGAAAATGTAAATCAAAACAACTCTGAGATTTCACCTTACACCAGTCAGAATGGCTAAGATTAAAAATTCAGGAGACAGCAAGTGTTGGCAAGGATGTGGAGAAAGAGGAACACTCTTCCACTGCTGGTGGGGTTGCAAATTGGTACAAGGACTCTGGAAATCAGTCTGGCGGTTCCTCCAAAAACTGGGCACCTCACTTCCAGAAGATCCTGCTATACCACTCCTGGGCATATACCCAAAAGATTCCCCAGCATGTAATAAGGATTCATGTTCTACTATGTTCATAGCAGCCCTATTTTTAATTTCCAGAAGTTGAAAAGAACCCAGGTATCCCTCAACAGAAGAGTGGATGCAAAAAATGTGGTATATATATACATTAGAAACAATGAATTCATGAAATTCTTAGGCAAATGGATGGAGCTGGAGAACATCATACTAAGTGAGGTAACCCAGACTCAAAAGATGAATCATGGTATGCACTCACTAATAAGTGGATATTAACCTAGAAAACTGGAATACCCAAAACATAATCCACACATCAAATGAGGTACAAGAAGAATAGAGGAGTGGCCCCTTGTTCTGGAAAGACTCAGTGAAGCAGTATTGAACAAAATCAGAACAGGGAAGTGGGAAGGGTTGGGTGGGAAAACAGGGGGAGGGAAGGGGACTGAT
Organism: Apodemus sylvaticus; assembly: GCF_947179515.1. Classification (NCBI taxonomy): domain Eukaryota; kingdom Metazoa; phylum Chordata; class Mammalia; order Rodentia; family Muridae; genus Apodemus; species Apodemus sylvaticus. The sequence goes on from NC_067495.1 coordinate 89,455,398, forward strand.
GGGACTTTCGGGGAGTGGAGGTCCAGAAAAGGGGAAATCATTTGAAGTGTAAATAAATATATCAATAAATTAAAAAAAAAGAAACCAAGTCTGCAATACCCAAGCAATAGAAAATACAAAGTTTTAAATCTTTGTTATGAGGTTAAACACATAGTTAAATTGGAAACATAAAATGTGAAGCATACCATATACCATAGCTTAACAGTACACCATATTGTTCTGTATCACATACACTCACTCATTGACCAATAGGATCATGTTGAAACTCTGGAACTATATCCTTCTGCTGCTTAGAATTGCAAGACAGTGCCATAGAACCTTTCACGACTAATAGAGAAAACTCAAAATTGAAATCCAAGTCTATGCTTTAGTCAAAATTTTGCAATATTATAAAACATGGTGAGAGCACTGAAAATAAGAAAAGTCTTTTTCACTGCTTTCCATGTGAGTTCCATATATTTTAATCAAAAACATCAGACATTTTATATGTACATCTACAGTAGCAATGACTAAAGTCATTCACCATTCCTTTGACAGTGAATTTTTACAAGGGCTTTGCATATTACTTTTGTATTAGTTTATTCTAATCAGAGCATTAATTTGTTTCCTGAAATGGAAGTTGCATTAATTTGGAGTATCATGCTGATTATTTAGTGGTAGTATGATTTTATCACTTGTTGTAGTAGCCCATCATGAAATTATAATGGAGATTCTTAATCTGTAGCCAAAGATATAAATGAGATGATTCTTTGATATATTTTTGATATATTTGAGGACAAGGTTTACTCTCTCCTGCCAATGATCACCCTTGGCTTGGAGAGGGGTTCTGAGAGAAAAGGAATGTGGGAATAGCAAAAAGAAACCACTCAAGGTCAAATATTGGTTCTGAATTGATGAATTGACAACCTATCTCCTGTTCAAGACAGCTTTCAGATTGTTCTTTCTGCTCCAGATCTTTGTCTCTCTCTCTCTCTCTCTCTCTCTCTCTCTCTCTCTCTCTCTCTCTCTCTCTCTCTCTCTCCAGCCTTCTCTCGCTATTCTCTGCTTGAGACAGTTCTCCAAGCAGTTCTGTTTTGCTTTTTTAGCTCATCTTTTGCAGATAATGTGTCCAGTCATTTATTTTACATTGCAATCTAGTCATTTATTCTACCTTCTTTTGATTATCCTATGAGTCATTAGCCAATGACTCCAGCCCCTTAACTCTTATGAGACAGCTAGCACATTTTATTTACTTTAACATTGCAAAGGAATTCAAAATTCCAACTGCTTCTGTTAAGCACACTTGTCCTGAAGTTTTCATTTCTATCTCACCTGGATCTAACCTTGTTATGTCCCAGGATGACCCTGAACTCAGGAATCTGTCTGATTTTGTGATCATAAACAAAAATAAACTTAGCTGGGTGGGATCTCCTGTGATCACCACATCTCTAAATCACTTTATTGCTTTCCTTAGTATCTTTGTGACATGTTGGCTCAGAGCACAGCTACTTTTGCTCCTTTAGATATCTAAATCATCTCATGTAATTCATATTGCATCCTTATTTTTTGAGAAATTACATATATTTGAACCAATGTTTTTAGTGTTCTGTTCCACAGCCGTACAGGCTGTCCTGAAGGTCCCAGAGTTTACCATTTTGTTGCAATATTAGCCATACCTTTGTCTCCTGGACTCCTGCTGTCTTTGATTATCATGGAATCATTAAGAGAGGACATTCCATGAGGAGGAATGTTAAATATTTACATTAATATAAAAGCAAACCTTATGGCTACTGCAGCCATCAACATTCAAAGAGGCCAATGCCTGCTGGCTCTATCTTAGGATTAGTGACCATTTCATACTGTTCCTACCAAGGCAATGCCTTACCAGAAATCTCTACTTATTTTGATCTATATATTAGTGAATGGTGTACTTACCTAAATAACTTTTATTGTTATGAAACCTAGACAATTATGACTGACAAATATTTTCAGGATTAAAGTATTTCCGTAGTTCATAAGAATACAATTGCCAAATTTATTTTGAAACACATTTGAACTACTTGGTGTTCTAAAATGGATCACTATGAAACATTTGAATGATTTTTTTTTAAATTTTATTTACATTTCAAGAGTTATCACTTTACCTAGTTTCCCGCTCTTCTGGAAAACCCCTCTCCTATATTCCCCCTTCTTCTATGAGGGTGTTCCTCCACCCAACCACCCACTCCCACCTCCCCACCCAAAATTCACATATACTGGGGCTTCAATCAAATGTTCATAAGACCAAGGACCTCTCCTCCCATTGATATACAAGGCTGTCCTCTGCTACATAGGCAGTCAGAGCCATGTGTACACCTTAGTTGGTGGCTCTGGTTGGTTGATATTGTTGTTCTATTATGGGATTGCAACCCCCTTCAGCTCCTTCAGTCCTTTCTATAATTCCTTCATGGAATTATACAATGGTTGGCTGCAAGCGTCTGACTCTGTATTTGTAAGGCTCTAGCAGGACCTCTCAAGAGCAATCCTTTCTTAGCATCTACAATGGTGTCAGAGTTTGGTGATTGTATCTGGGATGAATCATACCGTAGGACAGTCTCTGGATGGCCTCTCCTTCAGGCTCTGCTCTCCACTGTGTCTGCATATTTGTTCTCGTGAGTATTTTGTTCCCCTTTCTAAGAAGGACCCAAGCACTGACACTTAGGTCTTCCTTCTTCTTGAAGTTCATGTGGTCTATGAATTTTATTTTGGGTATTCTGAGCTTTTGTGCTAATATCCATGTATCAGTTAGTGCATACCATGTGTGTTCTCTTATGTTTGGGTTTCCTAACTCAGGATGATATTTTCTAGTTTCATCCATTTTCCTAAGAATTTTATGAATTTATTTTTTTTAGTAGCTGAGTAGTACTTCATTGTGTAAATGTACCACATATTTTGTATAATTTCTTCTGTTGAAAGACATCTGGGTTCTTTCCAGCTACTGTTTATTATGAATAAGGCTGCTATGAACATATTGGAGCACGTGTCCTTGGTATATGTTGTCACATTTTTAGATATATGCCCAGGAGTGGTATAACTGGGACCTCAGGTAGTACTATGTCCAATTTTCTGAGGAACCTCTAGAATGATTTCCAGAGTGGTTATACCAGCTTTCAATCCCACCAACAGTGGAGGAGTGTTCCTCTTTCTCCTAATCCTTACCAGCATCTGCTGTCCCCTGTGTTTTTGATATTAGCCATTCGGACTGGTGTGAGGTGGAATTTCAGGGTTGTTTTATTTGCATTTCATTGATGACTAAAGATGTTGAACATTTCTTTAGGTGCTTCTGAGCCCTTTGAGTTTCCTCAGTTGAGAATTCTCTTTAGCTCTGTTCCTCATTTTTAATAGGATTATTTGGTCGTCTGGAGTCTAACTTCTTGTGTTTTATATATATATATATCTTACATCTCTTTCAGATGTAAGATTGGTAAAGATATTTTCCCAATCTGTTGGATGAAGATTTGCAATTTTATAAGGTCCAATTTGTCTATTATTGATCTTTGAGCATAAGTCCCATTTGCTCATGTGTTCCAGACTTTTCCCCACATTCTATTCTATTACATTTAGTGTATCTGGTTTTATCTGGGGGGTTCTTGATCTTCATGGATTTGAGCTTTGTACAGGGAGACAAGAATGGATCAATTTGCATTCTTCTACAAGTTCACTGCAAGTGGACCTAGCACCATTTGTTGAAAAGGGTATCTTTTTACCACTGTATGGTTTTAGCTCCTTTGTCAAAGAACAAGTGATCATAGGCATGTGGGCTCATTTCTGGGTATACCAGTCTAATCCATTAATCAATCTGCCTGTCACTGTACCAGTACTATGTAGTTTTTTAACACAATTGTTCTGTAGTAGAGCATGAGGTCAGGGATGGTGATTCCCCCAGAAGTTCTTTTATTTTTGAGAATAGTTTTCACTATCCTTTTTTTTTTTTTAATTCAAAATGAATTTTAGAATTGCTCTTTCTAACTCTGTGAAGAATTGGTTTGGAATTTTGATGGGATTACATTGAATCTTTATTTTGCTTTCGGCAAATGGCCATTTTTACTATATTAATCTGGCAAACCCATAAGCATGGGAGATCGTTCCATCTTCTGAGGTCTTCTTTGATTTCTTTTTTCAGAGACTTGAAGTTCTTGTCATACCCATTTTTCACTTGTTTGGGAAGAATAACACCAAGATACTTTATATTGTTTGTAGTTATTGTATCGGGTATCATTTCCCTAATTTCATTTTTAGCCTGTTTATCCTTTGAGTATAGGAAGGCTACTGATTTGTTTGAGTTATTTTTATATTTGGCCACTTTGCTGAAGTTGTTTATCAGATATAGGAGTTCTCTGGTTGAGTTTTTGGGGTCACTTAAGTATATGATCATATCATCTGCAAATTATTTTTACTTCTACCTTTCCAATTTGTATCCCTTTAACCTCCTTTTGTTGTCAAAATACTCTACCTAGAACTTTGAGTACTGTATTAGATAGATAAGGAGGGAGAGGGCATCGGCCATGTCTAGTCCCTGGTTTTAGTGAGATTTCTTCAAGTTTCTCTCAGTTTAGTTTAATTTTGGCTACTTGTTTGCTATATATTGCTTTTATCATGTTTATGCATGTTCCTTGAATTCCTGACCTTTCCAAGATTTTTAACATGAAGGGACTTTTGATTTTGTCAAATGCCTTTTCAGCATCTAATGAGATGATCATGTGGTTTTTTTTTTAATTTTTTTGAGTTTGTTTATATAGTGGATTACATTGATGAATTTCTGTATATTGAACCATTCCTGAATGCCTGGGATGAAGCCTACTTGATCTTGGTGAATGATCATTTTGATGTGTTCTTGGACTTGGTTGGCAATAATTTTATTGAGTATTTTTGCATTGGTATACATATGGGAAATTGATCTGATTCTTTGTTGGGTCTTTGTGAGTTTGTGATATCAGTATAATTCTGGCTTCATTAAATGAATAGTGTAGTGTTCTTTCTATTTTTATTTTGTGGAATAGTTTGAAGAATTTTAGTATTAGGTCTTCTTTGAAGGTCTGATAGAATTCTGCACAAAACCCATCTGGTCATGGGCTTTTTGGGTTGGGAGAATTTTAATGACTGCTTCTATTTCATTAGGAGTTATGGGACTATTTATATTGTTCATCCGATCTTGATTTAACTTTGGTATTTTGTATCTGTCTAGAAAATTGCCCATTTCATCTAGATTTTCTTGTTGGGTTGAGTATAGGCTTTTGTAGTCTGATCTAATGATTTTTTTTAATTTCCTCAGTTTCTGATTTTATATCTCCCTTTGCATTTCTGATGCTGTTGATTTGGATACTGTCTCTGTGCCCTCTGTTTAGTCTAGATAATGGTTTTTCTACATTGTTGATTTTCTCAAAGAAACAGCTCCTTGTTTGGTTGATTCTTTTTATAGATCTTTTTGTTTCTAATGGGTTGATTTCAGTTTGATTATTGCCTGTTGTTTACTCCTCTTGGTTGCATTTGCTTCTTTTTGTTCTAGAGCTTTCAGGTGTTCTGTTAAGCTGCTAGTGTATGCTCTCTATCATTTCTTTTTGGGGGCATTCAGAGCTACATGTTTTCCTCTTAGCACCACTTTCACCTTCATTTTTTTGTAAATCCTAAAAAAGTTTTTGTTTTCTTTATTTCTTCGTTGACCAAGTAAACATTGAGTAGAGCCTTGTTCAGCTTCCATGTGTATGAGGGCCTTCTGTTGTTTTTGTTGCCATTCAAGACCAGCCATAAACCATTGTGATCTATTAGGAGTTGTGGGATTATTTCAGTCTTGTTATATCTGTTGAAGTCTGATTTGTTATGGATTATGTGGTCAGTTTTGGAGAAGGTACCATGAAATATTCTATAGATATCTGTTAAATCCATTTGGTTCATAACTTCTGTAAGTTTCACTGTGTCACTGTTTACTTTGTGTTTCCATGATCTGTCCATTGCTGAGAATGGGGTGTCTCCCACAATCATTGTGTGAGGTGCAATGTGTGCTTTGAGCTTTAGTAAAGTTTCTTTTATGAATAAGGGTGACCTTGTATTTGGAGCATAGATGTTCAGAATGAGAGTTCTTTTTGCTAGATTTTTCCTTTGATGAGTGTGAAGTGTCCTTCCTTATCTTTGATGACTTTTGGTTGAAAGTTGATTTTATCCAATATTAGAATGGCTATTGGAGCTTGTTTCCTGGGACCATTTGCTTGGAAAATGGTTTTCTAGGCCTTTACTTTGAGATAGTGTTTGTCTTTTACACTGAGGTGTGTTTCCTGTATGCAGCAAAATTGTGGGCCCTGTTTATATATTCCAGTCTGTTAGTCTATGTATTTTTATATGGGGAGTTTAGTCCATTGGTATTAAGAAATTCTATGGAATAATGATTGTTTTGGTTTTTCTTTCTTTTCTTTTCTTTCTTTCTTTCTTCCTTTCTTTTTTTTGAATTTGTTTTTTTTCAAGACAGAGTTTCTCCTTATAGCCATGGCTGTCCTGGAACTCACTCTGTAGACCAGGCTGGCCTCAAACTCAGAAATCCACTTGCCTCTGCCCCCCCAGAGTGCTGGGATTACAGGTGTGTGCCACCACCACCAGGCTGGAAAAATGATTGTTAATTTCTGTTGTTTTTTAATGTTATTTTTATGTTTGTTTGGCTATCTTCTTTTGGGTTTGCTGAATGAAGATGACTTTCTTGCTTTTTCTAATGTGTAGTTTCCCTCCTTGTGTTGGCCTTTTCCATCTATTATTTTTTGTAGTGATAGATTTGTGGAATGATATTGTGTTAATTCAGTTTTATCACAGGATATCTTGGTTTCTCCATCTATGGTTATTGAGAATTTTGCTGTGTATAGAAGTTTGGGATGGCATTTTAATTCACTGAGGATCTCTATGACATCTGCCCAGGATCTTCTAGCTGTCATAGTCTCTGGTTAGAAAACTGGTATAATTCTGATAGGTCTGCCTTTATATGTTACTTGACGTTTTTCCCTTACTGCTTTTAATATTCTTTCTTTGATTTGTGCATTTGGTATTTTGACTATTATTTGACAGGAGGAATTTCTTTTATGGTCCATTCTATTTGTAGTTCTGTAGGCTTTGTGTATGTTTATGTGTATCACTATCTTTAGGGAAATTTTCTTCTAAAATTTTGTTGAAGATATTTACTGGCCCTTCAAGTCGGGAATCTTTGCTCTCTTCTATACCTATTATCCTTAGGTTTGGTCTTCTCATTGAGTCTTGGATTTCCTAGATGTTTTGTGTTAGGAGTTTTTTGCATTTTGCATCTTTTTTCACTGTTGTGTCATTGTTTTCTATGGTAACTTCTGCATTCAAGATTCCCTCTTCTGAGCATTCAGATCTCTGCTTCAGGATCCAGAACAGCCTGAACTATAACACTACATCTTCAGGCCCTGCAAGAGGCCAGAGGGGCACCCGGGAAGCCGGCTGGGAATAGTCAGTGTGCTCTGGTGAGTCCAGCAGGCCCCTGCAGGAGCCTTCAAGTGTCTGCTTCTGGATCTGAACAGCCTGGGCCACAGCACCCTGTATCCAGGCAGTGCAGGAGGTCAGCTGTGCACCAGAGGCCAGCTGAGAAGAGTCAGATTGCACTGATTAGTCCAGCATTGACAAGATCAAATAACACCAGTGAGAACTAGATGGCAAAAGGCAAACACAGGAATGTCACTAACAGAAATCAAGGCAATATGGCAGCATCTGAACCCAATTCTCCTTTAACACCATGCCCTGGATACCCCATCACACCAGAAAAACAAGATTTGGATTTAAAATCACTGGTCATGATGGTGGTAGAGGAACACATGAAGGACATACTTAAAGAAATTCAGAAGAAAATGGATCAAAAGATAGACACCCTTACAAGGGAAACACAAATATCATTGAAAGAAATTCAGGAGAATACAAAAGCCAATAAGGAGGAAATGTAAAAATCACTTAAAGAAATACGGGAGAACTTTGGTCAACAGGCTGAGGTCATGAAAGAGGAAACACAAAAATCTCTTAAAGAATTACAGGAAAGCACAAAAAAGAAAGTGAAGGAGCTAAGAAAAACCATCCAGGATCTAAAATCAGAAGTAGAAACAACTAAGAAATATCAAAGGGAGACAACTTTGGAGATAGAACACCTTGGGAAGAAATCAGGGGACATAGATGCAAATATCAACAACAGAATACAAGAGATAGAAGAAAGAATCTCAGAAGCTGAAGATACCATAGAGACCATGGACTCAACAGTTAAAGAAAATGCAAAATGCAAAATGCTTTTAACCCAAAACATCCAGGAAATCCAGGACACAATGAGAAGGCCAAACCTAAGGATTGTAGGCATAGATGAGACTGAAGATTTACAACTTAAAGGGCCAGCAAATATCTTCAATAAAATTATGGAAGAAAATTTCCCTAACCTAAAGTGAGAGATGCCCATGAATATACAAGAAGCCTACAGAACTCCAGACAGACTGGACCAGAACAGAAATACCTCCTATCACATAATAATCAAAACCCCAAATGTACTAAACAAAGAAAGAATATTAAAGGCAGTAAGAGGAAAAGGCCAAGTAACATATAAAGGAAGACCTATCAGAATCACACCAGATTTCTCACCTGAGACAATGAAAGCTAGAAGATCCTGGGCATATCTCATGCAGATTCTAAGAGACCACAAATGCCAGCCAAAACATCTATACCCTGCAAAACTCTCAATCACCACAGAAGGAGAAACTAAGATATTCCATGACAAAACCAAGTTTACCCAATATCTATCCACAAACACAGCCCTACAAAGGATAATAGGAGGAAAACACCAACACAAGGAGGGAAACTTCACCCTGGAAAAAGCAAGATAGTAACCTTCTTTCATCAAACCCAAAAGAAGTTAACCAATCAAATTAAAAAAAAAAAAAAAAAACAAAAATGACAGGAAGTAATAATCTCTTAACATCAATGGGCTCAATGCCCCAATAAAAAGATATAGACTAACCGACTTGATATGTAAACAGGACCCTACATTTTGCTGCATACAGGAAACACACCTCAGGGTCAAAGACAAACACTACCTTAGAGTAAAAGGCTGGAAGACAATTTTATACACAAATGGTCTCAGGAAACAAGCTGGAGTAGCCATTTTAATATCAGATAAAATTGACTTTCAACCCAAAGTCACCAAAAGAGACTCTGAGGGACACTTCTTGCTGGTCAAAGGAAAACTACGACAAGAAGAACTCTCAATCCTTAACATCTATGCTCCAAATGCATGGGCACCTTCTTTCGTAAAAGAAACTTTATTAAAGCTCAAAGCACACATTGCAACTAACACAATAATTGTGGGTGACTTCAACACTGCACTTTCCTCAATGGACTGATCAGAAAAACAGAAACTGAACAGGGACACAGTGAAACTAATTGAAACTTTGGACCAACTAGATTTTATACACACACACACACACACACACACACACACACGCGTGCGCACATATATATATATATATATATATACATATATACACACACACACACATATATACAAATATATATATAACATTCTATCCTAAAGCAAAAGAATATACATTTTACTCAGCACTTCATTGTACGTCCTTCAAAATTGACCATATAATTGGTCACAAGACAGGCCTCAACAAATATAAGAAGATTGAACTAATCCCATGCCTCCTATCAGATCACTATGGAGTAAAAGTGGTCTTTAATAGCAACAAAAACAACAGAAAACTCACATACATGTGGAAACTGAACAATATTGTACTCAATGATACCTTGGTCAAGGAAGAAATAAAGAAATTAAAGACATTTTAGAACTTAATGAAAATGAAGACATGACATACCCAAATCTATGGGACACAATGAAAGCTGTGCTAAGAGGAAAACTCATAGCCCTGAGTGCTTCCAAAAAAAAAAAAAAAAAATGGAGAGAGTATACACTAACAGCTTAATGACACACCTGAAAGCCCTGGAACAAAAAGCAGCTATTTCACCCAGGAGGAGTAGAAAGCAGGAAATCATCAAACTCAGGGCCGAAATCAATCAAGTAGAAACAAATAGAACTATACAAAGAATCAACAAAACCAGGAGCTGGTTCTTTGAGAAAATCAACAAGATAGATAAACCCTTAGCCAGACTAACCAAAGGGCACAGAGAAAGTATACAAATTAAGAAACTTAGAAATGAAAATGGAGATATAACAACAGAAACTGAGGAACTTCAAAAAATCATTACATCCTACTACAAAAGCCTATACTCAAAACAACAGGAGAATCTGGAGGAAATGTACAGTTTCCTAGACAGATATCCATCACCAACACTAAATCAGGATCAAATAGATAATCTAAACACTCCCATAACACCTGAAGAAATAAAAAGGGTCATAGAAAGTCTCCCAACCAAAAAAACACAGGACCAGATGGCTTCAGTGCAGAATTCTATCAGACCTTCATAGAAGACCTAACACCAATACTCTTCAAACTATTCCACAAAAAAAGAAACAGAAGGAACTCTACCCAACTCGTTCTATGAAGCCACAATTACGCTGATGCCAAAACCACACAAAGATCCAACAAAGAAAGAGAACTTCAGACCAATTTCCCTTCTGAATATTGCTGCAAATATACTTAATAAAATTCTTGCCAACCAAATCCAAGAACACTTCAAAATGATCATCCACCATGATCAAGTAGGCTTCATCCCAGGGATGCAGGGATGGTTCAATATAAGGAAATCCATCAATGCTATCCACTACATAAACAAACTCAAAAAAAAAAAAAACATATGATAATCTCAGTAGATACAGAAAAAGCATTTGACAAAATTCAGGATCCTTTCGTGCTGAAAGTCTTGGAAAGAACAGGAATCCAAGGCCCATACCTAAACATCTTTAAAGCAATATACAGCAAACTGGTAGTCAACATCAAAATAAATGGAGAGAAACTTGAAGCAATCCCACTAAAATCAGGGACTATCCTCTCTCCATATCTTTTCAATAGAGTACTTGAAGTTCAAGCTAGAGCAATTAGACAACATAAGGAGGTAAAGGGGATACAAATTGGAATGGAAGAAATCAAATTATCACTATTTGCAGATGACATGATAGTCTACTTAAGTGACCAAAAAACCTCCACCAGAGAACTCCTACAGCTGATAAACAACTTCAACAAAGTGGCTGGTTATAAAATCAACTCAAGCAAATCAGTTGCCTTCCTATACTCAAATGATAAGCAGGCTGAGAAATAAGTTAGGGAAATGACACCCTTCACAATAGCCACAAACAATATAAAGTATCTTGGTGTGACTCTTACCAAACAAGTAAAAGATCTATAAGACAAGAACTTCAGGTTTCTGAAGAAGGAAATCTAAGAAGACCTAAAAAAATGGAAAAATCTGCCATGCTCGTGGATAGGCAGGATTAATATAATTAAAATGGCCATCTTGCCAAAAGCGTCTACAGATTCAATGCAATCCCCATCAAAATCCCAACTCAGTTCTTCACAGAGTTAGAAAAAGCAACTCTCAAATTCTTCTGGAATAACAAAAAAACCAGGATAGCTAAAACTATTCTCAACAACAAAAGAAATTCTGGGGGAATCAATATCCCTGACTTCAAGCAATACTACAGAGCAATAGTGTTAAAAACTGCATGGTATTGGCACAGTGACAGACAAGTGGACCAATGGAATAGAATTGAAGATCCATAAATGAATCCACACAGCTATGGTCACTTGATCTTCAACAAAGGAGCCGAAAACATCCAGTGGAAAAAAGATAGCCTTTTCAACAAATGGTACTGGTTCAATTGAATGTCAGCATGTGGAAGAATGCGAATTGATCCATTCTTATCTCCATGTATTAAACTTCACTCCAAGTGGATCAAGGACCTCCATGTAAAACCAGACACACTGAAACTAATAGAAAAGATACTGGGGAAGATCTTTGAGTACATGGGCACAGGGGATAAGTTCCTGAACAGATCACCAATAGCTTAAGCTCTAAGATCCAGAATTGACAAATGGGACCTCATAAAATTACAAAGTTTCTGTAAGGCAAAGGACACTGTTAAAAGGACAAAACAGCAACCATCAAATTGGGAAAGGATACTCACCAACCCTACATCTGATAGAGGGCTAATATCCAATATATACAAAGAGCTCAAGAAGTTATACCCCAGGGAATCAAATAACCCTATTAAAAAGTGGGGTTCAGATCTAAACCAAGAATTTTTACCTGAAGAAATTTGGATGGCCGAGAGGCACCTTAAGAAGTGCTCAACATCATTAGTCATTAGGGAAATGCAAATCAAAAGAACCCTGAGATTTCACCTTACACCAGTCAGAATGGCTAAGGTCAAAAACTCAGGAGACAGCAGGTATTGGCGAGGATGTGGAGAAAGAGGAACACTCCACCACTGCTGGTGGGGCTGTAAGATGGTACAACCACTTTGGAAATCAGTCTGGCGGTTCCTCAGAAAACTGGACATGACACTTCCGGAGGACCCTGCTATACCTCTCCTGGGCATATACCCAAAGGATTCTCCAGCATGCAATAAAGACACATGCTCCATTATGTTCATAGCAGCCTTATTTATAATAGCCAGAAGCTGGAAAGAACCCAGAGGCCCCTCAAAGGAGGAATGGATACAGAAAACGTGCTATATTTACACAATGGAATACTACTCAGCAATTAGAAACAATGAATTCACAAAATTTTTAGGCAAATGGTTTGATCTGGAAAATATCATCCTAAGTGAGGTAACCCAATCACAAAAGAATACACATGGAATGCAATCTCTGATAAGTGAATATTAATTAGCCCAGAATCCTTGAATACCCAAGGCACAAATCACATAACAAATGACTCCCATGAAGAAGTGTGGAGATGGTCCTGATCCTGGAAAGAATTGATTTAGCATTGGAGGGGAATATAAAGACAGAGAAAAAGGAGGGAGGTGATTGGAGAATGGATGGAGAGAAGAAGGATTATTGGACATATGGGGAGGGGGGATCTGGGAAAGCAGAAATAATTTGGAATGTAAACAAAGAATATAGAAAATAAAAATATTAAAAAAAACCAAAAATAGAAATAAAATATAGTAACATTAAAGGCAAAAAAAAATCCCTCTTCTATCTCTTGTAGGTGAAACTTATATTATGGCTTCTGATCTCTTTCCTAGGTTTTCTAACTCCAGAATTGTCATCCTTTGTGAAGTCTTTATTGTTTCTACTTTCATTTTTAGATTCTAGATGGCTTTGTTCATTTTCTTTTCCTGTAAATTGTTTTTTTTTTTTTCTGTAATTCTTTAAGTGCTTTTTGTGTTTATTCTTTGAGGTCTTCAACCTGTTTACTTGTATTCTCCTGTATTTCTTTAAGGGATCATTTATTTCCTTTTTAAAGTCCTCTATCAGCATCATGAGATGTTATTTTAATTCAGTCTTGCTTTTCTGATGTATTGGGGTAACCAGGGCTCACTGTGGTAGGAGAACTGGGTTCTTAAGATGCCAAGTAGCCTTGGTTTCTGTTGCTTATGTTCTTGCCCTTGCCCTTTGCTAACTGGTTATCTCTGGTGTTAGCTGTTCTTGCTGTCTCTCACTGTGGCTTGTCTTTCTTGAAAGCCTCTCTGTCAGTATTCCTGGGAGACCAGTTCTCTCCAGGAAGAATTTATGTACGAAGGGCAGTGGTGCAGGTTCAGCTGTAGGGTGCAGAGAAAAGCAAGAAGGATCTCGTCCCCAGCTGTTCCTTGGTTCCTGTGACCTGATTGCTCAGTGAGGGTCCCTTTTGGCCAGAAGACTGAACAGAAGTGGTTCTCTTATCTGTGCTTGTAGGTTTATTGTCTCTCCTAGAAGAGGTATGGAACCCTGTGGGAAAGGATCAGCTCCCAGCCTGAAAGAAACCAGAAAGTTCTTGTTCCTGTCTGCTTCTTGGTTTCTATGTCCTGAGGGTTCTTTGTTAGTCCTCTGAGCAGCAGTGGTGGTTTTACCTGCACTCACAGGCTTCTGGGCACTCCTGGAAAGATAACGCTCTCGCTCTCCCTGTGCTATTTGGGTATCGATGTGAATGATTTTATTCACTGGCTAAAGGTACACAGATGTGTTTTAAAGCCTATGTCAACAAATGCAATTTACTGGACCTTTTATTATGGCTAGCAAATGATAACATTGTTTACTAGTATAGGGTATATTAAAATATAGCTGCAGTGAACTATACTTTGTTTTTCATGCAGCGATTGCCTACTGTTATAAACCTTTGAACATTTCTGCAGTGGTGAATATGTTAGACAATCACTTTTCTTTGAAAAAGGTCTCAAAATGTCTCTATAAGTAAATATTCTAAAATGAGTCTGAATTTTTCTTGCATATTGTGTGTCTTTGTATGTGATTTGTACATTTATTACATATATTTGTGAATGTATGCTTGAGATGGTATGTAGGCCCACATATAGGGTGCTCATGCATGGGTATGGATGTGTAGAGAAGCCTCTATTACTCTCCACATAATACATTAATTCATGGACTCTGAGATGACTCCAGAGCTAACTGATTTGAGTAGCCTGGTTAGGCAATTCGTTCCAGAGTTGTCCTGTCGCTGCCTTCCTAGAATTGGAATTGCTGCATGTTAAGATATCCCACCCCTCAGCTTTTATGTTCAGTCTAAGGATCTAAACTAATTGCAGCGGCTAGTGGTTTGGCCAGTGAACAATCTTCCCTGACCTAATGCTTCTAATTTTAAGTAAAAATGAATGAATGAATGAATGAATGAATGAATGAATGAAAAAGAAGTTAGGAAGGAAAGAAGGAAGGAGGGAAGAAAGGAAGAAAAGAAGGAAATAGAAAACTGAATGCTGTGTTCTTTGGAAAATGTACACTAAATATTCAATGAAATTTTAATTTTCAATAATTTTGTGTTTTATTATTTTCTGGAAAGAAAATAAGATGTTCATCATTAGTCAATGGAATAGTACAAGAAAGAATGTAAAGTGTGTTATAAATTATGTTTTTTGTGGTTAAGCAAGGGAGCATATCTGAAGAACAGTGTGATCAGGGAAAGCACCAGGAAGGAAACTGCAAATCACATTGGCTTTTCAATGTAGATGATTTCAGGCAAGAACAGTATCTGAAGATCCAGTCTTCAACTCAAACTAGAGTCCTTCTATTTGTTTATTTGATTGTTTATGTTGTCATAAGTTTCCAATGGGTAGTTTCCTGTACGTGTAGATTTATATCATAGTACCATCCTTCTAACAAAAGGAAGAATAAAACTCTCAACAATGTCATCATAAATGGACAGATAAAGATGGATTAACATGAGAAAATGTCTATATAGCCCTGACTGATGTACAACTCACTTTGTAGATCAGTCTAACTTCAAAATTACAGGGATCTTCTTTTTTCTGCCTCCTGGGATTAAAGGCACGCACCACCTAATAAGTTATTGGTAGAGTGATATAATCCTCTGTTTAGTTTCTCCTGAGTTACACATTAAATTCTGGGCCTGGAAGTAGAGGGGGAAATGTCAATCAAGCAATCTTGAAAAATCATTACCAGATGAAAGAGGAGCTTGACTTTTAGTGGTAAGCTTGAAAAGAAAAAAAATGAAGAAATAAAGAAAACTTCTACACAATGTGGCATTGTAGAAGTTTTTCAGTGTATATATCTTCTTTAGAGTTTTTTTCTACTTATAAAGGAAAATGGAGTATAATAGTATAATGTTATTTAATGTTGCACATGTGTTTTTGTTTACTGTGTTTTTAATGTTAGCTTCCTTCTCTTTCTATATTCCTGAGGCATTCTAGAATTCTTTATTGGCTTAATAGTAATGTAATGGCAGATATTAAAAAGGGTCACATTTTTAGTATTCAAAAGTGTAAGCATACACAGAAAATATTTTCGCATGATTTGATGAATCATGAATAACATGCATGGTTTAAATTTCTAACTTAAACCTCTAGAAATTATTTCAATCATTACTTTTACATTTAATCAAATTTAAAAAAATCTGGGGCTCTGAAACTCCTCACCTTTTGAACTGGCAATTTGTTCAATGCATGAAAAAAATTAGAAGGAGTTAGTAACTCTCAAATTACTCTTAAAGTTGAAATTAATTCTGTAAAAATTGTTTCATCTGATGTGGTTAGGGACAATACTACTTTAATTTTTGATATTAAAAACTATGTAACCCAATATTTAGCCCAAGAATGTCTATATATTAGGTGCAAAGATGAGGGCAATGAGTTTTGAATCTTCATTTAGGAAAATATCACAAAAATTGAATAAATTCTACACACATTAGAAATATTAATTTCTATTTCCTTGTGTGAAGTCTTCACTTTGAGGCCACTGAATTTTTGGTTCAAGGTTTGTAGTTAAGAAATGTGTGGGTTCCTGGGCATATACCCAGAGGATTCCCCACCATGTAATAAGGATACATGCTCTACTATGTTCATAGCAGCCCTATTTATAATTGCCAGATGCTGGAAAGAACCCAGGTATCCCTCAACAGAAGAGTGGATGCAAAAAATGTGGTATATCTACACAATGGAGTACTATTCAGCCATTAGAAACAATGAATTCATGAAATTCTTAGGCAAATGGATGGAGCTAGAGAACATCATACTAAGTGAGGTAACCCAGACTCAAAAGGTGAATCATGGTATGCACTCACTAATAAGTGGTTATTAACCTAGAAAACTGGAATACCCAAAACATAATCCACATATCAAATGAGATACAAGAAGAAAGGAGGAGTGGTCCCTGGTTCTGAAAAGACTCAGTGAAACAGTATTCAGCAAAACCAGAACGGGGAACTGGGAAGGGGTGGGAGGGAGGACAGGGGAAGAGAAGGGGGCTTACGGGACTTTTGGGGAGTGGGGGGGGGCTAGAAAAGGGGAAATCATTTGAAATGTAAATACATTATATCGAATGAAAAAATTAAAAAAAAAAAAAAGAAATGTGTGGATTGAAAGTAGCTGGCCAAATTACATTAAATACCACGACATTTTATAGATTCCAAGAGATTTTGAGGAGACATCTTCCACACAATGTTACACAACAGACATAGATTCAAGTGATAGTCAAAGTTTTGATTGTGCTTACTTTTAGAAATTATATTGTTGAAGATCTTTTCCCAATTTGTTGGTTACCGATTTGTCCTTTTGATGGTGTCCTTTGCCTTACAGAAACTTTGTAATTTTATGAGGTCCCATTTGTCAATTCTTGATCTTAGAGCATATGTTATTGGTGTTCTGTTCAGAAACTTTCTCCCTATACCGATGTCCTCAAGGGTCTTCCCCAGTTTCTTTTCTATTAGCTTCAGAGTATCTGGCTTTATGTGGAGGTCCTTGATCCATTTGGATTTGAGCTTAGTACAAGGAGACAAGGATGGATCAATTCGCATTCTTCTGCATGCTGACCTCCAGTTGAATCAGCACCATTTGTTGAAAAGGCTGTCTTTTTTCCATTGGATTTTTTCAGCCCCTTTGTCGAGGATCAAGTGGCCATAGGTGTGTGGTTTCATTTCTGGATCTTCAATCCTGTTCCATTGATCCTCCTGCCTGTCACTGTACCAATACCATGCAGTTTCTAACACTATTGCTCTGTAGTATTGCTTGAGGTCAAGGATACTGATTCCCCCAGAATTTCTTTTGTTGCTGAGAATAGTTTTAACTATCCTGGGTTTTTTTTTATTCCAGATGAATTTGAGAATTGCTCTTTCTAACTCTGTGAAGAATTGAGTTGGGATTTTGATGGGTATTTCATTGAATCTGTATCCTACATCAGATAGAGGGCTAATATCCAATATATATAAAGAACTCAAGAAGTTAGACTCCATAAAACCAAACAACCCTATTAAAAATGGGGTACAGAGTTAAACAAAGAATTCACACCTGAAGAACTTCATATGGCAGAGAAACATCTTAAAAAATGCTCATCTTCATTAGTCATTAGGGAAATGCAAATCAAAACAACCCTGAGATTTCACCTTACAACAGTCAGAATGGCTAAGATTAAAAATTCAGGAGACAGCAGGTGTTGGAGAGGGTGTGGAGAAAGAGGAACACTCCTCCACTGCTGGTGGGGTTGCAAATTGGTACAACCACTCTGGAAATCAGTCTGGCGGTTCCTCAGAAAACTGGGCACCTCACTTCCAGAAGATCCTGCTATACCACTCCTGGGCATATACCCAGAGGATTCCCCACCATGTAATAAGGATACATGCTCTACTATGTTCATAGCAGCCCTATTTATAATTGCCAGATGCTGGAAAGAACCCAGGTATCCCTCAACAGAAGAGTGAATGCAAAAAATGTGGTATATCTACACAATGGAGTACTATTCAGCCATTAGAAACAATGAATACATGAAATTCTTAGGCAAATGAATGGAGCTAGAGAATGTCATACTAAGTGAGGTAACCCCGACTCAAAAGGTGAATCATTGTATGCACTCACTAATAAGTGGATATTAATCTAGAAAACTGGAATACTCAAAACATAATCCACACATCAAATGAGGTACAAGAAGAACAGGAGGAGGGGCCCCTTGTTCTGAAAAGACTCAGTGAAGCAGTATAGAGCAAAATCAGAACAGGGAAGTGGGAAGGGTTGGGTGGTAAAACAGGGGGAGGGAAGGGGGACTGATGGGACTTTCGGGGAGTGGGGGTCCAGAAAAGGGGAAATCATTTGAAATATAAATAAATATATCAATAAATAAAAAAAAAGAAATTATATTGTTAGTGAATCCATACAAATGCCAAGTAGACAGGAAGCTGAGCACAAGAGTAAAGAACTGTGACATTGAATATGCTAAAACATAAAACAGAATAAATGAATATATATATACATGCTGTTTCCTGCCCAGGAAGCCATAGAAGGAGAGAAGCCCCGCGGCCAAACTTGCTGTCTGCAGTGACACAAAAGGATCTCTAGGTACTGTAACACCCTGAGCCTTAGATTTCTGGTGGTGCAAACCGCCAGGGGTCTGCCTGCACTCAGGAACTGAGCACCTAGGCGGCTTTTGTCTGCCAGCCAACCAGGCTCAGGGCCCGTGTCCTGCCCAGGAAGGTGTGGAAGGAGAGAAGCCCTGCAGCCAAACTAGCTGTCTGCATGGACACAAAAGGTTCACTAGGTACTGTAACACCCTGAGCTTTAGATTTCTGGTGGTGCAAACCACCAGGGGTCTTCCTGCCCTCAGGAACTGAGCACATAGGCAGTTCACCTGCAAGCCAGTCCATCACAGGACCTGTGTCCTATGTGAGAATCAACAGAGGGAGTGACCCCCACCACAACTTCTTCCCTCCATAATAGAGCAGACAGAGAACACCTGGTTGACCTTGACAACCTAAGTATAGCATTGCTTGAGGCAAGACAGAGAAGGGCTCCAAAGGCACAAAAGAGGAAGCCAGCAAATCAGTAATCTGCGCCAGAAGAAACCCAGTTATCCAGTGTTGCAGAAATAACCTTAAAGATCCACAGTAGGTTGAAACTCCAGCCAGTGACAATAAGACCATCTAACTCCTGGGAGGACCAAATGGCTAAAGGCAAATGTAGGAACATGACTAACAGAAACCAAGGCATTGTGGCAGCATCTGAACCCAATTCTCCAACATTAGCAAGTCCTGGATACCCCAACACACCAGAAAAACAAGATTTGGATTTAAAATTGCTGGCCATGATGCTAGTACAGGAAAACATGAAGGACATACTTAAAGAAATTCAGGAGAAAATGGATCAAAAATTAGAAGCCCTTACAAGGGAAATACAAAAATCATTGAAAGAAATTCAGGAGAATACAAAAGCCAATAAGGAGGAAACGCAAAAATCACTTAAAGAAATACAGGAGAACCTTGATCAACAGGCAGAAGTCATGAAAGAGGAAACACAAAAATCGCTTAAAGAATTAGAGGAAAACACAAACAAGCAAATGACAGAACTGAGCAAAAATTTTCAGGAGCTAAAAACAGAAGTAGAAACAACTAAGAAAGCACAAAGGGAGACAACTTTGGAGATAGAAAACCTTGGGAAGAAATCAGGGGACATAGATGCAAATATCAACAACAGAATACAAGAGATAGAAGAAAGAATCTCAGATGTCAAAGATACCATAGAAACCATGGACTCAACAGTTAAAGAAAATGCAAAATGCACAAAGCTTGTAACCCAAAATATCCAGGAAATACAGGACACAATGAGAAAGCCAAATCTAAGGATCATAGGTATTGATGAGAGTGAAGATTTACAACTTAAAGGGCCAGCAAATATCTTCAACAAAATTATGGAAGAAAACTTCCCTAACCTAAAGAGAGAGATGCCCATGAATATACAAGAAGCCTACAGAACTCCAAACAGACTGGACCAGAACAGAAATACCTCCCGTCACATAATAATCAAAACCCCAAATGTACTAAACAAAGAAAAATACTTAGGGCAGTAAGAGAAAAAGGACAAGTAACATATAAAGGAAGACCTATCAGAATTACACCAGATTTCTCACCAGAGACCATGAAAGCTAGAAGATCCTGGGCGGAGCTCATGCAGACTCTAAGAGAACACAAATGCCAGCCGTGACTACTATACCCAGCGAAACTCTCAATTACTATAGATGGAGAAACCAAGATATTCCACGACAAAACCAAATTTACACAATATCTTTCTACAAACCCAGCCCTACAAAGGTTAATAGGGGGAAAGCACCAGTACAACGAGGGAAACTATACCCTGGCAAGAGCAGGATATTAAGCTTCTTTCATCAAACCCAAAAGAAGTTAACCAATCAAATTTAAAAAATAACATCAAAAATAACAATCACTATTCCTTAATATCTCTTAGCATCAATGGACTCAATTCCCCAATAAAAAGACATAGACTAACAGACTGGTTATGTAAACAGGACCCTACATTTTGCTGCTTATAGGAAACACACCTCAATGTCAAAGACAAAAACTACCTTAGAGTAAAAGGCTGGAAGACAATTCTACAAGCAAATGGTCCCAGGAAACAATCCGGAGTTGCCATTCTAATTTCAGATAAAATTGACTTTCAACCTAATGTCATCAAAAGAGACATGGAAGGTCACTACTTGCTGGTCAAAGGAAAAATCCAACAAGAAGAACTCTCAATCCTGAAAATCTATGCCTCAAATACAAGGGCACCCTCATTCATAAAAGAAACTTTACTAAAGCTCAAAGTACACATTGCACCTAACACAATAATTGTGGGTGACTTCACCATCCACTTTCACCAATGGACCGATCAGGAAAACAGAAACTAAACAGGGAGACAATGAAACTAATTGAAGCTTTGAACCAATTGGAGTTAATATATATAGAACTTTTTATCCCAAAGCAAAGGAATATACCTTTTTCTCAGCACCTCATGGTACCTTCTCCAAAATAGATCATATAGTTGGTCACAAGACAGACCTCAACAAATATAAGAAGATTGAAATAATCCCATGCCTCCTATCAGATCACTATGGAGTAAAAGTGGTCTTTAGTAATAGTAAAAACAACAGAAAGCCCACATACACATGGAAACTGAATAATACTCTACTCAATGACACCTTGGTCAAGGAAGAAATAAAGAAAGAAATCAAAGATTTCTTAGAATTTAATGAAAATGAAGGCACAACATACACAAATCTATGGGACACATTGAAAGCAGTGCTAAGAGGAAAACTCATAGCTTTGAGTGCCTTCAAAAAGAAATTCGAGAGAGCTTACACTAGAAGATTAATGGAACAACTGAAAACCCTGGAAGAAGAAGAAGAAGCTAATTCACCCAGGAGGAGGAGAAGACAGGAAATCATCAAACTCAGGGCTGAAATCAATCAAGTAGAAACCAAGAGAACCATACAAAGAATGAACAAGACCAAAAGCTGGTTCTTTGAAAAAATCAACAAGATAGATAAACCCTTAGCCAGATTAACCAAAGGGCACAGAGAAAGTATCCAAATTAACAAAATTAGAAATGAAAACGGAGATATCACAACAGAAACCGAGGAAATTCAAAAAATCATCAGATCCTACTACAAAAACCTGTACTCAACACAACTGGAGAATCTGGAGGAAATGGACATTTTCTTAGACAGATACCAATTACCAAAATTAAACCAGGATCAAATAGACCATCTAAACAGACCCATAACCCCTAAAGAAATAGTAGGGGTCATAGATAGGCTTCCAACCGAAAAAAGCACAGGACCAGATGGTTTCAGTGCAGAATTCTATCAGACCTTCAAAGAAGACTTAACACCAATACTCTTCAAACCCTTCCACCAAATAGAAACAGAAGGAACACTACGCAACTCCTTCTTTGAAGTCACTATTACGCTGTTACCAAAACCACACAAAGACCCAACTAAGAGAATTTCAGGCCAATTTCCCTTATGAATATTGATGCAAAAATACTAAATAAAATTCTTGCCCACCGAATCCAAGAACACATCAAAACGATCATCCACCATGATCAAGTAGGCTTCATCCCAGGGATGCAGGGATGGTTCAATATACGGAAATCCATAAATGCTATCCACTACATAAACAAACTCAAAGAAAAAAAAACACATGATCATTTCATTAGATGCTGAAAAAGCATTTGACAAAATTCAGCATCCTTTCATGCTAAAAGTCTTGGAAAGGACAGGAATTCAAGGCCCATATGTAAACATAGTAAAAGCAATATACAGCAAACCGGTAGCCAACTTCAAACTAAATGGAGAGAAACTTGAAGCAATCCCACTAAAATCAGGGACTAGACAAGGCTGCCCCCTCTCTCCATATCTTTTCAATATAGTTCTTGAAGTCCTAGCTAGAGCAATTAGACAACAGAAGGAAGTCAAAGGGATACAAATTGGAAAGGAAGAAGTCAAATTATCACTATTTGCAGATGATATGATCATATACTTAAGTGTCCCTAAAAACTCCACTAGAGAACTCCTACAGCTGATAAATAACTTCAGCAAAGTGGCTGGCTACAAAATCAACGCAAGCAAATCGGTAGCCTTTATATATTCAAAGTATAAGCAGACTGAGAAAGAAATTAGGGAAATGAGCCCATTCACAATAGCTACAAACAACATAAAGTATTTTTGGGGTGACTCTAACCAAAGAAGTGAAAGACCTATATGACAAGAACATCAGATATCTGAAGAAGGAAATCGAAGAAGATCTCAGAAAATGGAAAAACCTTCCATGCTCATGGATTGGCAGGATTAATATAGTTAAAATGGCCATCTTGCCAAAGGCAATCTACAGATTCAATGCTATTCCCATAAAAATCCCAACCCAGTTCTTCATAGAGCTAGAAAGAGCAATTCTCAAATTCATCTGGAATAACAAAAAACCCAGGATAGCTAAAACTATTCTCAACAGTAAAAGAACTTCAGGGGGATTCAATATCCCAGACTTTAAACTCTACTACAGAGCAATAGTGATAAAAGCTGCATGGTATTGGTACAACATCAGGCAAGCGGATCAATGGAATAGGATTGAAGACTCAGAAATGAACCAACACACCTATGGTCACTTGGTCTTCGACAAAGGGGCTGAAAGCATCCAGTGGAAAAAAAGATAGTATTTTCAACAAATGGTGCTGGTTCAATTGGAGGTCAGCATGCAGAAGAATGCACATCGATCCATTCTTATCTCCTTGTACCAAGCTCAACTCCAAATGGATCAAGGACCTCCACATAAAACCTGACACACTGAAACTAATTGAAAAAAAAAAAAAAAAACTGGGGAAGACCCTGGAGGACATGGGCACAGGGGAAAAGTTCCTGAATAGAACACCAATAGCTTATGCTCTAAGATCAAGAATTGACAAATGGGACCTCATAAAACTACAAAGTTTCTGTAAGGCAAAGGACACCGTCAAACGGACAAAACATCAACCAACAGACTGGGAAAGAATTTTCACCAACCCTAAATCCGACAGAGGGCTAATATCTAATATATACAAAGAACTCAAGAAAGTAGGACCCAGAGATCCAAATAACCCCATTAAAAAGTGGGGTACGGAGCTAAACAAAGAATTTTCACATGAAGAACTTTGGAGAGCTGAGAAACACCTTAAGAAATGTTCAACATCATTAATCATTAGGGAAATGCAAATCCAAACAACCCTGAGATTTCACCTCACACCAGTCAGAATGGCTAAGGTCAAAAACTCAGGAGACAGCAGGTGTTGGCGAGGATGTGGAGAAAGAGGAACACTCATCCACTGCTGTTGGGATTGCAAGATGGTGCAACCACTTTGGAAATCAGTCTAGCGGTTCCTCAGAAAACTGGGCATGTCACTTCCTGAGGACCCTGTTATACCACTACTGGGCATATATCCAAAGGATTCTTCAGCATGCAATAAGGACACATGCTCCACTATATTCATAGCAGCCCTATTTGTAGTAGCCAGAAGCTGGAAAGAACCTAGATGTCCTTCAACGGAGGAATGTATACAAAAAAATGTGGTATATTTACACAATGGAGTACTATTCAGCCATTAGAAACAATGAATTCATGAAATTCTTAGACAAATGGATGGAGCTGGAGAACATCATACTAAGTGAGGTAACCCAGTCTCAAAAGATCAATCATGGCATGCACTCACTGATAAGTGGTTATTAGCCTAGAAACTTTGAATACCCAGGACATAATCCACACATTAAATGATGTCCAAAAAGAATGGAGGAGTGGCCCCTGGTTCTGGAAAGACTCAGTGCAAGAGTATAGGGGAATTCCAGAACAGGGAAGTGGGAAGGGGTAGATGGAAGAATAGGGGGACAGAAGAGGGTTTATGGGACTTGTGGGGAGTGGGGACCCAAAAAAGCGGAAATCATTTGCAATGTAAATAAAAAAATATAAATAAATAAAAAGAATATATATACATGTGTGTGTGTGTGTGTGTGTGTGTGTGTGTGTGCGCGTGCGCGACCCCGCACGCGCGCGCGCAACCCCAATCATTAAACAGCTGTTTATCTAGACAACCAGATAGGAGGAAATGCTCTTTTTAACTAACATTTAATTAACAATTAAATAATGACGTGATAAATACTCTAAAAAATGCAGGAAAACAAATATCATATGTCTGCTAGAATGAACAATGTTATAAAACTCATGTAAAGATGTTAACTTTTGGGCAAATTATGTTGAAGTGTTTGTCTGTCCACATACATCTTGTAGTTGAAAATGTAAAGTAATAGAAAATTCTTTGGGTGATCAACATTAACATAAATGTATTTCACTAGTGAGGGGAAACTGACTTCTATGACTTCGAATATGATGATGATGTTTAAAATATTCTAAGTATTCCATTAAATGTTTTCTTTACTGTTTCTAATTGAGACTAGATTTTTTCTTTTTTTAAAATTCTATATATTTTTTATTTACATTTCAAATGATTTCCCCTTTTCTGGCCCCCCACTCCCCAAAAGTCACATAAGCCCTCTTCCTTCCCCCTGTTCTCCCATCCACCCCTTCCCATTTCCCTGTTCTGGTTTTGCCCTATACTGCTACACTGAGTCTTTCCAGAACCAGAGGCCACTCCTCCATTCTTCTTGTATATCATTTGATGTATGGATTATGTTTTGGGTATTTCAATTTTCCAGGCTAATATATACTTATTAGTGAGTGCATACCATGATTGATCTTTTGAGACTGGGTTACCTCACTTAGTATGATGTTCTCCAGTTCCATCCATTTGTCTAAGAATTTCATGAATTCATTGTTTCTAATGGCTGAATAGTACTCCATTGTGTATATATACTACATTTTTTGCATCCGTTCTTCTGTTGAGAGATACCTGGGTTCTTTCCAGCTTCTGGATATTATATATAGGGCTGCTATGAACATAGTGGAGCACATATCCTTATTACATGCTGGGGAATCCTCTGGGTAAATGCCCAGGAGTGGTATAGCAGGATCCTCCAGAAGTGACATGCTCAGTTTTCTGAGGAACCGCCAGACTGATTTCCAGAGTGGTTGTACCAGTTTGCAACCCCACCAGCAGTGGAGGAGTGTTCCTCTTTCTCCACATCCTCGCCAACACCTGCTCTCTCCTGAGTTTTTAATCTTAGCCATTCTGACTGGTGTAAAGTGAAATCTCAGGGTTGTTTTGATTTGTATTTCCCTAATGACTAATGAAGTTGAGCATTTTTTAAGATTCTTTCTTAGCCATCGAAATTCTTTGGGGTAAATTCTTTGTTTAGCTCTGTACCCCATTTTTAATAGGGTTATTTTCTGGGGTCTAACTTCTTGAGTTCTTTGTATTTATTGGATATTAGCCTTCTATCTGATGTAGGGTTGGTGACGATCTTTTCCCAAATTGTTTGTTGCAGATTTGTCCTTTTGATGGTATCGTTTGCCTTACAGAAACTTTGTAAAAAAATAAATAAATAAATAAATAAATAAATAAATAAAACAAACAAAAAAAAAACCTTAATCAGACTAACTCTAATAAAAAAAAATCTATTCTTCTATTCTCCTTGATCTAAAAAGAAGAATAGAGTTGTTTGTTCTTTTTTTTTTTTTTTTTTATTTTTTTTTTTTTTTGCCAACTCTTCTAAGGTCTTTCTCACTTCTTCTCCCAAAAAAATTTGTACCTTTACTTTCTCTTTCTCAGAATAGAAATGGGTAACTAAATAGTAATGATGAATATTAGTGTCTCAGTTATGGTTTTACTGCTGTGAACATACACCATGAACAAGGCAACTCATATTAGGGCAACATTTAATTGGGCTGGCTTGTATGTTTAGAGGTTCAATTCATTATCATCAAGGTGGGAGTGTGGCAACTTCTAGGCAAAGGTGGGTTTGGAAGAGTTGAGAGATCAACATCTTCATCTGAAAGCAGCTAGGATTAGGGTCTTAAAGCCCACATCCACAGTGACAAATTTCCTGCAACAAAGCCAAACTTTCAAATATTTACATTCCCTGGGCCAAGCATATTCAAACTACTACAATTAGTAAAATAAAATAAGGTAAATGAAAAACTAAAAAACCAGAATCAGACAAAGCAAGCAAGCAAGAAGAAAAAGGACCAAAGAAAAAGAATCAAAGAAATACATACAATCACAGAGACATATATGTTTGTATACACAGAAAAGGGACACTATCATTAATCAGAATAGAGAATCACTTATATAACCTTCAATGTAAAAAGGCATTACAGAATCTAATAATTATCAAGCACAAGAAAAATATAGCAATAGAAAATTTTCAAAATGATAATTGGTCTATTGAAATAAAATTTTTGAAAATAATAGGAATTGGAACAATGTGGGCATTCATCAGAACTTTACTTTCTAACCAAAATAAAGAAAGAATGTTCTAGATTAAAAGGAAGCTGAAAAGAAAACGTAATTGATTCTAAGCTTGCTTTATATTTTATCAATTGATAATATTAATTTTAAACATTAGAATAAATTAATGTATGATGTATATATCATATATATGTTATACATATTTATATATATTTATATATCATGCAAGAAAGAGATATAGGATATTTGGATCTTAATGTACCTTGTAAAACAGCACTGAAATTTTAAATTGATACTATTTTCTAGTTAGTATGGGTATTATTTCCATGGTATTACTAGTAATATCTTATGTTTTTCTTAACATATTAAGGGAGAAGCACATAATATGTTAGAAACTTTGTTATACATATATTTTTAGTATTTATTATATATACATAAGGCATAGAGCAAAGTTTTGGATTAATATTCTTAGTACTTGATGTCTATGTTGCTACTTATTTGCTTTTGATATAAGCTCATTATTTCTTTTTTTTTTCCTTTTTTTTTATTATTCGATATAATTTATTTACATTTCAAATGATTTCCCCTTTTCTAGCCCCCCCACTCCCCGAAAGTCCCGCAAGCCCCCTTCTCTTCCCCTGTCCTCCCACCCACCCCTTCCCACTTCCCCGTTCTGGTTTTGCTGAATACTGTTTCACTGAGTCTTTCCAGAACCAGGGGCCACTCCTCCTTTCTTCTTGTACCTCATTTGATGTGTGGATTATGTTTTGGGTATTCCAGTTTTCTAGGTTAATATCCACTTATTAGTGAGTGCATACCATGATTCACCTTTTGAGTCTGGGTTACCTCACTTAGTATGATATTCTCTAGCTCCATCCATTTGCCTAAGAATTTCATGAATTCATTGTTTCTAATGGCTGAATAGTACTCCATTGTGTAGATATACCACATTTTTTTGCATCCACTCTTCTGTTGAGGGATACCTGGGTTCTTTCCAGCATCTGGCAATTACAAATAGGGCTGCTATGAACATAGTAGAACATGTATCCTTATTACATGGTGGGGAGTCTTCTGGGTATATGCCCAGGAGTGGTATAGCAGGATCTTCTGGAAGTAAGGTGCCCAGTTTTCGGAGGAACCGCCAGACTGATTTCCAGAGTGGTTGTACCAATTTGCAACCCCACCAGCAGTGGAGGAGTGTTCCTCTTTCTCCACACCCTCTCCAACACCTGCTGTCTCCTGAATTTTTAATCTTAGCCATTCTGACTGGTGTAAGATGAAATCTTAGGGTTGTTTTGATTTGCATTTCCCTAATGACTAATGAAGTTGAGCATTTTTTAAGATGCTTCTCCGCCATCCGAAGTTCTTCAGGTGAGAATTCTTTGTTTAACTCTGTACCCCATTTTTTAATAGGGTTGTTTGGTTTTCTGGAGTCTAACTTCTTGAGTTCTTTATATATATTGGATATTAGCCCTCTATCTGATGTAGGATTGGTGAAGATCTTTTCCCAATTTGTTGGTTGCCGATTTGTCCTCTTGATGGTGTCCTTTGCCTTACAGAAACTTTGTAATTTTATGAGGTCCCATTTGTCAATTCTTGCTCTTAGAGCATACGCTATTGGTGTTCTGTTCAGAAACTTTCTCCCTGTACCGATGTCCTCAAGGGTCTTCCCCAGTTTTTTTTCTATTAGCTTCAGAGTGTCTGGCTTTATGTGGAGGTCCTTGATCCATTTGGATTTGAGCTTAGTACAAGGAGACAAGGATGGATCAATTCGCATTCTTCTGCATGCTGACCTCCAGTTGAACCAGCACCATTTGTTGAAAAGGCTATCTTTTTTCCATTGGATGTTTTCAGCCTCTTTGTCGAGGATCAAGTGGCCATAGGTGTGTGGGTTCATTTCTGGATCTTCAATCCTGTTCCATTGATCCTCCTGCCTGTCACTGTACCAATACCATGGCTAAGATTAAAAATTCAGGAGACAGCAGGTGTTGGAGAGGGTGTGGAGAAAGAGGAACACTCCTCCACTGCTGGTGGGGTTGCAAATTGGTACAACCACTCTGGAAATCAGTCTGGCGGTTCCTCCGAAAACTGGGCACCTTACTTCCAGAAGATCCTGCTATACCACTCCTGGGCATATACCCAGAAGACTCCCCACCATGTAATAAGGATACATGTTCTACTATGTTCATAGCAGCCCAATTTGTAATTGCCAGATGCTGGAAAGAACCCAGGTATCCCTCAACAGAAGAGTGGATGCAAAAAATGTGGTATATCTACACAATGGAGTACTATTCAACCATTAGAAACAATGAATTCATGAAATTCTTAGGCAAATGGATGGAGCTAGAGAACATCATACTAAGTGAGGTAACCCAGACTCAAAAGATGAATCATGGTATGCACTCACTAATAAGTGGATATTAACCTAGAAAACTGGAATACCCAAAACATAATCCACACATCAAATGAGGTACAAGAAGAAAGGAGGAGTGGCCCCTGGTTCTGGAAAGACTCAGTGAAACAGTATTCAGCAAAACCAGAACGGGGAAGTGGGAAGGGGTGGGTGGGAGGACAGGGGAAGAGAAGGGGGCTTGCGGGACTTTCGGGGAGTGGGGGGGCTAGAAAAGGGGAAATCATTTGAAATGTAAATAAATTATATCGAATAATAAAAAAAAAAGAAATGTATGTTCAAAAATATTTGTTGAATACACTATGTGTAGCAAGTATTATGTGGAATACACAAATATATGTTACATTCTCTCACTTCTAGCACTTTGTGATAAATGTTAATGACATACCAGATATGTTTTTTTTCCTCATTGTAAAGTCTAGTCATACCACCATATGCAAAAGACGGGCAAAGGAATAACCAGTGATAGTGGGAATCATCATATATAAAGGAGTCAGGTGGAAGTCCCAAAATATATTCTTGTCCTACCACATATATGAAGTAACTGTTTTTAGTTAAAGGGCCTGCTATTAGAACAAGGAAACAATAAGTTTGAATATTCTTTGCTTTTGTATTTGTTTATTGTTGTTGTTGTTTATACTGGGTAAAGGATAGCATCTTTAAAAAAGGTACTGGTCAACTGGTCAATGTGCAAAGTAATAAAATTTGGTATTCATTTCTTTCTCCTTTTTTCTGTTGTCCTCACTTTCAGTTGCTGCCCACCCAATTGTGAAAATAAAATTTTCCTAATATACTTTTCCCTGATGATGGCTTCCCCACCCTCTAATCCTACCACTTTCTCTACACCTCTCCTCCCATCTAGGTCTACCTCCTTTCTGTCTCCTTTTTTTAAAAAAAAGAAAAACAGGCTACTGAGAGCAAATGATAAACTATAATATATTATGAAAGATGAAACAAAAAATAGTGCATCAAAATAGGACAAACCAAACCAAAAGTGAAAGAGGACCTACAAAAAGTGGTACAGCAAAACAAAACAAAATGACAATGACAGCAACAACAAAAGCATATATAAGCACAGAAAAACTGTTTCTCACATTCCAGAATCCAAAAAAACACTAAACTGAAAACCCTAATATATATCCAAAGAACTCATAAGGCAAATCATGTGTGTGTGTGTGTGTGTGTGTGTGTGTGTGTGTGTAGTAAAATAAATTACACTATATTGTGATACAAGGAACCTCCAAAGATCCAGTTTACTTTCTGTTGGCCTTCTCTTGCTGGATGAAGTGGAAAATTCTGGTTTCTTTGGAAACACCAATACTCTTCAAACTGTTCCACAAAATAGAAACAGAAGGAACACTACCCAATTCCTTCTACGAAGCCACAATTACGCTGATACCAAAGCCACACAAAGATCCAACAAAGAAAGAGAATTTCAGACCAATTTCCCTTATGAACATCGATGCAAAAATACTCAATAAAATTCTTGCCAACCGAATCCAAGAACACATCAAAACGATCATCCACCATGATCAAGTAGGCTTTATCCCGGGAATGCAGGGTTGGTTCAATATACGGAAATCCATCAATGCAATCCACTACATAAACAAACTCAAAGAACAAAACCACATGGTCATTTCATTGGATGCTGAAAAAGCATTTGACAAAATTCAGCATCCTTTCATGCTTAAAGTCTTGGAGAGAACAGGAATTCAAGGCCCATACCTAAACATAGTAAAAGCAATATACAGCAAACCGGTAGCCAGCATCAAACTAAATGGAGAGAAACTTGAAGCAATCCCACTGAAATCAGGGACCAGACAAGGCTGCCCCCTTTCTCCTTATCTTTTCAATATTGTACTTGAGGTACTAGCTCGGGCAATTTGACAACATAAGGAGGTCAAAGGGATACAAATTGGAAAGGAAGAAGTCAAACTTTCATTATTTGCAGACGACATGATAGTCTACCTAAGTGACCCAAAAAACTCCACTAGAGAGCTCCTACAGCTGATAAACAACTTCAGCAAAGTGGCAGGTTGTAAAATCAACACAAGCAAATCAGTGGCCTTCCTATACTCAAAGGATAAGCAGGCTGAGAAAGAAATTAGGGAAATGACCCCCTTCACAATAGCCACAAACAATATAAAGTATCTTGGGGTGACTCTTACCAAACATGTGAAAGATCTGTATGACAAGAACTTCAAGACTCTGAAGAAGGAAATGGAAGAAGACCTCAAAAAATGGGAAAACCTCCCATGCTCATGGATCGGTAGAATCAATATAGTTAAAATGGCCATTTTGCCAAAAGCAATATACAGATTCAATGCAATACCCATCAAAATCCCAACTCAATTCTTCACAGAGTTAGAAAGAGCAATTATCAAATTCATCTGGAAACTCATTTGTTTCATATGATCTTTTGTTGGGGAAGACATGTGAAAGAATGTTTTGCTGAATTAGACACAGGTGAGATGAAATTTTTCTGAAGCAAACACATGCGAGCATGAGTGAGGTTTAGATAGAATATAGATTACCCCACTGACAGTGGGAGTTAAAAAAAAAAAACTATAGCATTGGTTCATCTTGTTTTGTTTCTCTCTTCTTTGCTGAGTACTCAGGTATTGTGCTGCTAATCTTTGTTTGTCATGACTTAGTAGAGAGTAACTCTCCAAACAACTTATAATATTCTGTTGGCTTCATGGGAGGCAGGGGTAGGGGAGATCACAGTTTCTCTGGATTGAACTGGCATTGCTGATGTGTGAGTGCTGATTGTTGAGTGTACTGGACGGCTGCTGCTGATTCATGTTGGTGTTTTGCTAGAGGAGTGGATGGCTGAAAATAAAGATTGGATTAGCCCCCAAGAACTATTTCTAAACGGCTCCACTTCCCACTTTATCCTATTAACCTATCTTTTCTACTATGTCTGGTAGGTGGTGGGCTAGATAGGAGGTTGAAGTGTTTAAGAACAATTTTAAAAGTAAGTTTTGAAAAATCTAAGTTTATAGCTGATCATACAAACTACTCTTAAGGCATTTTTTTTCTCTTAGTGTCCCCCATCACATGCGGCTCTTACACACTGTTCACTTCTTCGCCAGGGCTCTCTGACACCTGAGGAGAAGGAATTGATGGAGATATCCCATTTAGGGCTGAGTGTTCAAGTGTTTCTCATTTTCTGCTTATTGTCTGGTTGTCTGTATTTTTCCCATCTACTGTAGCAGAAAGCTTGTCTGATGATGGCTGAGTGACACACTGATATATGAGCATGACAGAATCCAATTAGGCATCATTTTATTGATACTTTTTAAGTATAGTAGTATTTTCTTTTACACTATTTCTCAGATGGCTAATCTTAGGTTCTTAGTTATTCAAGCAGTAACAGGTATGGGTTCGATCACATGAAATGGACCTTGAGTCAAAACAAATATTGGTTGGTTATATCTGCAAGATATGTGCCGCTCCCTAGCACATCTTTCAGGCAGGGCACCATTGTCAATCCACAGGTTAATGGATGGTTTAGTGTCTATGTTTCTCCTTCAGTAGCATACAGATTACCTCCCTGTACAAAGATGCTATCTTGTAGGCATGAAGAATTAAGGTATGCACAATATAAACTTCTCCATGTCCAGTTCCTTTTGTAGTTGTTTTCTTCAGCAATGGGGCCTTGCTATCTGTTTGTGGAGAGTGACCTATAGTTCTGGCAATAGCCTTGGTTGTTGTGGCCTCCCATGGGGTATCTTTGGCCATCAACTCAATTAAATATAACTCAATTCAAGTATGGGAAGCTTCAGTGCTTTTTAAATAAAGAAAGCAGGAAGGGTCAGAGCTAGTCAGACATAATTCCAGCTCACAGCTTACATAGCACCAGCCCTATCTCAATACAGATCTGTTTTTGCAGAGTTTGCTTTCCTCCCTACTCCTTCTTGAAAGCTGCTAGAATTAGAAATAAATCATTTAGCTTTTTCTCTCTCAGTGTTCAGATCTTCCCTTATGGCAATTCCATCATTGCTACTATGAGAAAATGTGGTGCTCATAATAATTATCTTTAAAATTTACATAGTGAAATAAATTATAAAATTCCAACTTGCTCTGTGCCCTGCAGTATCATTTTATTTATTTATTTATTTATTTACCCATGATGAAAGACAAATTAGGCTTACTTTAGCATCATAAGTAAGGACAAGATTTTTTTCAATCGCTTTGTGGCCCACGTTTTAGCCTATCTACCCTAACATATTTGATATTGCCAATGCATCAATTTTACAGGAATCGTTTTTCAGATTTATTTTTAAAGAATCCCACACTCCAGTCCCAGATTTAGAGATGAGGCCACTGTCTTCCTCCAGCAACTGAGTGGAATGGTACAGCCAGGAGCACAGGGAACAACTGAGTGCCACAAGGTCTGAGACAGGGTCTGCCCAGGCCCCACCTGTATGCAGGAGCTGGACAGTGCCACAGCCATCTTGCACCTTTCCTGCCAGGGGTGAACTGCTCTGTAGGGTGTCCCACATTTAGAGGTGAGGTCACCATCTTCTCTCCAGCGACAGAGCAAACAGGTATAGTCAAGAGCACAGGGAACACCTGAGTGCCACAGGGCTGGGACAGGGTCCGCCAGTGCCCCACCTGCATCCAGAAGCTGGGCTGTGCCACAGCTGTCTGTGCACCTATCTTGCCAGGGGAAAACTACTCTTCAGGGAGGGATTTGACTCCCTCATTTAGAGGTGAGGCTGCCAACTTCTCTCCCACCACTGAGCAGGCAGCACAGCCAAGTGCACAGGGAAATCAGAGTACCAGAACAGCTGAGACAGGGTGTACCAGGGCCCCACCAATACCGAGTATTTGGGTAGTTCCACAGCACTATGTGCCAAGGGAGACCTGGTCACCTAGGGGTGCTGAGACGGGCATGAAGGCACACAGGAGGGACAATAATCAGTCTGAGACAGTAGGACTAACTAACACCAGAATTAACTAGATGGATAAAGGCAAAAGTAGGAACATTACCAACAGATATCAAGGAAACATGGCACCATCTGAACCCAATTCTTCCACAACAGCAAGTCCTGGATACCCCAACACACAAGTAAAAGAAAGATTTGGATTTAAAATCACAGCTCATGATGATGATAAAGGGCTTCAAGAAAGATATAACTACCCCCTTAAAGAAATATAGGAGAACACAGGAAAAATTAGAAGCCCTTAAAGAAATTTAGGAAAGCACAACAAAACAGGTGAAGGAATTGAACAAAATCATCCAGAATCTAAAAGTAGAGGTAGAAACAATAAAGAAATCACAAAGGGAAACAACTCTGGACATAGAAAACCTAGGAAAGAAGTCAGGAATCATGGATGCAAGCATCAACAACAGAATACAAGAGATAGACAGAATAACAGATGCAGAAGATAGCACAGGGAGCATTGACACAACATCCAAAGAAAATTAAAAATGCAAAAAGCTCCTGACCCAAAACATCCAGGAAATCGAGGACAAAATGAGAAGACAAAACCTAAAGATTATTGGTATAGAAGAGAGTGAAGATTTCCAATTTAAAGGGACAGTAAATGTCTTCAACAAAATTATAGAAGAAAACTTACCTAACCTAAAGAAAGAGATGCCTATGAACATACAAGAAGCATACAGAACTCTAAAATGATTTGACCAGGAAAGAAATTCCTCCTGTCACATAATAATTAAAACACCAAATGTACTAAATAAAGAAAGTATATTAAAAGCAGTAAGGGGAATCCTGAGGCCTCTGGCATGAGCCTTCAGGCCTCTGCTTCGGGATCTGGAGCAGCCTGGGCCATGAGCAGCCTGGGACATGGAACCCTGTCTCCAGGAAGTTCAAGAGGCCAGCAGTATACCCAGAGCCCAGCTGGGAGCAAGCAGCATGCTGAGTGAGTCAGGCCCTGCAGAGCTGAGGATCCAGCTCTGAGGCCTCTGGCAGGAGCCTTCATGCCTCTGCTTTGGATCAGGAGCAGCCTGGGCCACAGCACCTCATCTCCAGGAATTGCAAGAGGCCAGTGGTACACCCAGAGGCCAGTGGTACACCCAGAGGCCAGCTGTGAAGAGGAAGCTTGCACTGGTAAGTCGAGCATTGACAAGGAGACCAACTAACACCAGTGAGAATTAGATGGTAAAAGGCAAATGCAGGAACGTTACTAACAGAAATCAAGGCAATATGGCAGCATCTGAACCCAAATCTCCATTAGCAGCATGTCCTGAATACACCAACACTCCAGAAAAACAAGATATGGATTTAAAATCACTGGTCATGATACTGTTACAGGATCACATGAAGGACATAAATAAATCTCTTAAAGAAACTGAGGAGAAAATGGATCAAAAGTTAGAAGCCCTTACAAGGGAAACACAAAAATCATTGAAAGAAATTCAGGAGAATTCAGAAGCCAATAAGAAGGAAACACAAAAATCACTTAAAGAAATACAGAAGAACTTTGGTCAACAGGCTGAGGTCATGAAAGAGGAAACACAAAAAGCTCTTAAAGAATTACAGGAAAACACAAACAAGCAAGTGAAGGAGCTAAGCAAAACTATCCAAGATCTAAAATCAGAAGTATAAACAACTAAGATATCTCAAAGGGAGACAACTTTGGAGATAGAAAACCTTGGGACGAATTCAGGGGCCATAGATGCAACTATCAACAACAGAATAAAAGAGATAGAAGAAAGAGTCTCAGATGCTGAAGATACCATAGAAACCATGGACTCAACAGTTAAAGAGAATGCAAAATGCAAAAAGCTTGTAACCCAAAACATCCAGGAAATCCAGGACACAATGAGAAGACCAAACCTAAGAAACCTATGCATTATAGGCACAGATGAGAGTGAAGATTTACAACAAAAGGCCCAGCAAATGTCTTCAATAAAATTATGGAAGAAAACTTCTTTAACCTAAAGAGAGAGATGCCCATGAATATACGAGAAGCCTACAGAACTCCAAACAGACTGGACCAGAACAGAAATATGTCCTGTCACATCATAATCAAAACCCCAAATGTACTAAGCAAAGAAAATATATTAACCCTAGTAAGAGAAAAAGGCCAAGTAAAATATAAAGGAAGACCTATCAGAATCACACCAGACTTCTCACCTGAGACTATGAAA
Organism: Apodemus sylvaticus; assembly: GCF_947179515.1. Taxonomy (NCBI): domain Eukaryota; kingdom Metazoa; phylum Chordata; class Mammalia; order Rodentia; family Muridae; genus Apodemus; species Apodemus sylvaticus. Next base: position 89,492,199 of record NC_067495.1, read on the forward strand.
GCTAGAAGAAATTCCACTAGAGAGCTCCTACAGCTGATAAACAACTTCAGCAAAGTGGCAGTTTATAAAATCAACTCAAGCAAATCAGTGGCCTTCCTATACTCAAAGGATAAGCAGGCTGAGAAAGAAATTAGGGAAATGACCCCCTTCACAATAGCCACAAACAGTATAAAGTATCTTGGGGTGACTCTTACCAAACATGTGGAAGATCTTTATGACAAGAACTTCAGGACTCTGAAGAAGGAAATGGAAGAAGACCTCAAAAATGGGAAAACCTCCCATGCTCATGGATCAGTAGAATAAATATAGTTAAAATGGCCATTTTGCCAAAAGCAATATACAGATTCAATGCAATACCCATCAAAATCCCAACTCAATTCTTCACAGAGTTAGAAAGAGCAATTATCAAATTCATCTGGAACAACAAAAAACCCAGGATAGCTAAAACTATTCTCAGCAACAAAAGAAAATCTGGGGGAATCAGTATCCCTGACCTCAAGCAATGCTACAGAGCAATAGTGTTAAAAACTGCATGGTATTGGTACAGCGACAGGCAGGAGGATCAATGGAACAGGATTGAAGATCCAGAAATGAACCCACACACCTATGGCCACTTGATCCTCGACAAAGGGGCTGAAAATATCCAATGGAAAAAAGATAGCCTTTTCAACAAATGGTGCTGGTTTAACTGGAGGTCAGCATGCAGAAGAATGCGAATTGATCCATACTTGTATCCTTGTACTAAGCTCAAATCCAAATGGATCAAGGACCTCTACATAAAGCCAGACACTCTGAAGCTAATAGAAAAGAAACTGGGGAAGACCCTTGAGGACATCGGTATAGGGAGAAAGTTTCTGAACAGAACACCAATAGTGTATGCTCTAAGAGCAAGAATTGACAAATGGGACCTCATAAAATTACAAAGTTTCTGTAAGGCAAAGGACACCATCAAGAGGACAAATCGGCAACCAACAAATTGGGAAAAGATCTTCACAAATCCTACATCAGATAGAGGGCTAATATCCAATATATATAAAGAACTCAGAAAGTTAGACTCCAGAAAACCGAACAACCCTATTAAAAAATGGGGTACAGAGTTAAACAAGGAATTCTCACCTGAAGAAATTCGAATGGCGGACAAGCATCTTAAAAAATGCTCAACTTCATTAGTCATTAGGGAAATGCAAATCAAAACAACCCTAAGATTTCATCTTACACCATCAGAATGGCTAAGATTAAAAATTCAGGAGACAGCAGGTGTTGGAGAGGGTGTGGAGAAAGAGGAACACTCCTCCACTGCTGGTGGGGTTGCAAATTGGTACAACCACTCTGGAAATCAGTCTGGCGGTTCCTCTGAAAACTGTGCACCTCACTTCCAGAAGATCCTGCTATACCACTCCTGGGCATATACCCAGAAGACTCCCCACCATGTAATAAGGATACATGTTCTACTATGTTCATAGCAGCCCTATTTATAATTGCCAGATGCTGGAAAGAACCCAGGTATCCCTCAACAGAAGAGTGGATGCAAAAAATGTGGTATATCTACACAATGGAGTACTATTCAGCCATTAGAAACAATGAATTAATGAAATTCTTAGGCAAATGGATGGAGCTAGAGAACATCATACTAAGTGAGGTAACCCAGACTCAAAAGGTGAATCATGGTATGCACTCACTAATAAGTGGTTATTAACCTAGAAAACTGGAATACCCAAAACATAATCCACACATCAAATGAGGTACAAGAAGAAGGGAGGAGTGGCCTCTGGTTCTGGAAATACTCAGTGAAACAGTATTCGGCAAAACCAGAACAGGGAATTGGGAAGGGGTGGGTGGGAGGACAGGGGAAGAGAAGGGGACTTACAGGACTTTCGGGGAGTCGGGGGCTAGAAAAGGGGAAATCACTTGAAATGTAAATAAATTATATCGAATAAAAAAAACCAAAAAAAACCCAAAAAAACAAAAAAAAAACAAAACCAAAAAAACAAAAATAAATAAATAAATAAATAAAAGAACCTGTACCATAGTAATTTCCAGAAATGTATAAAAAGTGGCAGATCTGAGGAGATGGAGTGGGAAACATAGGTTTCTGTTGAAACAAAGAACACAGATATGGGCTTCCTCTGGTGTCTTTTGGGAATACTCGCTGGTCGCTGGTCTGTTTTCACTCCTTGGAGGTCAGAGTGTATTAAACTACAAGATGAAAGAAAAAAAAAAAGAAAGAAAGAAAGCTAGAAGATCCTGGGAAGATCTCATTCAGACTCTAAGAGAACACAAAACAACTATACCCAGCAAAATTCTCAATCAACATAGATGGAGAAACCAAGATATTCCATGACAAAACCAAGGTCACCCAATATCTTACCACAAACACAGCCCTACAAAGGATAATAGGAGGAAAACACCAACACAAGGAGGGAAACTTAATGCTGGAAAATGCAAGATAGTAACCTTCTTTCATCAAACCCAAAAGAAGATAACCAATCAAATATAAAAGATAACATAAAAAATTAAGGGAAGTAATAATCACTATTCCTTAATATCTCTTAACATTAATGGACTCAATTCCCCAATAAAAAGGCATAGACTAACAGACTGGATACTTAAACAGGATCCTACATTTTGCTGCATACAGGAAACACACCTAAGGGTCAAAGACAAACATTACCTTAGAGTAAAAGGCTGGAAGACAATTTTACAAGCAAATCTCTCAATTACCATAGATGGACAAACCAAGGTATTCCATGACAAAGACTAATTTATACAAAATCTTTCCACAAATTCAGCCCTTCAAAGGATAATGAATAGAAAACACCAAAAAAGGGGGAAACTATACACTAGAAAAAGCAAGGAATTAATCATCTTTTAACATACCAAAAAGAAGAGAGCAACACAAACATAACTCCACCTCTAGTAACAAAAATAACAGTAAGAAACAATAAGTTCTCCTTAATATCTCTTAATATCAATGGAATCAATTCTTCAATAAAAAGACATAGACTAACAGACTGTACACATAAGCAGGACCCAACATTTTGCTGCATACAGGAAACCCACCTCAGGCACAAAGACAGAGTAAAAGGTTGAAAAACAATTTTCCAAGAAAATGGTCCCAACAAATAAGCTGTTATAGCCATCCTAATATAGAATAAAATTGACTTTCAACCTAAAGTAATCAAAAAAGATAAGGAGAGACACTTCATACTTATCAAGGGAAAATCTGCCAAGATGACATCTCATTTCTGAACACATATTCTCTAAATATGAGGGCATGAGCATTCATAAAAGAAACTTTAGAAAAGCTCAAAATGCACATTGTACCACACACAATAATAGTGGGAGACTTCAGTATCCCACTTTCATCAATGGACAGATCAGGGAAACACAAACTAAACAGAGAAACAGTAAAACTAACCAAAGTTATGAACCAAATGGTTTTAACAAATATCTATAGACTCTTTTATGCTAAAAAAGAATATACCTCCTTCTCAGCACCATTACGTTTTTCAAAATTGATCATATACTCAGTCACAAAACTAACGTCAGCAGATATAAGAAGATTAAAATAATTCCAATCACCCTATCAGATCACCAGAGTAAGACTGGTCTTCAATAACAACAAAAACAACAGAAATCACACACACACATGGAAATTGAAAAACATTTTACTCAATAACGTGGTCAAGGAAGAAATAAAGAAGGAAACTAAAGACTTTCTAGAATTTAATTAAAATGAAGGCACAACATACTCAAACTTATGGGACACAATGTAAGCAGTGCTAAGAGGAAATCTCATAGCTCTGAGTGCTTACACAAAAATACTGGAAAGAGAATATACTAGCAGCTTAACAGCACAGCTGAAGGCTTGAGAACAAAAAGAAGTAGATATATCTAAGAGGGATAGACAGCATGAAATAATCAAACTCATGGCTGAAATCAACTAAGTAGAAACAAAAGGAAATATACAAAGAATCAACCAAACCAGGAGCTGGTTCTTTGGAAAAAACCAACAAGATAGATAAACTCTTAGACAAACCAACCAGAGGGCACAGAGACAGTACCCAAATCAGCAAAATCAGAAATGAAAAGGGAAGCATAGCAGCAGATACTGAGGAAATCCAAAATATCATCAGATCCTACTTCAAAAACCTGTACTCAACAAAAGTGAAAAATCTACATGAAATGGACAATTTTCTCAACAGATACCAAGCACAAATGTTAAATCAGATTCATATAAATGATCTTAACAACCCCACAACCCCTAAAGAAATAGAATCAGTCTTAAATAGTCTCTCAACCAAAAAATCCTAGGACCAGATAGGTTCAATACAGAGATCTATCAGACCTTCAAAGAAAACTTAACACCAATATTCTTCAAATTATTTCACAAAATAGAAACAGAAGGAAAATTACCCAACTTGTTTTATGAAGCTACAACTACTCTGATACCTAAACCACACAAAGACACAACAAAGAAAGAATTTCAGACCAATTTCCCGAATGAATATTGATGCAAAAATACTCAATAAAATTCTTGTCAACTGAAACCGAGAAAATACCAAAAACAGTCATCCAACATGATCAAGTAGGCTTCATCCCAGAGATGCAGGAATGGTTCAATATATGGAAATCCATCTATGCAATCCACTATATAAACAAACTCAAAGAAAACAAAAACATGATCATTTCATTAAATGCTGAGAAAATCCAACACTTCTTCATAATAAAAGTCTTGGAAAGATCAGGAATTCAAGGTCCATATGTAAACATAATAAAATCAATATACAGCAAACCAGTAGCCAATATCAAACTGAATGGTGAGAAACTTGAAGCAATATCACTGAAATCAGAGTCTAGACAAGGTTGTCCTCTCTCTCTCTCTCTCTCTCTCTCTCTCTCTCTCTCTCTCTCTCTCTCTCTCTCTCTTCCTATTTAATATAGTACTCAAAGTCCTGGCGAGAGCAAGTAGAAAACAAAAGGCTATCAAAGGGATTCAAATTGGAAAGGAAGAAGACAAAGTATCAATATTTGCAGATGATATGATAATATACTTAAGTGACCCCCAAAATTCCACCTAAACATGATAAACAATTTCAGCCAAGTGGCTGGATATAAAATTAACTCAAACAAATCAGTAGCCTTCCTATACTCAAAGGATAAAGAGGCTGAGAAAGAAATTAGGGAAATGACATCCTTCACAATAGTCACAAATAACACAAAATACATTGGTGTGACTCTTACCAGGCAAGTGAAAGTTCTTTATGACAAAAACTCAAGTCTCTGAAGAAATAAACTTTAGAAGATCTCAGAAGATGGAAAGATCTCCCATGTTCATGGATTGGCAGGGTTAATATAGTAAAAATGGCCACCTTGCCTAAAGTAATCTACAGATACAATCCAATCCCCATCACAATTCCAACTCAGTTCTTCATAGAGTTAGAAATAAAAATTTCCAAATTTATCTGGAATAACACAAAACCCAGGATATTAAAAACTATTCTCAACAATAAAAGAACTTCACCACCCCTGACCTCAAGCTCTACTACAAAGCAATAGTAATAATAAAATCTGTATGGTATTGATACAGAGACAGGCAAGAAATTCAATGGAATAAATTTGAAGACCCAGAAATAAAGCCACATACCTATGGTCACTTCAACTTTGACAATGTAGCTAAAACCATCCAGTGTAAAAAAGACAACATTTTAACAAATGGTGCTGGGTCAACTGACAGTCAACATGTAGAAGGATACAAATTGACCCATTCTTATCTCCATGTGCAAAGTTCAAGTCCAAGTGGATAAAGGACCTCCACATAAAACCAGATATACTAAATAATAAAAGAGAAATTGTGGAAGAACCTAGAGCACATGGACACAGGGGAACATTTGCTGAATAGAACACCCATAGCTTATGCTCTAAGGTCAAGAATACAAAAATTGGACCTTATAAAATTTCAAAGTTTCTGTAAGGCAAAGGTCACAGACAATAAAGCAAAACAGCAACCAACAGATTAGGAAAAGTTCTTTACCAATCCTATGTCAGATAGAGGGTTAATATCCAATATAGACAAAGAACTCAAGAAGTTAAATTCCAGAGAACTAAATAACCCTATTAAAAATGGGATACAGAGCTAAACAGAGAATTCTCAACTGAGGAATACCAGATGGTTGAGAAACACCTAAATAAATGTTCAACATCCTTAATCATCAGGGAAATGCAAATCAAAACAACCCTGAGATTCCACCTCACACCAGTCAGAGTGGCCAGGATCAAAATCGCAGGGGATAACAAATGCTGTAGAGAATATAGATAAAGAGGAACACTCCTCCATTGCTGGTGGGATTGCAAGCTGTTAAAATCACTCTGGAATTCAGTTTGGTGGTTCCTCAGAAAATTGGACATAGCACCACCTGAGGACCTAGCTATACCACTCCTGGGCATATACCCAGAAGATTCTTCAACATGTAATAAGAACACATGCTCCACTATGTCCAGAGCAGTCTTATTTATAATAGCCAGAAGCTAGAAAGAGCCCAGATGTCCTTCAACAGATGAATGGATACAGAAAATGTGGTACATTTACAGGCTGGAGTACTACTAAGCTATTAAAATTAATGAAATCATGAAATTCTTAGGCAAATGGATATAGCTAGAAAATACCATACTGAGTGAGGTAACCCACTCACAAAAGAACACATATGGTATGCAGTTGCTGATAAGTGGATATTAGCCTAAAATCTCGAAACACCCAAGATACAACTCACAGACCATATGAAGCTCAAGAATAAGGAAGACCAAAGTGTGTACAGTTTGATTCTTATTGGAAAGGGGATCAAAACACCCATGACTCATAGCCAACCAATAGAATCAGCATAGGGTCCCCAATGGAGCAGGTAGAGAAAGGACCCAAGGAGCTGAAGATGTTTGCAGACATGCAGGAGGAACCATAATATGTACCAACAGTACCCCCCCAGAGATCCTAGGGTCTAAACCACCAACCAAATTGTACACATGGAGGGTCCCATGACTCCAGCTACAAATGTAGGAGAGGACGACCATTTCAGACCTCAGTGAGAGGAAAGACCATGCATGCTGTGAAGGCTAGACTCCCCAGAATAGGGGAATGCAAATCAGGAAATTGGGGGGGGGGGGAGAGGTTGATCAGGGGGAAAGGGAATGGGATTGGGGATTTTCAGAGGGGTAATGTGGAAAGTGAATACCATTTGAATTGTAAATAAAGCAAATATCTAATAAAATGATAAAAAGAATCCCACACTCATTGTCATAGTCCCATTAAAAAGTGCATCTAAGGGATCTAGAGTGGGGATTAGCAGTTAAGAAGACTTGATGCTCTTGTAGAGCACTCAGGTTCAATACTCAGGACCTACATTGTGGCTTCCATTTGTCTACGACTTCATTTCTAGGGGATCTGACAAATTCTGGTAGATTCTGTAGGCACAGCATGCATGTGATGCATATATATATATATATATATATATATATATATATATATATATATACACAAGAACAATTAATACCATTATATATATAAACTAAAATGCATTATGCTTTAAAAGTACATCTATGAAAGCAACTTTGTCCTAGAGATTTTAGAATTCAAATAGCATATCAATGGCCAAGGAGAATTCTTTTCAGATATTAAAATGATGAGGATGAAATTACACATATACAGTTTTGTTGGTATTGAGTCAGAGGCATGGATAAGCTTCAATTTAAACACAGAAGGCATTAGTGGGATTTATTTCAGGGAGTATAGAAATTAGAATGGCTAAGGACTCTTGGAAGAATCATGAGAATGTTACCATTTATCTCATAGCCAGATATGAACCTTGCATTTACATTCTCAAAGCAACTCAATGTAAATACTGTGTTTACCTACCTGAAACTTCTTAACAAAAATATAAATAACTACTTGTTTCTCCCTATTTATAACAAGAACATTGAGACTTGAAGGAGACATATTTTTCATACATAAAAAATAACCAGGTGAGAACTGTAGATCCATAGCTATTTATAAAGGCAAATACATTTAATTTCTATATTGTCTTGATACCAAACATTTGTACATTTGACCTTGAATGATGGTAAAGTTTTGAGTAGTTCTCCATTTATGTGACTGCAAGCCATTAGGTTAAAAAGACTATGTTCAGATAAGTAAGCACAATGAAAACAACGGGAACATAAATAGATCATAAACACTATTAAAAATAGCATCTTTAGTAATGTCCAATTCCTACACTTAAAGGAAAATATCCCTGAGGAACAGGTTTTTTTGTTTTGTTTTATTTTATTTTTTCCATAGCTTCAAATGAAAAAAAAAATGGTAAGAGGAGAGAAAACATTAGGTAAGTCCCAGGTGAGCTATGCAAACACCAACCCATGCACAAAACCTCCGACCCCAAATTTATTCTGTCTACAATAAATGCAGGGACTGGGGATTGAGCAGAGACTGAGAGAATGGCTAAGGAATAACTGGCCCAACTAGAGACTCATCCTATGGGCAAGCACCAATCCCTGACATTATTTATGATACTCTGTTATGCTTGCAGACAGGAGTCTAGCATGGCTGTCTTCTGGGAGACTCCACTCAGCAGGTGATTCAGAAGGATGCACCTGAAGGAAGGATCCCTCTGAAGGTAAAGGATTGTGGACTTCAATGGGGATAGAAACCTCACAGAAAGACAAAGTAAACTGACCTGCACCCCTGGGATTCTCAGAGACTGAACCTCCAGCCAAAGAACATGCAGAGGCTGGACCTAGGCCTCCCTGCTCATATGTAGCAGACATATAGCTGGACCATCATGTGGGTCCTAAACAAGTGGAGCAAAGCAGGAGCTATCCCAAAAGCAAAGACTGTAGTCTCTCTGTGGATTATGTTCATCTATCTGGGCTGCCTTATCTGGCCTCAGTGGGAAAGGATATACTTAGCCCTGCAGAAACTTACTGTGTCAACGTGGGTGAATACCCAGTGGGTCCTCCTCCCTTTCAGAGGAGAAGGGAATGGGGAATGTGGGAAGGATTGTGAATAAATAACAATGAATAAATAAATAAAAGGAAAAAAGGATTGACATGGAACTCTTTTGGGGGAAAAGATCTATCCAACATTTCCCACTATTCACATTTTCTATATCAGCCTGAGAATACAGCACGTAAATTTTATTATACATTTAATTTGTGCAAAAGATGTCAAGAAAATTGACAATGGAAGAAAAAATGAATTACTAAAAAATACCTATTTTCCAGATCATATGTTGAGTGTCCCCCAGAAATCCCTGTTTTGAAGGGTCTAAGTCTGGGTTAGTGCTACTAAAAGTGAGGTTGAAACTCTTGAGAGATGGAACCTAGCATGACATACCTTGGAAGGTATTTGGGGATGCAACTCATACTTGCCTCAATTGCCTTGGATACTAATATCTGAGGTGAATGGTATGCATTCCTCAATATGCCATGACATGCCAATTCAATAGCTTTTTGGAGGCTCAAATTTTGGTGCTACTTGATCATGGACTGGAACAGCCAAAAGCTATTTAATTATAGCAATAGGAAGCAAGTAGAGTAGATGACAGTTTTAAGGACATTTGAGGGTCATGTTAATATGAATATACTTTAGATCAATTTTCCACAAGATCTTTGCATCCATATACTCAACACTGCAGTATACTGAAGAGACTGATCAGGGAGGAATCTATTGAACCTGACTACTCTAGAGTAATCTATTGAACCCACTTAAAATACCAAAGGTAATAGGACCCATTGCTAATTCCTGTATTGCTAAAGGGGAGACCGAAGGTAGATATAGGAGAATTTGTCAGAAAATTGCTGGTCAGAAACCGCAGAGTAAATAGTGAAGATACAAGAGCGAGCTTGCCTCAGAAACTGGGTAGACAGAAATAACTGACTCACACAAAAATGAACAAACAAACCCTGTAGGTCAACCATACATTGTTTTAATCAATTAACTTACCTTGACACAACAGTATTGCCATCCCAAATTTATAATTTATGTTGCAGTTTAGTATTAAAAATTGATGGAGCATATGTTATGGCTGATGTCAAACTTTTAAAAAGCTACCAAATTTTCTTCAACAGCAACCATTCCCAATTGGAATAAATAAACATTCTTTTTGCTAGTCATGCTCAACATCAGTATCATTTAACAGTACTTTAGGTATTGGCCTTTATAATGTGGTGATATATCTCAAAATTGTTTTATTTTAGTTTCTAATGACTCACAATATTATCTTTTCCTATTATTACTTGTTCTTGTTTTATCTACTTTCATATTTAACCAATTTAAAACCTGACTCCTTTGGAACTAATGTGCTTATGTGCTTATATCATCTTATATATCCTGGTTACAATAAGTTATTGAGTGAGATATATCTAGGAACTGAGGCAGAAAACACTAGGAAAATCTACATATTGGCTCACTTTGTAGCTTCTACACACCTACCTTGCTTGTATAGACAATGATCACATGCATAAGTTTGGTATCCACCCGGAAGTGTGCTGGCCCCTACTAGATTAATTAACAATAAAATATAGCCTACATAGAGTTACCATGGAACAATCTCATGGAGACAAACATCAATTGTGATTTCCTCAGATAACTCCTGCACTGTTTGTCAGGTTGACAGCTGAGGCTAAGTAGGAGGGGGCTGCATTGCCTGGCTATAGTGTTTCTTAAACGCATTGCTGAATTTTAAGAGTTCTTTGTACATCTCAGACATGAGTCCATGAGTAAAAGAAGTATTTAATTTTAACTGTAAGGAAGTTCATTCAGCTTTATAATCTTTGTGTCTGATTAATATTGATATATGATTTTTTCAATGGATTATAAAAAGGCTCTTAGCTTTGAAAAATTATATATTTGGTTTATATTCTTTACTCTCTCGTAACTACCCTCTATAGATCTTTCCTACCTACTTACCCATAGAACATCATGCTCCTTTTTCCTTTCTCTCTAAGGAAAATAATAATAATACATAAATCAAGACAAACACTCCCCAAAGAACAAAAATAACAAAGCAAATCGCAAAAACATATGTCCATGTTTTTGTATGCAGCTTTGTAATAATAAGGTTGAAAATAAAATTAATTTAAGCAAAAATATTTATTATACAATTTATTAAAATATTAATTTATTTTTTAAAAACTGAAAATAGATTTTTTTCTCTAATACAAGAAATCCTAAATACAGGTTCTACTCCCTCCACTCCTCCCTGATCCCCTGACCGCTGCTCTTGCCCATATCCACTCCACCTCTGTTTCCACTTCAGACAAGTGGAAGCCTCTGAGAGACAGCAATCAAATAGGACAAAACAAGGTACAATAAGACAAGGTGAAAATATTCTTGTTGAGGAGCCAACAATACTCAATAATAGGAAAAGAATCTCAAAAGCAGGCAAAGGAGTCAGAGATATGCCCATTCCCACTGATAGGAGTCTCACAAAGATACTAAACTAACAGCTATAATGTATACAAATTAAATTTAAAATAAAAATAATTTAAAAGAAAATATGTAATTTTAACAGTTTATGATAATTTTAATCTTATTCTTACATACTCACAATGAGTTTTTTCACAGAACAGAATATTTTAATTTAAATTAGTACTCATTATACTAATTTTAATTCTGTTTACCAATATTTAACCCAAGGGCTTCAACTGTGATTTTCATACTTAAAAAAGTTTAACTGAATATGGTTTTACCCAAATGAAATCCGAGAATCTGGGAAATTCAGGAGGAAGATTTTCTTGAGTATTAGAGAACACTAGTACACACTATAAATTTTAGACAAGCTTGGACTACAGAGTAAGATTCTGGCCCATGTAAAATCTTAGCAATAATGGAGATTAGCCAGGTTTTATATTGCACATTTAATTACATGTTCCATCTTCAGTTAAAACTTGTACAGGGTACAATGTCTATATTGAAATTCCTTTTGTGTTGTGTGTGTCCAAACTTTTCTAGCATGGTTGACAGAAAATGATCATCTTTTATTTATTTGTTTATTGTTTATTTTTCAAAGATCAGTTCTCAGTGTTTAAATGGATTAGTTTTGAGACTCTTTCTCATTAATCTATTTTTCTATGCTTCTGCCAATACTATAGATAATCAAGTAATGCATATAAATGGAGATGTGAAAGTAGTGTTGTTTATGTCCTACTTCATTCTTTACCTTTAATATTATGTTGGCTATTTAGGGTCTTTTGTCTGTTCATGAAAACATTAAAGCTATGAGGTAATATCTGGAATATAACTTAGTGAGAATTAAGTGAGACTGAAATAAGTTTGTAGATCAAATTGAAAATAACTGAAATCTTAATATTGACTTTTTCACTGAAAATATTGGATTTATTTATTACTCTTGCATTTGTAGCAGCTGTTGCTTCACATATTTTGAAACTCTCTTTTTGAGCACTTATACATTTATAACTGTTACTTACACAACAAGCCTCAGTCCCTGTCTCACACAGCCTCTCCCCTTCCTCTCTTTCCTTTTCCTCTGAGAAGGTAGAGCTATCCCCTAGGTACCAACCCACCCTGGCACCTCAGATCACTGCAATATTAGGCAGCACTTTCTCCCCCCAAGCAGTCCAGTTAGGTGAACAGGATCCACAGGATGGACATAGTGTCAGGGTCAACACATGCTCCATTTGTTGAGAGACATGTACAAAGACCAAGTTGCACATTTGTTACCTATGTGGAGAATGCGGGAGTTCCAGTTTACACATGCAATTTGGTTGGTGGTTCAGTATCTAGGAGCCCATAAGGACCCAGAGTAGTTTACTCTGTTGATCTTATGGAGTCCTTTTCTTTTTTGCTTCCCTTAATCATTCACTCTTATTTATCTTTCACAAGAATCCCTGAGCTCCATCTAACAATTAGCATTAGGTCTCTTCATCTGTTTCCATTGGATACATGGTGGAGCCTCTCAGGAGACAGTTGTGCTAGGTTCCTAACTGCAAGAACAACAGAATATCATTAATAATCCCAAGGACTGGTTCTTGTTCATAGGATGGGTTTCAATTTGGGCCAATGATTGGTTGTCCATTTGCACACTCTCTGCACCAGTTTTGCTCTGAATTTCTTGTAGGCAGGGCATGTTTTAGGTTGATGTTTATGTGGATGGAATGATGTCCTTATCCCTCCACTTGGAGTTCTGCACAGTAGGTGACCACATTAGGTTTCATATCCTCCACTGCTGGGAGTCTCTGCTAGAGTCACTTCTATATTCTCACTGCAGGTTCCTTCACCCCAGGGCTCTAGAGATACCCTCTTTTTGAGCACTTATACCTTTAGGAATATTATATACATTAACTTATACTATTTTTTGTTTAGCTTATTTATAATTTTTGTATCCTTTTTATTCTTTATTTATTTGTTTATTATTCACTTTATATCCCAAACACATCACCATCTCCTCCCAGTCCCCCCTCACACAGGCCCTTCCCTATCTCCCCTTCCATTTTATCCTGTGGTGCCTTCCCCCAAGTTTGCTGCCTATTTCTTTTAAATTTGTAGCTCTCCCCCAGTTCTCCCTGCACTTGAGCCCCACCATTTTCCCTCCCTATCCCCTATTCTACCCTGTTCCCTCCACGCACCCAACTCTCATGACTATTTTATTCCTTCCCAAGTGAGTTTCAACATCTTCCCTTGGGCATTCCTTGTAATTTATCCTCTTTGAATCTGTGGATTCATTTCTATTCTTTTTATCACAATAGTATTACTCAAAATCTTTAATTATTTTATTGCATTTTACCGCTTTCTTTGAAATGTTAATATAAATTCTATTGTTTTCCATCTATGTTTATCAGAGACTTTGATATGTAATTATAATTATGTCTAATGTCACTACTTGATTTTGACATTTGTCATCATAGAATTAGATAGGAATAGCTCCTGTATCTTAAAAAGAGTTGTAACAAAATGCTATAATTTCCTCATCACACTTTTGGTAGCAGTTCTCATTAAGTCCATGATGCTGTTAATTATTGTTCAATATATTTAATGTATAATAGACCTACTATAGTTCCATACATCTTGTGTGAATTATGATAGACTGTATCTTCTAAGTAATTTCATCTATATATCAAACTCATATCTATGGAACAGATCATCATTTTCTTTATTATCCTTTCATTGTCCATAGAGCCTACAACTATATCCCGTGTTCTTTTTCTGATATTAGTATTTGGATTTACAGTGCTGTCAGTAATTCTACTAGACTTACTAATGTTTGGAAGAAAGGACTTGAAATCTTTTGTATGTTAAATGTCTTTTACAATGTTTTGCTTCTGTGTCCATTTTCAATTCTTTCATTCATGTTATTATCTTTTAAAGTTTGCATATGATATATATATATATATATATATATATATACATATATTAATCTGGGAGTTAATTCATTATCATGGAAACACTTCTGGAATATTAACATTTTTATCAATATGGAGAAATGCTTTACTGTCAGGAATCATCACAAATCGAAGATACAAACTAGCATGTGATGTTCCTGAGATGTATCCATCTTGCCTTAAAATCTATGAGGAATTTTCTACAATAGGCAAGGACCATGAGAAATTCATTTTAGGAAAGATTCCTGTTATTACTATGCTTTTATTGTTATTATTAAATATATATTACAATCACTAGTTAATAGCCCACACTGTTGGGCAGATCTCTGCAGACCTACAAAGATATACTGTTTTGTAGTGGTGCTATAGAGACAAATAGAAAATAATTCTGCAGAATTCCTGATATGATTGAAATAAGTTTAGGGAAAAGTTTATAGAGATGGTATTAGTTGCTAAAAAGATATAATAAAATTAGAATCAAGAATAGAATGTGCCCATTCCTTAAAATTGTAAGTATAGGCTAAATAATAAGATATACATTGAGCTTTCATAATTACAGTAAAGAGAGAAATAGACTTCAGGCAATTTTGTGTTCAAGGAAAAACATTTAGATCCAATGATAAAGTCACAGGTGCGCAATAAGATAAGTAAGGCAAAGCCATGTGAAAACTGTAGCTTTGAACTTTTAATTATTATATTATAATTAAACACTGCTTTGATATCAACATCCTTCTGCAACTCCCATTTTATCTCTGAGGTAATTTTCTCAAGAACATTTTGCCTAAGAAGATATAAAAAGACAAGAGAATAGAAATAAAGTTGTTAATTGAATAGTTTGCCTTGGGGAGCTTTGCCCCGTCCACCCATCCATTCTTCCAAAAGTATGTGTTTTGTCTACAAGTTTATGTTTAGGTATATGTTTTACATGTATATAGACATGCATGGATATTTCTGGAGTTGATTGTGACAGGCAATCTGGGCAGGGCCAGTGCGTGGGTGTGTGAAGGTTTGAATGATATGTGTCTGTGCATATTTGTCTGTATACAGCATCACAATTCGTTGCTGTTCCTTCCTCTCTGGTTAAAGAGCTTAGCCAGAAAAGCTTCTGGCTGACACACAAAAGAAAAGAGCACTAGCAATAAATCCTTTCACTTAATCTCCTGCTGTTTTAAGTTGAGGTGCTAAACAGTTTCAAACCTCAGATGAACTCAAAAGATAGGTCACCTACTCAAGCAAAGTGACTTAGACTTAAGACAAATAGACATTTTATTATTATATGGAAACCCTAAATATCACCTAATACCAAGTCTTACCCCTGCCAACTGAAGTGCTTCCCATTTCACTCCCTCAAGAAGAACTAAACCAGAAAGAAGAACTGCAGGGTCTGGCCCCTGGCACTTTACTGTTATTGCTTATATTTCTTCTATTTTCTCTTCACTGTCTAGTGTGGACACTACAAATATACTATACCTTTTGATCTTGTTTGTGTTTGTTTTTATTTTTTCTCTCTCTACTGTTTTTGGAATCTTAATGACATCATGAGGCTCAAAGACATAACCTCAGTCATATTCATTCTTCTTAATTCATGTTTAAGATGTCCATATTTCATCTGATATTGTAAATCTGTGATTGCAAACTGCTTTCTCTATTACAGTTTGTATCCCTTAAAACTTAACATTTTTTCTTCGATATATTCTTTATTTACATTTCTAATGATTTCCCCTTTCCTGGATCCCCCATCCCCAAAAGTCCCATAAGCCTTATTCCCTCCCCCCTGTTCCCCAATCCACCCCTTCCCACTTTCCTGTTCTGGTATTCCCCTACACTGCTGCACTGAGGCTTTCCAGAACCAGGGGCCACTCCTTCCTTCTTCTTGGACATCCTTTGATATGTGGATTGTATCTTGAGTATTCCAAGTTTCTAGGCTAATATCCACTTATCAGTGAGTGCATACCATGAGTATTCTTTTGAGACTGGGTTACGTCACTTAGGATGATATTCTCCAGCTCCATCCATTTGTCTAAGAATTTCATGAATTCATTGTTTCTAATGGCTGAATAGTACTCCATTGTGTAGTTATACCACATTTTCTGTATCCATTCCTGCGTTGAGGGACATCTCGGTTCTTTCAAGCTTCTGGCTATTATAAATAGGGCTGCTATCCCAGCATGTAATAAGAAAACTTTTTTTTAATTAGGTATATTCTTTATTTACATTTCAAATGATTTTCTCTTTCCTGCCCCCCCCCCCACACACACACCGAAAGTCCCATAAGCCATTTCCCCTCCATCTGTTTCCCAATAAACCCCATCCTGCTTCCCTGTCCTGGAGTTCCCCTACACTGCTGCATCCAGCCTTTTCAAGACCAGGGGCATCTCCTCCCTTTGATTTACAACAAACCCATCCTCTGCTGCCTATGCATCTGGAGCCATGGGTAACACCATGTGTCCTATGTAGTTGATGTTTTTGCCCCTGGGAGCTCTGGGATTACTGGGTGGCTCATAACATTGTTCCTCCTATGGTGCTGCAAACCCCTTCAGCTTCGTGGGTCCTTTCCCTAGCTCCCCCATTGGGGACCCTGTGCTCAGTTCAATGGCTGGCTGAGAGTGTCCCCCTCTGTAATTGTCATGCACTAACAGAGCCTCCCAGGTGATAGCTATATCCAGTTCCAGTCAGCAAGTACTTACGGGCATTAATAATAGTGTCTGGGTTGTGTAACAGTATATGGGATGCATCACTAGGTGGGGTATTCCATGGATGGTCTTTCCCTCAGACCCTGCTCCATATTTTGTCTATGTATCTCCTTCTGTGGGTATTTTATTTGCTCTTCTAAGAAGGACCAGAGTATCCATACATCCTTTTTCTTTGGCATTATTTGATATGTGAATTATATTTTGGGTATTCCAAAATTCTGGGCTAATATCCACTTATCAGTGAGTACATACCATGTGTTTTCTTTTGTGATTGGGTTACCTCACTTAGGATGGTATTTTACAGTTCCAACCATTTGTCTAAGAATTTCATGAATTCCTTGTTTTTAATAGCTGAGTAGTACTCCATTGTGTAAATGTACCACATTTTCTGTATCCATTCCTCTGTTGAGGGATATCTGGGTTCTTTCCAGGCTCTGGCTATTACAAATAGGGCTGCTATCAACATAGTGGAGCATTTGTCTTTATTGCCTCTGGGGAGTCCTCTGGATATATATCCAGGAGTAGTATAAACATGTCCTCCAGTAGTATCATGCCCAGTTTTCTGAGGAACCAAGTGATTGATTTCCAGAGTGGTTGTACAAGCTTGTAATCACACCAGCAGTGGAGGAGTTTTCTCCTCATTCTCACAGCACCTGGTGTCTCTTGAGTTTTTTATCTTAGCCATTGTGACTGGTGTGAGGTGAAATGTCATGGTTGTTTTGATTTGCATTTCCATGATGACTAAGGATGTTGAACATTTCTTTAGGTGTTTCTCAGCCATTCAATATTCCTCAAGGGAAAATTCTTTGTTTAGCTCTGTACCCTGTTTTTAATAGGGTTATTTGGCTTTCTGGATTCTAATTTATTGAATTCTTTGTACATATTGGATATTAGCCCTCTGTCAGATGTAGGGTTGATAAAGAATTTCTCCCAATTTGTTGGTTGCCAGTTTGTCCTGTTGACAGTGTCCTAGCCTTACAGAAACTTTGTAATTCTATGAGGTCCCATTTGTCAATTCTTGGTCTTAGAGCATAAGCTATTGGTGATCTGTTCAGGATAATTTCCCCTGTGCCCATGTGCACAAGGGTCTTCCCCAGTTTCATTTCTATTAGTTTCAGTGTGTCTAGATTCATGTTGAGGTACTTGATCCACTTGGACTTGAGCTTAGTATAAGGGGATACAAATGGATCGATTTGCATTCTTCTGTATGCTACCCTCCAGTTGAACCAGCACCATTTATTGAAAGGCTACCTTTTTTCCACTGGATGGTTTTAGCTCCCTTGTCAAAGATCAAGTGACCATAGGTGTGTGGGTTCATTTTTGGGTTTTCAGTTCTATTCCATTGATTTACATGCCTGACACTGTACAAATAGCATGCAGTTTTTAACACTATTGCACTGCAGTACTGCTTAAGATCCGTGATACTGATTCCTCCAGAATTTCTTTTACTGTTGAGTATAGTTTTATCTATCCTGTTTTTTTTTTTTTTGTTGTTATTCCAGAAGAATTTGAGAAATGCTCTTTCTAACTCTATGAAGAATTGAGTTGGGATTTTGACAGGGATTGCATTGAATCTGTAGATGGCTTTTGGCAAGATTGCCATTTTTACTATATTAATCCTGCCAATCCACAAGCATTGGAGATCTTTTCATCTTTTGATGTTTTCTTTGATTTCTTTCTTCGGAGATTGAAGTCACACCAAAATACCTTATGGTGTTTGTGACTATTGTGAAGGGTGTTGTTTCACTAATTTTTTACTCAGCTTCTTTATCTTTTGAATAAAGGAAGGCTATTGATTTGTTTGAGTGAATTTTATATCCAGCCACATTGCTGAAGTTGTTTTTCAGCTCTAGGAGTTCTCTGGTGGAGTTTTTGGGTCGCTTAATTATACTATCACAACATCTACAAATAGTGATGACTTGACTTCTTCCTTTACAATTTTTATCACTTTGACCTCCTTTTGTTGTCTAATTAATCTAGTGAGAATGTCAAGTACTATATTGAATAAATATGGAGAGGCAGGGCAGCCTGGTCTAGTCCCTGATTTTAGAGGGATTGCTTCAAATTTCTCTCAATTTAGTTTGATATTGGCTGCTGATTTGCTTTATATTGTTTTTACTACGTTGAAGTATGGGCCTTGAATTAATTTTCTTTCCAAGACTTTTAACATGAAAGGATGCTGAATTTTGTCAAATGCATTTTCGGCATCTAATGGAATGACCATGTGGTTTTTTTCTTTGAGTGGTTTATGTAGTGGATTACATTGACAGATTTCCATATATTGAACCATCCCTGCATCCCTGGGATGAAGCCTACTTTATCATGGTGAATGATAATTTTGATGTACTCTTGGATTCAGTTGGCAAGAACTTTATTATATATTTTTGCATCAATATTCATAAGGGAAATTGGTCTAAAGTTCTTTTTCTTTGTTGGATCTTTGTGTGGTATTGGTGTCAGTGTAATTATGGCTTCATAGAAAGAGTTAGGTGGAGTTCCTTTTGTTTCTGTTTTGTGCAATAGTTTGAAGAGTATTGGTGTTAAGTCTTCCTTGAAGGTTGGATAGAATTCTACATTAAAACCATCTCATCCTCTGCTTTTTTTGGTTGGGAGACTTTCAATGGCTGCTTCTATTTCTTTAGGGGTTATGGGACCATTTAGGTGGTCTATCTGATCCTGATTTAACTTTGGTATTTTATATCTGTCTAGGAAATTTTCCATTTCATCTAGATTTTCCAGTTGTGTTGAGTAGTAGTAGGAGCTTTTGTAGTAGGAGCTAATGTTTTTTTTTTCTTTTTTTTAATTTTCCTCAGTTTCTATTGGTAAATCTCCCTTTTCATTTCTGATTTGTTAATTTGGTTACTGTCTCTGTGCCCTCTGGTTGGTATGGCTAAGTGTTTATCTATCTTTGATTTTCCCAAAGAACCAGCTTCTGGTTTTGCTGATTCTTTTTATAGTTCTTTCTGTCTACTTGGTTGATTTAAACCATGGTTTTATAATTTACTGCTGTCTACTTTTCTTGGATGTATTAGTTTCTTTCTGTTCTAAAGCTTGCAGGTGTGCTGTTAAGCTGCTAGTATATGTTATCTCCAGATTCTTTTTGGAGACACTCAGAGCTATAAATTTTCTTTAAGCCTTGTTTTCATAGTGCCCCAAGAATTTGGGTATGTTGTGCCTTCATTTTCATTAAACTCTAAAAAGTATTTGATTTCTTTCCTTATTTCTTCCTTGACCAAAGTATCATTGAGTGGATCATTGTTCAGGTCCCATGTATATGTGGGCATTGTGTTATTTTTGTTGCTATTGAAGACCACCCTTACTCCCCAGTGATCTGATAGGATGCATGGGATTAGTTCAATCTTCTGATATCTGTTGAGGTCTGTTTTGTGACCAACTATATGGTCAATATTGGAGAAGGTGACATGAGGTGCTGAGAAGGTATATTCTTTTGATTTAGAATGAAATATTCTATAGATATCTACTAAATCCATTCAGTCCAAAACTTCTGTTAGTTTTACTGTGTCTCTGTTTAGTTTGTGATTCCCTGATCTGCCAATTGAGGAGAGTGGGGTGTTGAAATTTCCCACAATTATTATTTAAGGTGCAATGTGTGCTTTGAGTTTTAGTAAAGTTTCTTTTACAAATGAGGGTTCCCTTGTATTTGGAGCATAGATGTTCAGAATTGAGAGTTCTTCTTGGAAGATTTTTCCCTTGATTGGTATAAAGTGTCCTTTCATGACTTTTTTGATGAGATTTTGTTAAAAGTATATTATATAGGATATTAGAATGACTACTCCAGCTAGTTTCCTAGGACCATTTGCTTGGAAAACTGTTTTCCATTCTTTTATTCTGAGGTAGGCTTCTGGTATGGTCATGGGCATCTTTCTTTAAGTTAGGGATGTTTTCTTCTATAATTTTGTTGAAGATATTTACTGGTCATTTAAGTTGAAAATATTTATTTTTATTCAATGTATTTTTTTATTTACATTTCAAATGATTTCCCCTTTTCTGGCCCTCCACTTCCCTAAAGTCACATAAGCCCCCTTCCCTCCCCCTGTTCTTCCACCCTCCCCTTCCCAATTCCTTGTTCTGGTTTTGCCTTATACTGCTACACTGTGTCTTTCCAGAACCAGGGGCCACTCCTCCATTCTTCTTGTACCTCATTTGATGTGTGGATTATGTTTTGGGTATTCCAGTTTCCCAGGATAATATCCACTTATTAGTGGGTGCATACCATGATTAATCTGGAGGAAATGGACAATTTCCTAGACAGATACCAAATACCAAAATTAAATCAGGACCAACTAGATCATCTAAACAGTCCCATAACCCCTAAAGAAATAGAAGGGGTCATAGAAAGCCTTCCAACCAAAAAAAGCACTGGACCAGATGCTTCAGTGCAGAATTCTATCAGACCTTCAAAGAAGACCTAACACCAATCCTCTTCAAACTATTTCACAAAATAGAAACAGAAGGAACACTAATTCCTTCTACAAAGCCACAATTGCGCTGATACCAAAACCACACAAAGATCCAACAAAGAAAAAGAACTTCAGATCAATTTCCCTTATGAAATTCGATGCACAAATACTCAATTAAATTCTTGCCAACGGAATCCAAGAACATATAGAAATGATCATCCACCATGATTAAGTAGGCTTTATTCCAGGGATACAGGTTTGGTTCAATATATGGAAATCCATCAATGCAATCAACTACATAAACTAACTCAAAGAAAAAAACCACATGGCCATTTCATTGGATGCTGAAAAAGAATTTGACAAAATTCAGCATCCTTTCATGCTTACAGTCTTGGAAAGAACAGGAATTCAAGGCCCATACCTAAACATAGTAAAAACAATATACAGCAAACTGGTAGCCAGCATCAAACTAAATGGAGAGAAACTTGAAGCAATCCCACTAAAATCAGGGACTAGACAGGGCTGCCCCCTTTCTCCTTATCTTTTCAATATTGTACTTGAGGTACTAGCTCAGGCAATTAGACAACATAAAGAGGTCAAAGGAATACAAATTGGAAAGGAAGAAGTCAAATATCATTATTTGCAGATGATATGATAGTCTACCTAAGTGACCCAAAAAACTCCACTAGAGAACTCCTACAGCTGATAAACAACTTCAGCAAAGTGGCAGGTTATAAAATCAACTCGAGCAAATCAGTAGCAGTCCTATACTCAAAGGATAAGCAGGCTGAGAAAGAAATTAGGGAAATGACACCCTTCACAATAGCCATAAACAGTATAAAGTACCTTGGGGTGACTCTTACCAAACATGTGAAAGATCTGTGTGACAAGAACTTCAAGACTCTGAAGAACGAAATAGAAGAAGACCTCAAAAAATGGAAAAACCTCCCATGCTCATGGATCAGCAGGATTAATATAGTTAAAATGGCCATTTTGTCAAAAGCAATATACAGATTCAACGCAATAACCATCAAATTCCCAACTCAATTCTTCATAGAGTTAGAAAGAGCAATTCTCAAATCATCTGGAATAACAAAATACCCAGGATAGCTAAAACTATTCTCAACAACAAAAGAAATTCTGGGGGAATCAGTATCCCTGACCTCAAGCAATACTACAGAGCAATAGTGTTAAAAACTTCATAGTATTGGTACAGTGACAGGAAGGCGGATCAATGGAACAGGATTGAAGATCCAGAAATGAACCCACACAACTATGGCCACTTGATCCTCGACAAAGGGGCTGAAAACATCCAATGAAAAAAGATAGCCTTTTCAACAAATGGTGCTGGTTCAACTGGAGGTCAACATGCCGAAGAATGCGAATTGATTCATCCTTGTCTCCTTGTACTAAGCTCAAATCCAAATGGATCAAGGACCTCAGCATAAAGCCAGACACTCTGAAGCTAATAGAAAAGAAACTGGGGAAGACCTTTGAGGACATCGGTACAGGGGGAAAGTTCCTGAACAGAACACCAATAGCATATGCTCTAAGATCAAGAATTGACAAATGGGACCTCATAAAATTACAAAGTTTCTGTAAGGCAAAGGACACCATCAAAAGGACAAATCGGCAACCATCAAATTTGGAAAAGGTATTCATTCAACAACCCTACATCAGATAGAAGGCTAATATTCAATATATCCAAAGAACTCAAGAAGTTAGACCACAGAAAACCAAATAACCCTATTAAGTTGAAAATCTTCACTCTCTTTTATACCTATATTTCTTAGGTTTGGTATTTTCATTTAGTCCTGAATTTTCTGCATGTTTTGAGTCAGGAAATTTTTGAATTTTGCATTTCCTTTCACTGTTGTGTCAATAATCTTTTAATGGTATCTTCTGCAGCTGATATTGTGTCTTCTAATTCTTGTATTCTGTTATTGATTCTTGTACATCCAGGACTCCTGGCTTTTTTTTAACTTTTTTTAAATTTTTATTTTTTATTTTTTAATTTTTATATTATTTGTTTACATTCAAGATGAGTTCCTCTTTCCAGTTCCCCCCTCCCTATATGTCCCATAAGCCCTCTTCAGTCTGCCTACTCCCCAAATTGACTCCCTCCCAGTTCTCTGTCCTGGTAAATCCCTACATTGATGCATCAAATCTTTCCAGTACAAGGGCCCTCTCCTTCCTTCTTCTTGGGAATCATTTGTGTTAATAGTGTCTTGGGTATTCAGAGGTTCTGGGCTAATATCCAATTATCAATGACTGCATTCCATGTGTGTTCTTTTGTGATTGTGTTACCTCACTTAGGATGATATTTTCCAGTTCCAACCATTTGCCTAAGATTTTCATGAATTCATTGTTTTTAATTGGTGAGTAGTATTCCATTGTGTAAATGTACCAAATTTTCTGTATCCATTCCTCCACTGAGGGACATCTGGGTTCTTTCCAGCTTCCAGCTATTATAAATAAGGCTGCTATGAACATAGTGGAGCATGTGTCCTTATTGCATGCTGGGGAATCCTCTGGGTACATGCCCAGGAGTGTTATGGCAGTGTCTTCCAGAAATGTCATGCCCAGCTTTCTGAGGAACCACCAGCCTGATTTCCAGAGTGGTTGTATCCTCTTGCAATTCTACCAGCAGTGGAGGAGTGTTCCTATTTCTCCACATCCTAGCCAACACCTGCTGTCTCCTGAGATTTTAATCTTAGCCATTCTGATTGGTGTAAAGTGAAATCTCAGGGTTGTTTTGATTTGCATTTCCGTAATGAATAATGATGTTGAACATTTCTTAAGGCGCTTCTCAGTCATTCGAAGTTCTTCAGTTGAAAATTCTTTGTTTAGCTCTGTGCCCCATTCTTTAATAGTGTTATTTGAGTCTCTGGGGTCTAACTTCTTGAGTTCTTTGTATATATTGGATATTAGCGCTCTGTTGGATATAGATTTGGTGAAGATCTTTTCCCAATTTTTTGGTTGCCATTTTGTCGGATTGACAGTGTCCTTTGCCTTACAGAAACTTTGTAATTTTATGAGGTAACATTTGTCAATTCTTGATCTTAGAGCATAAGCTATTGGTGTTCTGTTCAGGAAATTTTCCCTTGTGCCAATGTGCCCAATGCTCTTCCGCAGTTTCTTTTTTATTAATTTCATTGTGTCTAGTTTTATGACTCTTGATCCACTTGGAGTTGAGCTTAGTACAAAGAGATAAGAATGGATTGATTTGCATTCTTCTGTATGATGACCTCTAATTGAACCAGCACCATTTGTTGAAAGGCTATCTTTTTTCCATTGGATGGTTTTAGCTTGGCATAATTAATACAGTAAAAATGGCCATCTTGCCAAAAGCAATATACAAATTCAATGCAATCCAATCCCCATCAAAATCCCAACTCACTTCTTCATAGAATTAGAAAGAACAATTCTCTAATTCATCTGGAATAGCATAAAACACAGGATAGCTAAAACTATTTTCAACAGGAAAAGAACTTCTGGGGGAATCTGTACCCCAAACCTCAAGCAGTACTACAGAGAAATAGTGGTAAAAACTGCATGGTATTGGAACAGTGACAGGCAGGTAGATCAAAGGAGTAGAATCAAAGACCCAGAAATGAACCTACACACCTATGGTCACTTGATCTTTAACTACTGACTTCTTTCCTAGGTTTTCTTCCTGTAAATATTTTGCCTCATGAGCTAGCCACCCTACTCTATCTAAGTATGCCCTCATTTTGTCTTTTAACATACAAGTTCTTCCTTTTATAACATGTATTTGTTTCTGGATACCTCATAATTTTTCTACATGAGCAGACAATTTGAATAACAGTAAGTGGGCTGTTATTTAAGTGGTTATCTATGCAGGGAAATGTTCCATATTTTTATTATTATGCTTCAGTATTTTAATGATACTGTATGGTTTAACTATGACATTCAAATTACTTTTCAGTTAAATGTCATCCCAATATTTGGCAAAATGCATTGACTAGAATAAATACACTTGAATATTTTTCTTCTACTATACAACATAGGTTATGATAAAGTCTAGATAGATTAAGCTCTAGAAAAAACAGATTTCCCCCTACCTTGATTATGGACCATGTTACAAAGTGTATAGTGTCCTAGCATATTTAAAAAGGTTTATTTATTTATTTGTCTGGAATCTTGTGCCCATATTTAGCTGACATTTCCTTTGAGAATCTGGTTGATTTTCTTGAGGAATAATTCAATAAAATTTTAGATTATCACTGGGAAGTTCTCTTCATACTGCTTTCATCCCCAGCAGCCATCGAGGAGGAGCCAGCCTGCACAGGTGAGAGCATTCCTGCAGATTGGAGGAACCTGTCAGGAGACCTCTGGCAAGAGCTTTTTGGTTTCTACCTCCAGATTGGGAACACCACCTGCCACAGCACCCCATCTCTAAGTGGCACAGGAAGACAGCTATACACAAAGCACCCAGCAGGGAGAGATAGCCAGCACAGCCTGCATCCAGAGTTGATCGGGGCCACAGAGATACATATCCAAATACAAGAGATTGAGTCTTGGCCGCCATCTTTGCTTCCTTGACAAGGTAACAGATTGGTAGGCAGGGTTCTCCAGAGTAGAGGATCGCTTGGGACACACCCCACCAGAACTCCACTTGCACCCAGGAATTCAGCAGCACCACATCTAATTGTGCCAGGGGAAAGCAGGTCACCCAGGGTTGCTGAGATAGACCTGCAGGCACACAGGAGAGGCAAGCTCCAGCCAGTTACAGCAGGCCCAACTAACACCAGAGATAACTAGATAGCAAAAGGCAAATGTGGGAATGTTGCTAACAGAAATTAAGGCAATATGGCACCATCCGAACCCAATACTCCCACAACAGCAAGTACCTCAACACACCAGGAAAGCAAAATCATAGGTGATGATGCTGACCTTATGGATGGTTTTAAGAAGGACATAAAACCACAGTTTCACTGATAACAAAACCACACAGAGATCCAACAAAAAACCAGAACTTTAGACCAATTTCCCTTATGAATAACAATACAAAAATACTCAATACAATTCTTGCCAACTGAATCCAAGAACATATCAAGACAATCATTCACCATGATCAATTAGGCTTCATCCAAGTGATGAAGTTCAATATACTGAAATCTATCAGTGTATTCTACTACATGAACTAACTCAAAGTAAAAAAACATGGTTGTTTCATTAGATGCTGATAAAGCATTTGATAAAATTCAGGATCCTTTTATGTTAAAGGTCTTGGAAAGAACAGGAATTCAAAGCCCATACCTAAACATAATTAAAGCAATATACAGCAAGTCAGTAGCCAACATCAAACTAAATGGAGAGAAACTTGAAGCAATCCCACTAAAATCAGGGACTAGACAAGTTTGTCCACTTTTTCCATATTTATTCAATATAGTACTTGAAGTTCTAGCCAGAGCAATTAGACAACAAAAGGAGGTCAAAGGAATACAAATTGGAAAGGAAGAAGTTGAACTGTCACTATTTGCATATCATATGGTAGTATACTTAAATGACCCAAAACACTCCACCAGAGAACTCCTACAGCTGATAAATAACTTCAGCACACTGGCCGGATATAAAATTAACTCAAGCAAATCAGTAGCCTTCCTATACTCAACGATAAGCAGACTGAGAAAGAAGTTAGGGAAATGACACCCTTCACAATAGCCACAAACAGCGTAAAGTATCTTGGTGTGACTCTAACCGAAGAAGTGAAATATCTGAATGACAGGAACTTGAAGTATTTGAAGAAAGAAATCGAAGAAGACCTCAGAAGATGGAAAAATATTCCATTCTCTTGGATTGCCAGGATTAATATAGTAAAAATGGCCATCTTGCCAAAAGCAATCTACAGATTCAGTACAGTCCCCATCAAAATCCCAACTCAATTCCTCATAGACTGAGAATGAACAATTCTCAAATTTATCTGGAATAACAAAATACCAAGTATATCTAGAACTCTCCTCGACAGTAAAAGAACTTCTAGGGGAATCAGTATCCTGGATCTCAAGCAGTACTACAGAGCAATAGTGTTAAAAACTACATGGCATTGGTACAGTGACAAGATGATCAATGGAATAGAATTGAATACCTGGAAATGAACCCACAGAATTATGGTCACTTGATCTTTGACAAGAGAGCTACAACAATCCAGTGGAAAAAATATACCCTTTTCAAGAAGTGGTGCAGGTTCAACTGGAGGTCAGCCTGCAAAAGAATGCAAATTGATCCATTCTTATCTCCTTGTACTAAGCTCAAGTCCAATTGGATCAAAATCTCCACTTAACACCAGACACACTAAAACTAATAGATAAGAAACTGGGGAAGACCCTTGAGGGCATGGGCACAGGGGAAAAGTTTCTCAACAAAACAGCAATAGCTTATTCTCTAAGATCCAGAATTGACAAATGGTACCTCATAAAATTACAAAATTTCTGTAAGGGAAAGGAGATTGTCAAAGATACTGAAATCTATCAGTGTATTCCACTACATGAACTAACTCAAAGTAAAAAAACATGGTCATTTCATTAGATGCTGATAAAGCATTTGATAAAATTCAGGATCCTTTTATGTTAAAGGTCTTGGAAAGAACAGGAATTCAAAGCCCATACCTAAACATAATTAAAGCAATATACAGCAAGTCAGTAGCCAACATCAAACTAAATGGAGAGAAACTTGAAGCAATCCCACTAAAGTCAGGGACTAGACAAGTTTGTCCACTTTTTCCATATTTATTCAATATAGTGCTTGAAGTTCTAGCCAGAGCAATTAGACAACAAAAGGAGGTCAAAGGAATACAAATTGGAAAGGAAGAAGTTGAACTGTCACTATTTGCATATCATATGGTAGTATACTTAAATGACCCAAAACACTCCACCAGAGAACTCCTACAGCTGATAAATAACTTCAGCACACTGGCCGGATATAAAATTAACTCAAGCAAATCAGTAGCCTTCCTATACTCAACGATAAGCAGACTGAGAAAGAAGTTAGGGAAATGACACCCTTCACAATAGCCACAAACAGCGTAAAGTATCTTGGTGTGACTCTAACCGAAGAAGTGAAATATCTGAATGACAGGAACTTGAAGTATTTGAAGAAAGAAATCGAAGAAGACCTCAGAAGATAGAAAAATATTCCATTCTCTTGGATTGCCAGGATTAATATAGTAAAAATGGCCATCTTGCCAAAAGCAATCTACAGATTTAGTACAGTCCCCATCAAAATCCCAACTCAATTCCTCATAGACTGAGAATGAACAATTCTCAAATTTATCTGGAATAACAAAATACCAAGTATATCTAGAACTCTCCTCAACAGTAAAAGAACTTCTAGGGGAATCAGTATCCTGGATCTCAAGCAGTACTACAGAGCAATAGTGTTAAAAACTACATGGCATTGGTACAGTGACAAGATGATCAATGGAATAGAATTGAATACCTGGAAATGAACCCACAGAATTATGGTCACTTGATCTTTGACAAGAGAGCTACAACAATCCAGTGGAAAAAATATACCCTTTTCAAGAAATTGTGCAGGTTCAACTGGAGGTCAGCCTGCAAAAGAATGCAAATTGATCCATTCTTATCTCCTTGTACTAAGCTCAAGTCCAAGTGGATCAAGAATCTCCACTTAACACCAGACACACTAAAACTAATAGATAAGAAACTGGGGAAGACCCTTGAGGACATGGGCACAGGGGAAAAGTTTCTCAACAAAACAGCAATAGCTTATTCTCTAAGATCCAGAATTGACAAATGGGACCTCATAAAATTACAAAATTTCTGTAAGGGAAAGGAGATTGTCAAAGGACAAAATGGCAACCAACAAATTGGGAAAAGATCTTTACCAACACTATATCTGAGAGAGTTTATATCCAAGATATACAACGGACTCAAGAAAGTAGACTCCAGAGAGCCAAATAACCCCATTAAGAAATGGGGTACAGAGCTAAACAAAGATTTTTCATCAGAGGAATATTGAATGGCTGAGTACCTAAAGAAATGTTGAACATCCTTAGTCATCAGGGAAATGCAAATCAGAACAACCCTGATATTTCACCTCATACCAGTCAGAATGGCTAAGATCAAAACTCAGAAGAAAACAGGTGCTGGCAAGGATGTGAAGAAGAAGAACACTTCTCCACTGCTAGTGGGGTTGCAAGCTGGTACTACAACTCTGGAAATCTGTCTGGCAATTCCTCAGAAAACTGGGAATGATACTTCTGGAGGGCCCCACTATACTACTCCTGGGCATATACCCAGATGATTCCCCAGCATGTAATAAGGATACATGCTCCACTATGTTCATAGCAGCCCTATTTATAATATCCAGAAGCTGGAAAGAATACAGATGTCCCTCAACTGAGGAATGGATATAGAAAATGTGGTTTATATACATAATGGAGTGCTATTCAGCCATTAGAAACAATGAATTCATGAAATTCCTAGACAAATGGATGAAGCTGGAGAACATCATTCTAAGTGAGGTAACCTAGTCTCAAAAGAACACTCATGGTATGCACTCACTGATAAACGGATATTAGCCTAGAACCTTGGAATGCCCAAGACACAATTCACATATCAAATGAAGCCCAGGAAGAAGGAAGGAGTGGCCCCTGGTCCTGGAAAGGCTCAGTGCACCAGTGTAGGAGAAAACCAGGAGAGGGAAGTGGGAAGGGTTGGATTGGGGAACAGGGGGAGGGAAGAGGGCTTATGGGACTTTCAGGGAGGGGGATTCAGGAAAGGGGAAATCATTTGAAATATAACTAAAGAATATATTGAATAAAAAATAAATTATATGAAAACAACATACTGCTTTCCTATGTCAGAGTTGACCACACTGAACTTCTGTTTCTTCACATGAAGGAACTTACTATGAAGGAACACCATGATTAAGAGTGTTTATAAAGGAAAGCTTTTAATTGGATCCTTGATTACTATTTTGGAGAATGAATTCAATACCATCATGGTGTGGATCATGGCAACAGACAGGAAGATATGGAGTTGGTGGAGACAAAAGAGAGATGGAGTGGGGGAAGGAGTGAGGGAGAGAGGTAGAGAGGAAGAGGGAGATAGGGAGAGGGACAAGGAAAGGGAGAGGGAGAGGCAGAGGGAGAGGGAGAAGGAGAGGGAGAGGGAGGGGGGGAGAGAGAGAGAGGGGGGGGGAAGACGGAGGGAGAGGGAGAGGGAGAGGGAGAGGGAGAGGGAGAGGGAGAGAGAGAATGAGCTAGGGCTTTTGAAATTTCAAAGCCCATTCCTCATGACACTTGGCCTTCAACAAGGCTATGCATTCTAGTCTTCCCAAATTGTCACACAACTAGTATCCAAACATCCAAGTATATAAGCTAGGAGGAGTATTCTGCTTTAACCACCATTTTCTATTTTAATTGTCAATCATAAACCAGGTTGTCATTCCTCAGCAGTGATTTCAATAGGACCCTTTGCTAGTGAGTTTTGGGTCAGATAATATGCCATTCTCCATAATTGTTTTTCTGTGTCAACCACAGAGGTAAAATTTAACCTTTCAATCTTACTCTTAAAGCTGAGTTAACAGGTTTAGTTTTTATAATGGTTAATTTTGTATTGTTTTGTTTTATTTTTGACTTTGAAAGGCGATTTTAACTTCTTTATATTGTAGATGAGAAATCAGAAATAATTTTTCTTTTTTTATATTTTTATTTTCTATATTCTTTGTTTACATTCCCAATTATTTGCCCTTTCCCGGATCCACCCCTCCCCAAATGTCCCATAAACCTTCTTCTCTCCATCCATTCTCCAATCACCTCCCTCCTTTTTATCTGTCCTTATATTCCCCTCCAATGCTAGATCAATCCTTTCCAGGATCAGGACCTTCTCCACACTTCTTCATGGGAGTCATTT